>NC_066583.1:152897187-153498892 GCF_024323335.1 Lathyrus oleraceus | reverse complement strand
GCCATCGCCCTTATTTGCAGCTGTTGATATTTTTAAATATAGTATTAAGAATATGTGTATATCAAATAGTCCCACATCGGCTATATTATGTAATTAGTTATAATCTCTCTATATATAATAAAGTTTCCGTAGTGCTTTTCAAGACACGCGGTTTATTCAAATGTCTCTTAGTCTCCTAATTCAACATGGTATCTAGAGTTTGCTAAGAGACAATTCTTTCTTCGCCGTGCTTTACCTGGTTGACCCACTGTCTTCCGGTGATTTTTTTTTACAAACCGTGTCATCACTCCGGTTTGCCTCTGACTTTTCAAAATTCTCCGGTAACCTTCCAGCAAAAGCGCCTCTTCCGATCCAACCGCTCCCCACTTTTCATCCGCTCCCCACTTTTCATCGGCAGAAACCTCCGCACGTGACAACACCTCCGACGGTCGATCCCGACAATTTTCCCACTGCTCCACTCTCCATAGGGCAATTGTTTCAGATCCGATACTCATGGCTACTCCTCATAACTTTACGCCAAACTACGATGATTTCCTCAGGTGGTATCAAAATTATCAGAACTTAGATTCTACTGCTTCGGTAGCACACACTGGTAATTCATCTGCTTGTCTCTCTCAATCATCTTCTCTTGGATCTTGGGTCTTTGATTCTAGTGCGTCTAATCATGTTACCGGTAATAAAAATCTTTTCTCTTCACTCTCTACATCCGGTTTCTTACCTACTATAACTTCTGCCAATGGTTCTCAAACCCGATCTGAAGGGATTGGTTCTGTTCAAATTCTACCTTCTCTCTCTGTTACTTCTGTCCTCTATGTACCTAATTGTCCATTTAATTTACTTTCAGTTGGTCGTTTAACTCGTTCTCTTGATTGTAGTGTCACCTTCACTAACAATAATGTTACCCTGCAGGATCGTAGTTCGGGACGGACGATTGGTGTCGGATGTGAGTCTCAAGGCCTTTATTACCTCTCAGTGTCATCTCAGACATGCTCAGCCAAAGATTCTCCACTCACTATCCATGCTCAGTTAGGTCATCCCAGTCTTTCCAAACTACATAAGTTGGTGCCAAATTTATCGAAGGTATCTAATTTACATTGTGAGTCGTGTCAGCTAGGGAAACACACCCGTGGTCAGTTTCCCAATCGAGTCAATAAACGAGCTTCGTCCCCTTTTGCTTTAGTTCACACCGATGTTTGGGGTCCCTCGCGTACTGTCTCTACTCTTGAGTCTAGGTATTTTGTCACCTTTATTGATGATTTTTCACGTTGCACGTGGTTATTTTTAATGAAGAATAAGTCTGAATTATTTTCTATTTTTGAACAATTCTATCAAGAAATAAGAACTCAATTCGGTGTGTCTATCCATACCTTAAGAAGTGACAATGCCCGTGAATATTTATCCCAACAATTTCAGAATTTTATGTCACGCAATGGTATTCTCCATCAAACATCTTGCCCTCACACACCTCAACAAAACGGGGTAGCCAAATGCAAAAATCGGCATCTTGTAGAAACCACTCGGACCCTACTTCTCCATGGTAATGTTCCACTTCGGTTTTGGGGGGATGCTGTGCTAACGACATGTTACCTTATAAATCGCATGCCCTCATCTGTCCTTAACAACAAAATCCCTCATTCAATCCTTTTTCCCAATTCCCCACTTCACCCAATTCCTCCTCGAGTCTTTAGGTCCACATGTTTTGTACACAATCTCTCTCCTGGTCTTGATAAACTCTCAGCTCGATCACTAAAGTGTGTCTTTCTTGGTTATCATCGATCCGAAAAAGGTTATCATTGTTATTCACATACTTTACAACGATACCTAGTATCGGCCGATGTTACCATCTTCGAGTCGGTTCCATATTTCGAGTCCAGTCATGTAACTCCAGAACCCATTCAAGAAAGTACTCCCACACCTTTTCCGGCAGTTATTAATGTCCCGTCTACCATTATCCCCCATCAGTCTAGGGCTCCTGACCCACCCACTTCTCGACCACTTCAAACATATCAGCATCGTCACCCAACGTCTGTCGTCCCTGTTCCTGAAGTCATACCTGTCCCTGAAGTTATACCTGTCCCTGAGGTCATTGAAAACTCTCCTCCGACGCCTCCGTCATCACCGGATCTGATCCTGCAACCCTTTGTCCGATCTTCCGATTGCCCTTCGAAAAGGTATACGTCAAACACGAAATCCTTCTCCACATTATATTGATTTATGTTATCATCGTCTTTCCCCTTTGCAGTATACTTGTTTGTCTTCTTTGTCTTCTGTTTCTATTCCTAAAACTCCAGGTGAAGCATTATCTCACCCTGAGTGGAGGCAAGCAATGATTGATGAAATGTGTGCTCTTCAAAGCAGTGGTACTTGGGAACTGGTTCGTCTACCCCATGGGAAATCTTTAGTAGGTTGTCGTTGGCTTTATACAGTGAAGGTTGGTCCAGATGGTAAGATTGATCGATTTAAAGCTCGTTTGGTAGCCAAAGGATACACTCATATTTTTGGATTGGATTATAGTGATACCTTCTCGCCTGTAGCCAAGATGGCATCTGTTAGACTTCTTCTAGCCATTGCAGCCATTCGACATTGGCCTCTTCATCAACTTGACATCAAAAATGCTTTTTTACATGGTGATCTTGAAGAGGAAGTATATATGGAGCAACCACCTGGATTTGTTGCTCAGGGGGAGTCATCGAATATGGTGTGTAGGTTACACAGGTCTCTTTATGGTCTTAAGCAATCTCCGAGAGCTTGGTTCGGTAGATTCAGCACTGTAGTACAACAGTTTGGTATGATCCGTAGTGAAGCTGATCATTCTGTTTTTTATCGTCACTCGGCCCAAGGGTGTATGTATCTTATTGTGTATGTAGATGATATTGTCATAACTGGTAGTGATCAGCACGGTATATTCCAGTTAAAGCAACATCTCTCGAATCAATTTCAGACAAAAGATCTTGGTAAACTTCGCTATTTCTTGGGTATTGAGGTAGCTCAATCTAAATATGGTTTGGTGATTTCTCAGCGGAAATATGCTATGGATATTTTGGAAGAAACAGGTTTATTGAATGCTAAACCAGTTGATACTCCTATGGATCCAAATGTCAAACTACTACCTGTAACACCTCAAAATTTGTCCTCCTCTCTTGGGACTAGTTTAGCATATTGCATATCATTTTGTAGGTCATTAGGCATTGAATATTTGCATATCATGTGGCAACATTGAGCAAGTCATCCTCCTAAGTCTTGATCAGAAGATAAAGAGGTTATGATGCAAGCTAGGGTTTCATTGGATTGATCATTAACCATCTGAGGATGTGTGATTCAAATTAGGGTTTCTTGATTCTCAAGGAGATTGATCATCATCTTGGTTGAAATGGTACATCATCATCATCATGGTCTTGTCATCATCCAAGAGATTCATTGCTTGATCATATGCCTTGGGATTAGGGTTTTGACCACTGGTCAACCCTAATCATCTGTATTGTGCCAATCAGGGCTTGTTAAGGAGATGGGGTCTATATGGATATGGGGATCATCATATGATTATATTGAGCTTATGGAAGCTAGGGTTTCATCATTGAGCCATTTCATCAGGAGTTTGAAGCTCAATTTCATCTATGCATGGCCAGTTCATCTATCAGTCAGAAAAAGTCAATTATGGTCAACTGTGCCTGAACTGATGGATTTGGAGGTGGGAGAGGGTTAGAGACACTTCATTCATGTCCAAATAAGTTTCATTTGACATTTCAAACATCAAGAATGAAGAAAATAAAGTCAGATGGAAACTTTCCAAAAATAGAAAGTGACTTGTAATTCAAAATTGCCAAAAATGGAAAGGTTTTCTCCTTGAAATTACATGTCCAAAAATGCTTCAAATGAAATTTTGTCCAACATGAAAGTTGAAGATCTTGCTCTCACCTTTCCAAAAAGTCCAAGAACATGAATTTCTCATTTGTGGTTGGCAAGTTATGGATTGATCATTGTCAAGAAAAGTTGGATTTCAAAGGTGCATAACTTTTGATTCACAAGGCCAAATGGAGTGAGGTTTTTTTGAGCAAATCTCTTTTGATGTCCTCTATCCAAAACAAGCATTACATTTCATGAAAATTCATCACATAAAAAGTCCATTTTTCAAGTGAACCAATTTTGAAAAGTGGAGGGAAAAGGTGTTTTTGCAAAATATTCATTGTTTTCACTCCATTCCACTTGCATTAGCTCACAAACATGTTTTAAGACTTGCTCCAAACCAGAATTTTACTGTTGCATTGGTTTTGCATAAGGGAGGGTGCATTGACCAAATTACCATTTAGCATGAAAATGCATTTTCACTAATCACTTTGGTTTTGGCTAATTAGGATTAAGGAAATGATTAAGCCATGCTATATATTGCTAATCCTAACTGTTTTTCAGATTAACACTTCATTCTAACAGATCTAGATCTGAAAATCACAAAATTCTTCAACTTCTTCTCTCACTTTTTTTGCAATTTTCTTCAAAAGCCTTGCCAAGATCTTCATCAATTCATCATTTACATGCATAATTGAAGTGGATTGGAGCAAGAACTAGTGGAATTCGAGCTCAATTTGGAACTGTTGAAGTGAAGGTCATCCATGGCAATTTGAGATTTCTTCAAGATCGTGCATAATCAACACACAAACCTTGTTCCATTCATCAATGCTAGCATCATAGAGTTTCTGTTTTGCATTTTCAAAGCTTGATACGCGCGATTCAACACCTGTGCTTCAAAGAAGGTCAGATTTCGAGTTTGATAATTCATGAAATTAATTGATGATTCTTGTAGATCTTGCTTAGTAGATAATTCTACACTTTGAACCATTGGATTTGGTTGAGAAATGAGAGAGTTATGTGAATTAGAAGTTTTGTGCATGATTATGTTTTCTATCGAATCTCTTTAATTAGAATGAATTAGGTCAAGATAATTTGAGATTGTGAATGTGCATTGAACAAGGATTTTGGTGATATGCGATTTGTTGGATTTGGTGAACATTTGTTCTTGGACATATGAATTAGGGAAGAACGCGTATGAACTTTTGAATTTTTTTCCAGAAAACCACTTTGATCTTCATTTCCGTGTTTCTGCATGTATTTGTTGTTATTAGACGCGCGATTGGACCACGTGTCCAGGCTTATGCAGGAGCGCGCGCACATTTCAAACATGGACGTACTTCGATCCTTCGCCCAAGCAATTCCACTTTTTGGCATTTGCATTTATTTCCATATGCTTCATATATTTCACATGCCTTCATTTCATTTTTTTAATTTTTCTTCCAATTGAAAAAATCATAACTCACAAACCATTAATCTAATTGAGATGAAATTTTTTTTGCTATGATCCTTGCCATGTCCTCTATTTTTTTATGATTTTTATTAAAATTGTGCATGTGTGATTTTGGGAATGGCCTAGGGTTTGTTCACATGTATGCTTTCATGCACATTGCTTGGTATTTTGATCATGAAATGATGATGCTTAACTGGATGGAGCTGAAATTTTGTATGCATATTCTAGACACCTTAAGGAGCATTTTGGTATATAGTTTGTGATTTTTGCATTCCTGGATTGTGAGATATGATATGATCTTTGAAGGTGTGACAATTTGTGTCACACCATTTCTTGTCTAACTTCATGATTTTTGTTACCATGCCATATGAACTCAAAATGGTCTAAATTTTTGCATGTTGATACTTCTGTATGTTTAGCTTGAATGTGAATGTTTGTGGAATTTTTGAGTGCATTTCCAATTTGATTGAGATTTTCCTTCCTGTTTGACCAATTGTGAACCTTTTGTGAGTCATGATTTTATATGATTTGGGAAATTCTGGTGGTTTATTGGATGGACTTGAAATTTGGCATGTGTATTATAGACATCTTGAAGTTTGCCATGGCTTTTGTTTCATTCATTTATCTTATGCCAATTCTGTTTTATGGTTGATTGAAGTGGATGCATGTTTTGGTGCCTTGTATGAGTTTGTTTGAACTTGTCTTGACTTTTTGAATTTACTTGACTTGCTTTATTTTATCCAAATGGCCTGAATTTTGGTATGATGATTCTTTGATGTGTTCTGGTTATCCATGAATTTTTTGGGGATTTATTGAAATGTTTGTGAGTTTATTTGAGTTGAATCTTTCTGTTTGGTCCTATGAGGTTCTAAATTGCATGCTTTGTACTCTTTGCTTCATGAAATGATAATGGTTGATGATATGAATGTGAGACCACCTGGATTTGATTCTTATTTCATTGATCTTGATTTTTGATAAGTTTCATGTTCTGTTTTGGTTTATTGCTCCCATTTTGACCCTAGTCTTGTACTAGTGGTTTGTGTTCTCACATTTGAGCTTTGTTTCAGGTCAAAGAGCACAATTGCTTATACTTGATGATGTGCACTCAATTGGTATTGGTTTATTGCTTGTTTATGACTAACTTTGAGTTTGTTTTGTAGGCATTGAGATTTATGCTTAGGCCTTGTGGCTTGCACCTATGTGCATTGATGCTTGTTATCTGTTTGTGCTGTGGACTTGTAATTTTCTGTTTGCCTTTTGTTTGAGCTGAATACTGATTATGTTAGATTGATTTCAGGTACATTAGTTGCTATAGTTCATTTTGAACTTGCTTGTGCTGTTGCTTGGTTGTATAAACCAATTGAGGTAGAATTTCTTTTCTCCATGTAGTCTGGAAGACCTGGCCTGTTACTTGGCCAGGCACCTGTCTGAAGTCATCCTTAAGAGGCAATGCTTGTGCTTGTTTATTTTTGTCCCCAAGCAGGAAAAGACCTTGATTAAGGCAATTGGCAGATACAAGAGATGTGCAATCCATCTCCTGCTATTCTTGTTGAGTCATCCCTTTGCTCACGCAACTGGTGTTGATGCATTGTGGATCCTAACCCAAGATCTCAGTTGAGTCAGTGTCATATGTGTAGAAGGGTTTCCACTTTCTGAACCCACACATTCTTGTCTGAAGCTCTCCCTGGCCAGGGATAAGAGCTGTGAGGCACACCCCTCACTTCCTATTTCATCTGCTTCACCCTGACTCTCAATGTCAGGGTTAAGAGCTAACATCACCTAATACAGTTGGCTTGCTTTTGCAGCCTAACCCTTGTTTGAGCCACCTTTGTCTGTATATAGTGTGTGCTAATTGTGAATGTTTGCTTTGTTTTGATTGTGCTTGCATGCTTTGCTTTGCCTGTTTAGGATTAGCTTGCTGCCTGAGCAAGTTAGATAGCAACCTTAACTTAGGGATGATATGCATGATAACATCTAGGCTCGAGTCATAGTCTCCCTAGTTGTGTCTCCCTCTGTATCTGGTTAGGCTAGTCTTTCTCCCCTGTTCAGGGGAACTACGTTGCCCTAATCCTCATACCAGATGAGGTACGTAGGCAGGAGACCGTGCGAGGTCTCTCCGGGCACCCTTTTTCTTTTTGTGTGTGTTTGCTTGACAGTTGCTAGGCTCGAGTTCCCGGCTCCTTAGTAGCTTGTTGCTTGTTTCTTCTTGTGTGTGTAGGAGATGGATGTAAGCCCAGCAATTGGCATTCCGTATCCTCTTTTTGTGTGCTTGGAGTCCGGTATAAGTCCATCAAGTGGCATCTGGTTTCCAGTGTGGGTTGGTTTGGTTCGGAAGCTGATGTAAGTCCAGCGATTGGCGTTCGGGTTCTATGTTTTCCTGTGTGCGTTTGTTTTGTTTCGGCGTGCGTGAGCCGAACTACGGCAGCTCTGATTCTCATTCCCGATGAGATACGTAGGCATAGGATGCGATATCCTAGCGAGCCCTCTCCCCTCTTCCTCCACCTGTGTTGTCTTCAGTGTGTGTGTGTGATGTTTGTTTAGCAACCTTTTCCTATCTTTTGAGCGTGGATCCCGTCGAGTACGACAGATGCGTAGGGGTGCTAATACCTTCCCTTCGCATAACCGACTCCCGATCCCATTCTCTTTGGTCGCGAGACCATGCTTTTCTTAGGTTTACTTCGAGCGTTTCCTTTCCCTCTTTTGGGATAAATAACGCACGGTGGCAGCTCTGTGTTGTTTTGTTTTTTCCCGCCGGTTGTTTTTCGCGGATGCGACACTACCCAATCAGGGGGAGCCTTTATCTGACTCAGGAAGGTATAGAAGATTGGTTGGAAAGTTGAATTATCTCACCGTCACTCGTCCAGACATTTCTTTTGCAGTTAGTGTCGTAAGTCAGTTCTTAAACTCTCCTTGTCAGGAACACATGGATGTTGTTATCCGAATTCTAAGATACATCAAAAGTGCTCCAGGAAAAGGTCTAGTGTATGAAAATAAAGGACATACTCAGATAGTTGGATACTCCGATGCTGATTGGGCAGGGTCACCCATTGATAGACGATCCACCTCTGGGTATTGTGTACTTGTTGGAGGAAACCTTATATCCTGGAAAAGTAAGAAACAAAACGTAGTTGCAAGATCAAGCGCCGAGGCAGAGTATAGGGCCATGACAATGGTAACATGTGAACTTATTTGGTTAAAACAATTGCTCAAGGAACTTCAAATTGAAGAAGCAAGACCAATGACACTTATTTGTGATAATTAAGCCGCATTGCACATTGCTTCAAATCCAGTCTTCCATGAGAGGACCAAACATATTGAGATAGACTGTCACTTTATCAGAGAGAAAATTGAATCAGGTGACATCGTCACAAACTTTGTCAACTCTAATGATCAATTGGCAGACGTGTTTACAAAATCTCTGCGAAGTCCCAGAACTAAGTATATATGTAACAAGCTTGGTGCATTTGACTTATATGCTCAAGCTTGAGGGGGAGTGTTGATATTTGTAAATATAGTATTAAGAATATGTGTATATCAAATAGTCCCACATCGACTATATCATGTAATTAGTTATAATCTCTCTATACATAATAAAATTTCCGTAGTGCTTTTCAAGACACACAGTTTATTCAAATGTATCTTAGTCTCCTAATTCAACAGCAACATTTAATCCTGGATGAGGAGGAGAATCGTCTTCAGAAGCTTCACTCATTGTAGCGTCGAATTCTGCTACAGTCTGCCTGTCATGATCATTTTTGGGGATATCTTCTTCTTGGACTGTCTCTTCCAGAGTTTTCTCAGGTTCAGGATTAATTTTTGTCTACGCCATCTTCATTGTTGATCCTTTTGTCGAATCCTTCGGAGAAGTGGACGTTGAGCTGACAATTTTGAGAGCAGAACCACTATCAGGTTTTGGTTTGTTTTTATCTGTAGGTTTTCCTTCGACAACCAATTGTTTCTGAAAATAATTCTAAGTTAGAAGAAAGAAATGCAATGAAGATGAACATAGATAGTCGAAATAAGGATTTACCTCAGGAATCTCAGTATTAAAACTAGATTTCCCACTCTCTATATCCTTCGACTGAAGTTTGGCAGTTGGAGTACTTGAAGAATCTTTTTTAGCTGACTTAACAATGGATCTTTGGGAAGAGACCCTCTTGGTTTTTGTCTTCTTCTGAGGAGGGGGGTTTGGCTCCGGAGATTCATCACCAGATTCTTCATTGGGAACTTTCTCCTCTTCTTTCTTTCTTTTTTGGACTGGTGGGGGCTTTCGACTTACCTAGTCATGCAAACCAAAGCCGGTTAATTTCTTAAAAGGAAAAAGGATAAATGAAAAGGGTGAGGTTTGTACCTTTGTCGAAGGTTTCTTAGCAGCACCTGGTGACGCTTCGACAGAAGCTTTCTTGGTAGGGATCTTTACGGATAAGGAAAGAAAGGAAAATCAGAAACAAATATAAGAAATACATGATAATACAGTTAGAATAACAAAAGAAAAATCGTGTTTTCTGTTAACACCTTCAAGAATGGGACTTTCCACGCGAACGTGTTCTATTCCAATATGAAGGTGTCCTTGGTAATCGTCCAGATGATACTTAGTCGGAACCACACGCTCAGCAGGTTTTTTGTAATGTTGACGAAGAAGTTTCATATAGTCCCCACAAACGAACCAATCTGGAAATGGAGGGCTTAATGCCACGCCAAACTCAGCAGTTGGTAAAGGAGGAAATTTTGGTGGATGACAGCTGAAAGCCAGGTCATAGTGCGCTTCTGGTCGAATATGTGAAGGCAATGACAATTTTTCAAACCTCTCCGTCAATTTATGTTTTAAAATTACTGCTGCTTCGCGTATGGTTCGACTAAGATCATCAGGTCTATACACGGTTTCAAAATATTTTTGAAATTTTTGTATTTCTTTAATGTGTCTTTGAATACCTTTTTTGGTTTGATCCTGCACGAAAGCAAAAGCATTTGTTAAATGTGTGGTGAAGGTTGTTACGTCAAAAAATATAGTAGAATAATAATCCTTCCACCACTCATCAAACTCAGGAGTACAGAGAAAAGATGGTCGAAAGATCACTGATCAAATATCAAGAGAATCATCAGTTAGCTTCTTCGACAGCTTTTTGCTCTTATCTTCATTATGAAGGGAGTTGTAAAAAATGATAGATCCTTTCTTTGGGAAGATGGGTCGAGGTTTTATTTGGATCAAGCCAAACTGTCTAGCAACGAGATTGGGTTGGTAGACTATCAAAGCTATTTGGGTTTTGGTTACGTTATGATGGGAAAAAAGGAGCCTGGGGGTTAAAAATGATTCCCAAATATCCAAAAATATATTCTCATCCTTCTGCATTTCCAAGGGCAGTTGTTGGGTAAACCATTCAGGTCCAATTTTTCTACTAGCAAAGGGTGCCATGGTCGAAGTAAAATGATACCTGTTGGCAAACATCATGACATAACCGTTGAAACCTTGTCGAAGGCTAATTCCTTCATCAGTTGCCGTTAGTTGCACCAACCTAGGCCATTCGACAGTCCTGTCCTTCACTTTTTCTTCGTTCACTTCGTGTTTTACAGGAAGAGAAGCTTCAAAGGTGGCATTGAGCCATAATTGTAAAAGCCAAAAAGGTCCCGACAAATTGGTTTTACATTTGTCTTTGATGGTTTTCAAAAAATTTACACTCTCACTCAAGGATTCGTAAAGATTCGCCAAAATCATTTCACTTAAGCATAGTTTGGTTCCTGCGTGAAGCTGATTGGCCATAGTGATGAATCTTTTGGCAACTTGGAGGGAACGGGAGCAAAACACATATTTTGTTAGCCATAGAGTCAAAAAGGCTATATGTTCGACATCCGAGACTTCTGTGGTATCCTTGTCATGATAATGAGACATGAATAAAGAGTATGGAGCAAAGCTAGTGTCAAAAGCTATAGAATCTTCATTTAGGTTGGTGGGGTCGAAATCTATCCCATTGGGGCGAAGGCCAACGATGGCTGCTGCGTCGAAGAGAGTGGGTGTGACCATCCCACAAGGAAGGTGAAAAGTGTTATAGGTACTGTCCCAAAAATAGAGGGAAGCTAAAAGCATATTGGGGCAAATGTTGGGTCCTACTCTCGACAATTGAATGAGGTCGAAAATGCCTATTTCCTTCCAGAAATCTCCTTTAATCTTTTCAACCTTATCTAGCCAGGATAAATAGTCTGAAGGGTCTTTCGACCATGGACAAGTTCTAAAGATCCTAGTATAATTCAAATAAGTTAAATTCAACTCTCCATCATCAGTCGAACTTTGTGGGTCAATTTGTTCAACAGTTTTCTCTTGAGGTTGAGGTTTTACTCCAGCACCTATGGGTTTGGTATGGAAATAGGTGGAAAAAAAATTCTTTCAGACGATCTGGTTTAATATCTGGATTGGGGAGTGGACCTAACATAATGTGACAAATACCAGAAACAAGAACAGGAATTAATACCTGGGATTTGTAGATACATTCCTTCTCTCTCTCATTGGGAGGTTCAGGAACGTATTGTTGGTTTCCAACAATCATTGGTCCGTTCAACTCGTGCGCAGGATGAAGAGTTGAATCTTGGGTCTTCTTGGAGTGTTTGCTGCTGGAAGATTTTGGAGGAGTCATTGTTGAGAAGAACAAAGAAATTTTTTCAGGAAAGTTGAAAGTATGAAAATGGGTATGAAGAAGAAAGTTTGAAGCGTAAAAAAGTTTCAGAGAAAATAGGTTGTGAGTATTTATAAGGGAAGATGATAAAAACGTTTGAGTTTTTGATGATAATCGTGGGACACGTGGCTGAATCACAACGGTGATGATGAAGATGTGGAAGTTGAAAAAGGCCATGATGTTAGGTTTAGGAAATGATGGGGGGTAAGGTCTAAACGTGGGCTAGACATGACGTTTTTTGAAAAAGTGTAATGATGAATCTGTTTGGGAACTTGAGATTATAAAAGCTTGGAAATAATGGAATTAAATGACATGGCATCGAAATATTGGTTGACAACAAATGATTGTTTCTCCAGAGTAGGCGAAACATCTTTGCTGGGGGGCAATTTATATACATGTATTTTTGACACCATGAAATTAATAAGCAGAATAGTGTTTTCGACAAATGGAGATGCTTGCAAAAAGAAAAAAACTGGAAATATATACTTGAAGAGCATTTTCAACAGTTTAGTTGATAAGTGTTTTCGACACTTCGACAAATTGGTGGTTCGATATTTCAACAGAAGAAGATGTCTGCAGATGAAAAGACGTCTTTGACAAGTATGGATGATGTTATGATATTTCGACAATTCGACAAGTCTGAGGAGACGCGTCGTTTCGACGTAAAGCAGAAATTCAAATTCAAAAGAGTTATAACGTTTGGCAGAAGACGCGTGGAAGCACCTGGCAAAAAGAAGTCATGCAGAGAGCCAAATGTCATAGTTTTAGGATTTATTCGTTAGTGACAATTATTTTGTTTATATATAAATAAGATAGTTGTTATCAGAATGTGTGTGTGAAAACTTGTACAAAATTCCTGCAAAATACTCAAAGTACCCGTGTGAGAGAAAAGAGTCTTATCTGGAAAATGTACGTGTGAACAAACACCATTTCTTTAAAGTTTTATCTTATAAATTTCAAAGTTCTTTACCAATTTTCCTTTACATTTACCAGTCATTTATCCTTTGCATTTACTTTATGCAATTTATTCTTCGCCATTTATTTTTCGCCATTTATCTTAGTCTTGTTAAGTTTACTTTTACTTAAGCACTTTTAGTCCATATCTTTCGTACATGAAAGACTTAGTAAACCAAATAAAGGATACAAAAGTTGTTCTAAAGAGTTACAAAGTTATTTAAATTTGCACATGTCCTAGGATTTGTATGGTTGATCCTGCAAGTAACCCAATTCAATAAGTTTTGGAAAACCAGAGGTTGTTCGCCAAAATCAACAGCGAACAGGTACATATAATCCGTCTGATGTACTGTGCTAAAATCTGACCGTTGTTGCGGTTCGCTGGGTTCCATTGTTTATCAAGTTAATTGGTCTGCTCAAATGAGGTATGATCATAACTCTGGTTTCATGTTTGATGGTGGTCAAGGTGGGAAACAAATAATTGTTCCAGGGACATGTTTTGGATCTAGTTTATTTTCCTGCTTTGTCAATATGTGGTGTGATGATGTGAAGTTGATCACTGTTGAAAAACAAGTGTTAGTTGTGTTGAGAAACGACTATGAGGTCTAAGTCCCACATTGATTAAAAAAATGGAGGTTGATCACTTTTTAATTAAGAGGACCCATACATCTATCACCTTAAGATTTTTAGTGATAATATGGTGTCTCTCTCACTTGTTTGTGCGAGTCTTTGATTTTTAGGTTAGTGTTTGATCCAATGTGAATGCTTCCCTCATGATGACTCATCATTGATATTCAGGGATCGACTCTTTATGTCGAAAGTCTTCCTGGTATGGTGGTCAGACAACATGTTTCGTTGAAGTGTCTATGACAAGTAAGTGTGTCTATCAACAACGGTACAAACATGTGGATGGAAAAACTTCCGTTTGAGGGGGGAGCATAGTGGATGTACTCACACTTGAGAGGAAGATTGTTGAGAAATATATGTGACTTGTGTTGAGAAACAAATATGAGTTCTTAGTCCCACATTGTTTAAAAAAGTAGAGATTGAACATTTTACAAGTAAGATGATTCATACACCTTCACCTTAAAATTTTGAATGAATATATATGATATTTCTTTATTTTGTTTGGATGAACAAGATGTTTATGTAAACAATAATCACGAAGTTTGTGTTGTTTATGTTTGCGGGCCATATCTCTAAGTTGCTTTTATGTCTCATGTGTTTTTTTAGGTGTGTTATTAGTGAGCGGGTAAAGGGAGGGAGATACGTGAGCGTGTGCGGTCATAATCGCACATTCAGCCGACACCGGCGTGTAAACAAAACACTCCACGTGCCCTCATTTAACAATCGTTTTCACGTTTTACTTTTCACTTTTCACTTAGGCAATCACAAAAACGAGTCTGATCTGAATCGGATCCAGCAATCACTCTCCATTCCACTGTCATAGTGACATTCACCGCCTCTTGCTTCTTCCACCAAATTACTAATTTTTACAGCTACATGAACAACAACAAACGCCCTAATTTAGGAAGCTAATTCCCAAGAATAACCGAATCAGATCAAAAGCCCCCTTCAATTAATCCCAACCTAACATGACCAACACCCATCTCAGAAAACCCTTTAAACAACTCCCCATCCCAATCATAATCTCCACCCTCCTCATCCTCTCCATGGCATCCCTCTCATTCCTCCTCCTATTCCTCTCTCTCTCATTCTCCAACTCTCACTCCTCCACCACTCTCCACATCCAACAAGCCTGCAAAGCAACACGCTTCCCTCAACAATGCCAAACCTCCCTCTCCTCACTTTCCCACAATCTTCCCGCAAACCCTAACCCCCTCCACATCATCCATTCCGCAATCTCCCTTTCTTCCATAAACCTCAACATCGCTCAATCCATGCTCAACTCCATCCTAGACGCTTCTGCAGGCAACCACTCCCGCATCAATGTCGCCAAAAGCTGCCTCCAGGTTTTCCACTACTCTCACCACCGTACCTCTCTTACCACACACGCGCTCTCACGTGGGAGAATCAAGGACGCACGCGCCTTCATGACTGCTGCATTGTCTTACCAGTATAGCTGTTGGTCTGGTCTTAAATACGCTAACGACACTGAATTAGTTTTCAAAGCTATGTCGTTTCTTGAGTCTCTCACCGGCCTCTCCAGCAATGCTCTCAGCATGATTCTCTCTTATGATCTCTTCGGTAATGACACTCATTCATGGAGGCCACCTCGCACTGAGCGCGATGGTTTTTGGGAGGATTCCGGCTCGGGTGTATTCGGCCCGGGACCTTCGGTGCCGGCGAATCTTACGCCGGATGTTAAGGTGTGTAAGGACGCGGGCAGTGGGTGTTACGGGACGGTTCAGGAAGCAGTTGATGCTGCGCCGGATAATGTGGACATTGGTGGAGGGAGGAGATTTGTGATACATATAAAGGAAGGGGTTTATGAAGAGAGGGTTAGGATTCCGTTAAGGAAGAGGAATGTTGTGTTTTTGGGGGATGGCATTGGTAAGACTGTCATCACCGGCTCTGCAAGTGTTGGACTACAGAAGGGAATGACAACATATAACTCTGCCACGGTTGGTAAGTTTGTTTTGTTTAAGGTTTATTTATGCCGTGCAAAGATTACTTGACGCGTAAGATTGATTGAAGATGTGTCTGGTGTCCAGATCTGTGTCGGTGCTTCATAGAAAATAACATTAGAAGCATATGTGTGAAGAGAAAACTACTTTAGTTAAAATATAGTGTTGATATAGCATTGTTATATTCTTAATGAGTTGATTGATTAAACTCTGTAGGGGTTGTTGGGGATGGATTCATGGCGAAGGATCTCACATTTGAAAACACAGCAGGTGCGAATGCACACCAAGCAGTAGCATTCAGATCAGACAGTGATCTTTCTGTTATCGAGAATTGTGAATTCATAGGCAATCAAGATACTCTCTATGCTCATTCCCTGCGCCAGTTTTATAAATCTTGCCGTATCATAGGTAATGTGGACTTCATCTTTGGAAACTCAGCTTCATTCTTCCAAGACTGTGAACTCCTAGTCCAGCCTAGGCAAGCGAGGCCAAAGAAAGGGGAGAACAACGCCATTACTGCACATGGCAGAACTGACCCTGCTCAGTCGACAGGTTTTGTTTTCCACAATTGCTTGATTAATGGTACTGAAAAATATATGGAGTTGTATTATGACAAGCCTAAAGTACACAAGAACTATCTCGGAAGACCGTGGAAGGAGTATTCTAGAACAGTTTTTATTAATTCGTTCATGGAAACCATAATCACACCACAGGGTTGGATGCCATGGAGTGGAGATTTTGGACTGAATACACTCTACTATGGGGAAATCGGAAACTCTGGACCCGGTTCTAATTTGA
Source organism: Lathyrus oleraceus (assembly GCF_024323335.1). Lineage (NCBI taxonomy): Eukaryota > Viridiplantae > Streptophyta > Magnoliopsida > Fabales > Fabaceae > Lathyrus > Lathyrus oleraceus. Next base: position 153,482,591 of record NC_066583.1, on the reverse strand, counting down.
CTAAGAGAGTGTCCTGGAGTAGTCAGGTTCCTGCTGAACATGTGTACACGTATTCACTGCAGGGTTTCATTCAAGGAGATGATTGGGATAGCCGTATCAGTTATTAGTTCATCATGGGACAGAGTAAATTATGGTAGAGCTATGATTATGAATAGGAGGTTTCGGTAAATGGGGAATTTTTCATATTCTTTTCCACATCTACTTTGCAAACTGCTGATACAAGGAGGATTTCAATAAAGCCATGGAGAGGGTGGAGTTCCAAATCTTGCATCAGTTCTGCTGGTAGATACACTTTAGGGTTGTTCCTACTCATTTTTATTAGGTAGACCCTCTGTCCCCGCATATTCTTCTTTTATTATGTGATGGCTGTGGTATAGAATGATGATCTGATCATATAAAATTAGTAAATTTCATTCCAGAGCTTTCCATCCGATGTAACTATACGAAGAGGATATCGAAGTAAAATCCATTATGGTGACTTTTACGGTTTCTGTTTCTTTTCAAATTCTAGAGCTGTAGCAAGGACAATGCCAACGTTTTATCCATGACTCTAGAATCTGGTGAGAAAATTCTATAATAGCCATTTCCTTTGAAAAAGAAATCGAATCAAAGTTGAAGATTTGATTTCTTTGCTTGCATTTGCATTCAAATTTAAAGTCAAATCCCAAAAACCTTAATAGTTTCATTTCATTCACGGCCAACCAAGTCGAATGATTAAATTAAATTGATGAAATAAAATCGGCAGTAATAGTTTGGACATAACTCTACGTCTATAATACACACACACACCAACGACATATTTTTCAAGTATGTCTTAATTGTGTCTCTGTCTAGTTTATGGCTGCTGTATGATCTCGTATATTACATTATTTCTCTTTTGTACCCAAACACCAGAAAGAGAGTCATACATTATTAATTCATTTGGGGAAAAACTCCAAAAATTGAGTTGCTGCTGAATCTGTTTTCATAATATCAGAGCAAGTAGAATAAACCATTTTTAATCATAAAAGAACGCGTACAAAGGAATTTTCTTCAATTATCCCTTTTCTCTAACGCCGATCCCAACTAGTGGGATAAAGTTTGGTTGTTGTTGTTTGTTCTGAAATGTATGACAGGCAAGGAAAGTAGAAAAATGAATCTGGCAGTTCATAAAGCAGAAAGAGATGACATGGTAACTGTGGGAGGTGTTGGAGTAAAAGACTCATCATCTGTCCAGTTACTCTCTCCCCAATGCCGCAACATGCTTTTCCAGTTACACAGATTATCTATACACTTCTTCAAGCGTCGATCTTTAACTTTGATTCGCCAATGCCCGTCTGTGTAGTTTGCTATTTCAGCCTGTCTCCGATCCCACTCCAACTGTGCCTTCTGCTTTGACTGCAACAGGCAAAACTGTTGTAAAAGCTCTGGCATTGCATCATGCACCTTCCACCACTTTGCATGTGCTACATCACTTGTAAACTCATGAAATATATCAGCATTCCAGTTACAATCATAGTCCCTGAAGCATAACCATGGCTTCAAACCTAGATAGTGAAGCACATACAGAACTGGTGGCTCAGCACCAAACAACATGGTTTTCATTTGCTTCTTCTCTTCCTCGTCGCCAATCCAAAAATGCTTCAAGAAGTTCATGTGTCTCGGTATCCTGTGCCACCATGTAAATATTTCATTCAAATACCCTTGGTCCCCTCCATTGTAAGACTCAATCTCATTTATGTGATCCATCAGAAGCTGAAATGTGCAGTTCGATGGCTCAACCACCATGACACCCGAGTTAAACAGAGTGGCATCGTTACCTGTAGCAGTGATTTCCGGCATCCCAAATAGGAAATCTATGTTTCTGAGTATAAGTAAATCTGCATCAATGAATATTATCTTGTCATAATCTGTCAACTGCCATAACCTGAATTTGCTGTAGTTCCATTCATTGTAAGCATCTTTTTCAGCTTTTGGGTTTCTGATTCTCTGTATCGTTCTGACCTTCCACCCTGCTGCTTCCAATCCACTTCTGTGATATCCACTGATTGTCTCATCAACAAGTATTACAAGATCTCTAGTTGATCCTGACATTCGAATACTCTGTGCTGCAGCTATGGCTCCACAAACATAAACATGAGCCGAATGCAGAATTGTTGCATATGCTTCTCTTGGAGCATTTCCATTGTAAGCCAACTCTGCATTTCAATTCATTCTGTTTCAGTTTTATAACAAACATGATAATGCAACAGTACATGTGAATGCAATATTGTTCAAGATGGAAAGTGAGTATTGCATACCTCTGCCTCTCATAGGAAGTGCAAGCTCACATGATCCAACTGGAAGCTGAACCTTTTCTCTCAAAACACTCAAGTTTGGTCTGTATAACCATACATTTCCTTCACGTCCAACTAGTTCTTTGCAGGCAAACAGATTTGGTATCGGAAAACAGTCGGTAATGAAGAGCACATAAATAGGGTAATTGCCTTTGAAAGAGGTAGCAAGGCCAGCCGCTGCAAGCTGCAGGTGCAAACGAGCCACGTCTCTAGACCAATTCCCTCCATTCCTACAAGGCAGTTTGACAGCAATGACATTGAGTCTCATCCCGGGAGGTACAAGACTTGGCAGAGAAGGGCAAACGGGAACTTCAGTTTCTTCTTCTTCATCAATCCATTCTGGATACAACGATTCCCATGTCACATTGTTTGCAGCATGCTCCAGATGCAGAACAACATGTGTGGCATCTTGAAAATTATGCTTCCAGTGAGAAATCTCAGTCTTGTTGAAATTTACAAGTCCAATGCCTTGAAATTCATTTTTTCCTGGCAGTTTTTCTGTGATTTTCACTATATCATCCCAATCAGTATCTACATTGGAAACATACCGAGGATCTGAGACACCCCATATCCACCTGTTCACAGAATTGCAAAGATACTCAAATATTACAACACTATGCTAAGAAAATAACAGGTATATACTAGTAATGGTGAATTTTTCTTATTACCTCTGGTGCTATTTATAAAAAAAAATTACTTTTTAAATTCATCGAATAAACAATGCATTTGATCTATATACTTTTGTGGTAAGACGTACCTTGAGCCAGATCCTGATAAATGAGTGGTGTTGTAAACATCTGGCGAGTAGATGAACATTACAAAAGTGGCGGAAATGGTTATGAGTAAGATAAGTTTTAAGAAAGAAAACTTCCATCTTGAGGTTCTATCTTGTATAGATAAGTGAAAAGGTTTATCTACATCTTTTGTTTTCGTTCTCGACACTCTTCTCTTGTATAAATCTTCACTGTAACTCATAATTAGTGAAACAAGTTTTAGTACACATAAGCTAGAGAAAAAGATTCAGCAAACAATTGCAGATAAATATTGTAAACCATTGGTTATATGAGTTTACGTAGAAGCTATGAATAATTGAGAGTGCTGTATTGATATGAACCTAGTATGTTGTTGTTAAGGTTCCTTGGAATGTAAATAAGAAGTATTTTAAGAGGAAACATAATTGTGACTGTATGCAATGCATGTTCCCTACTGTTGTTTGAAAAGGATTCAACAACGTTACCAAATGTATACTTCAAATCCTATTAGGTCCATGCGTGACACATGGTTAACTCAACCAGAACTTGTCCTAATACTGTTTACCAAATTATTTTCATGATATTTTCATTTTGTATTTCTATTATCCCGATTTTCTTTTATAAATTTTGAAAACTAATAGGACTTTTTTTTTGAGAAATTTTAAAAAATGTCAAATATTTCATAAATTTTGAAAATACATTTCCAAAGCAAGCCTTTATATATTCTATTATTGTCAACACACGCCCTTCCATCATATTGTTAACAATATATATAAAAAATTAAATAAAAATAAAAATATTCATACACATAAAATCATTTTCTTTGACAATAAGATGAAGAGAAAAAGGTGATGCATCGATGTTTAAAATTATTTTATTTGACAATAAGATAGAGAAAAGGATGATGTATTGACGTGTAAAGTTATTTTATTATTTTATTTAACAATAAGATGAAGAGAAAATGATGATGCATTGATGTGTAAATTTATTTTATACTGTCAAATAAGGACCATACAAATTGAAGTCAGATCAAAAAATTTATTGAATGACATTGTATAAATTTTTTTACACCAGAATATCACATGTAAATCCTAATATCAAATAATTTTTATTTTATTTTATTATTTTTATGACACTTTGATTAATAAGATGAAACAGTAAACAGGATAATTTTATAAACTTGTTGTTAATGTAAATTACTCTTTTATTATTATTATCATCTTTCCATAAGAAAACTTGATACACATTTACTTTATTTATAAAGAGTAACGTATTTTCACACCGAATTTTAGTCTACATCATATATACTATTTAAATTCGGTTAATAGTAACATTTTTATTTATTTTTAATTTTTAAATATTTTTTTCTAAAGTATACAAAAATTTAGTTAATACAATTCATAATTTATTTGGATGGAGTAATATATATTCTGACATCAAAAAATAGTATTAAATAATAAAATAAAATTGAATAATTGAACGTGAAAAATTGGTTAATATAATTTATGATTGGGTTATTGAGTATCCTAACATCAAAAAATAATCTTATATATTTAATCAATTTTGATTTATAATATGTATAAGGTTCACAATTATAATTTGATTAATGAGTTATCAGACATAAAAAGATCTTCAATAGTAAAATAAAATGATTAATAAAATATAAATAGTGGTTAATATATTTTATAATTTAGTAAATGAAATATAAATAGTGGTTAATATATTTTATAATTTAGTATCAGAAAATGATTAATATTATATATTTTATTAATTAATATAGTTGTGAAAGTAATAATGACTAAAAATAATAATCTTGTTATAAATATTTGGGGTAATATTTGATGGAAAAAGATGATTCCATCTTTATGAAGCATACATCTCCTAAAACCAAATAATTATTGGTAAGAAGTAAGGAGGCAAATGACATAAGAAAACTGTTTGCATAAACAGAAGCCGATTTAATATGATAGTCATAAAAAAAAGTGATGCAGAATTTTAGGAACAGACAAAGTATGAAGTGAAAGAACTGACATGGATGCTGGCAATCGGTGTCGTGGTTCAACAGAACGAGGAGAAGTTCCCATTGTTCCTCTCATATTCACCAACCTAGCTACATGGCCATGCAATTACAATGCCATCAACAACAAACTTTAATCAAAACAAACAGATAATAACAAAATGAAATCAAATATTCAAAACTAATTTACTACTCCTAGAAAAGTTTTACGTAGTACATGCTGCTCCAACACAATCCTAGGAGACAAAACGCGATTACAATATTGTCGTTGTTGTTGTGAACAACACACAGATAGAGATAAGAAAAGAGGAATGTGAAGAAGATGAGGAAGGAAGAAAGAAAGAAACACTATTAATTAATGAAATAGTTGGGAGCTTTTGAGTCACAATATAGACACACTCGCCATGTAACTTCTTTTACAATTTTTTTTCAATCACCAACTTTTTTTATTTATTTATTTTATTCCTATTTTTTTATATGTGTTTTGTTTTATCTGATATTATCATCTATTATTTTTTAGTTGACAAGCCACTATAATACAAGGAATATGTCATTATTAATATATGAACCAAGTCTCACCAATAAATCCAACATCTTTCAATTCTTTTCTTCTCCAATTTTTTAATTAAAATTTAGGATTCACCCCAAAAATATGGGTACTAGAAAGTATCTAGTGATGTAGCTATTTAGCTCAAAGCTTGAAAAGTTTGAGTTTTACTTCAATTGAACCATAGTTAACTTAAAATTCATAAATCATTGCAAAAGCTTACAAGCATTGGCTAGTAGGTTGACAAAATCATGCGGCAGTAAATTAGTTTTTGTGCTGATTTTATAAATGTATTAACAAGAATTTTTTAAATTTATGATAAAATTGTGTTGGATAAATCGAAGTTATTATATAAATACAAGTATCCCTTATAACCGTCCAAAAAAAAGCACCCTTTTTAATAATAAAAAGGTGTCATTATTGTTGTGAGAGTTGTTGTTACTAGCTTTAGATTAGGTTAATGAAAACAATTGTTCATTGGATTTGGAGTAAAGCTGACCACATGTCCTAATCTTTGTCAAATATGAAAACATAATTATTCCTATTTTTTTACAAGGAGGACTGTTTAAGCTTTTACTTTGATATATCCAAACCTATTTTGTTTTATTTTTTGACAATATACTAGTAAATCAGAGTTTTGACACCTGATCATCGATTTTCCTATAAATGATCAGGTTTTAATGTTGTGGAATCTTAAAAATGCCACAATTAATTGATTTAATCCATGGTAGGTAAACACTCTTTTCATTATCATAATAATAATTAATTTTCTTTTAATTTTAATACTAATCAAGTTCATCTACATTTGAAGAAACACCTAATTAGCTGCCAAGACAACTACACACATAACACATGTCACACTTCTATTTTCTTAATACATACAATGTGATCATTATTATCATAGTTAATCATCCTTCAAATTGTTGAAATTTGTTTAAATGTCCTTTCTTAAACTATTCCACCAAACACATGGTCTTAGCATTATCGGTCAAAACTACAATAATCATGTTAATTAATTAAAATTAAAAAATAATTATTCTCAATCACAAAGAAACATTGAACCTGTTGACCACCTTTTTTTATACATAATTTTGTCCTTGTTTTAAGCATTGTATAAGTTTATCATACTACTATCAACATTGCAAATTAATTTGTAGACAAAACATTTCTATTCATTTAATAGTTCCATATAGAATATAGAATTCTTTAACATGAAGAGAGTGTGGAGACGTAAGAGAGTATGTATACTGTATTGTAAGTAAAGCAACTGAAAAGGTAAAGAAGATTTAGAGCTTTCTAGTTTTGCTTTTTTGTTTCTGGCTAAGGTTGAATTTTGTGACATGCGCAGTGGACCACACAGAATGCATAGGAAACTTGATATAGAAATGAGTGGAAACAAAAAGAAAGGTACATGTTATCCCATAATTATACATACGTGAGAAAGAGAGCAAGACTTAACTATCCCTGTGAACATACAGAACCTTATTAAGCAACCTTGCTCTCTTTCTTCACCTTTTTGTTATTGAAATAATATACTTCTCATATTGCAAGTAAGCAGAACCAACCTGTCTTGTTTACACATTCGCCATTTAACGGTCCGTAATTGTCAGTTAAACATGTAATCAAGTACACACAGAGCTTTTAGATTTTTCGTTTCCCTTATCGTTTGCGGTTTCAGTGAAATGATTTGTTCTAGAACATTTCTTTGTAGTAGGCAAATAATTTTTTTTATTTTTGCAAGCAATGAGGAGATTTATAAAATAAGCAAAGCCAAAAATCAGATATCTCAAGCTATGGGGACAAAAACATGTAGTTTCTGCAATACATTCGAATGAGTCAGAGATCAGAATCAGATTTTTCCACTTTGGGAGGTGCAAACTGCCTGGTGAGACGAGATCTCGTCCAAGGATCAAGGGGTGCTCTCTGAGGTGGTTGAGGAGTTGGTGGCTTTGATTGCCTAAGCTCATTATCTCGATCAATGAACCTGTTTCAAACCATATAGTTTTTTTTTAAAAAGAAGTTCAAATCGTAACATCGATTTTCTAAGCAACTTATAAGATTTGAAGGATAGACCATAACAAGACAATAGATTAAAAAGACAGGCAATATCGACAACAATGAAAAGAAATAACTTCTTTAGTGAAATCAAGGCAGGTTACCAAAATAACAGAACCGACAAAGTCAGATAGACTAATGACTATCAGAAAATAAACAGAGATTTACTCGATATAGGCCATTGGTGCAGCGTCGCCAACTCGAATACGAGTCCGAAGCAACCTGGTGTACCCACCAGCTCTATCCCTGCAAAACACAATGTCTGTTCAGTGTTTACAATTAACAGTCATAGATTGGTGATTGAAAGTACATCAAGATTAATACTCACTTGTACCGATAAGCCAGTTCTGTAAACAGCTTGTGAATGACATCGTCTCCTCGCACGAAACTAGCAGCACGCCTTGCAGCACATACAGATCCCTAAAAGTTTATTGTGTAAACCATAGGTCAATCCAAGTAGTCGAGCTAGATAAATTGATGAAATGGTTATCATCCTATCAAGTATATGCTCAAGGCCAAAAATAATGTCCACATTAATCTGATTATAATACTGACAAGCAGATTAACATTGGCAACTGTCAGCCATAGTCTTACGGCTACCATGACAAACAAACATAAACTGTAACAAACAGGCATGTGGAAGGTAAATAATAAGAGATAGTGCAAATTAATTTATATCGGAAAAACAAGTCACAACACAGGCTGAAAAACCAAAATGTACGAGTACTAACAGGAAAGAAAACAAAAAATGAGAATCCTTACTTGCCATATTCCCTGAAAGAGGTGTAAAGAAAAAGAAAAGGAAAACTAAAGATTTAAAAAGAAAACAGTGATGTACGTGCAGAAAAGATTGAGATATAACTGACCCCAAACTATGAAGCCAAGATACTTAAAATTTTGCAATTGTATTCATAATATTCTCCATTAGAACTCCCTGCATTAAGTTAATTGTAATTTGATTTCTTGCAAGAGTCACCACACTTTATATTTTGGCCATTTAGATTTTATTCCAGGTTAGGATATTAACTTAAGCCAGCTAAAAGAAGACAATAACAGCCTAAAATTAGTCAAAGAACTTGCAACGGGAGTTCACTACCAATTACAAGGAGAAACAAAATGAGTTGAAATCTAACAATAGTGGCTAGCACAGAATGAAAACATTTTATGAAATATACAATATCATAAAGGGAAAGGAAAAAATGTATATATAACATGAAACATTACCAATCAGCCATATATGCACTAAAAAAGATATAAAATTTCTATGTCAGTCAAATTCAATTTCAACTTCATATACACATGTTCCAAGTGCATTGTGTAGAGTACTAGAGTCTATGTTATTAGTCTCTCAGACAGCGTTGCATAGCACCGACATCCTAAAATGCTATAGCAGTATAGCGGGAATAGCCACTATTGCAATGACTAAAAATCAGCTAACAGAATAAACATACTACTCAAAAATCGACTAGTACACAAAATTAAAGAGATCATCATACTTAATAGTTAAAGAACCTAAAGTATAGAGTAATAAAACATAACTGAACTAAAAGTAGGAAGAACGGAACAATTTTTAGTGAGAACATAACGTTATTCTTTAAAGGGTTCAGCTTGAAATTTATACCTAAGAAAAAGACAACAGTTTTAAAAATAGAATTTGAAGAACTGATCCACAAAAAATAGCAGCTGTGATAGCAGTTTGGGACCTCAATTAGTGGCTACTACAACCACTATTGTTGACAGCAGCTTGCTGACCAATAGTGTCGAGACGAACCCTACTGCCGTCATGCTATTCCGCTATTGCGTGGTGTTATTGAAACCATAAATTAGAGTCAATACATGAGGTGTTTCTAAATTCTAAGCTTAAAAGTGGAAACATTTATACAACTGAAATACATTGCCATCACTCAGTATTGAAAGCATGGCTAAGACAAGGAAGATAAACTAAGTACTTCACATGGCTAAGACAAGGTGTGTATGTGTTTCGTTAAGTATGCCCCAGGAATTTCATGAATAACTTGGTCATCCAACCAAAGAGTTATGCTTTGCTTTTCCAATTTAATGGCTACAAGATTAAATTAATTATTTTTATGTCTGGACTGACACACTACTATCACTTTCAGACCCTAAACCTTGCTTGCTTTTGTGCAGGGAAATAAGCAATTTAAGTGTATACTCAATATCTACTCCGAATTTTGAACTTCCCTTACCTTACAAACTAAAACCAGTTTGATAAAACACCATTTGTTAATTAATACAAGAATAAGCGAGATAAAGAGTTACTGTGAGCTATGTCTATCAAAAGAGTACGCCACATAAACCTCGTTGCACATAATTACACCACTAGTTAATAACCTTACAAATTGCAACCATACAAGTTCTTTCATAGTTGCAAAAAATTTCCAAGTAAAGATACTAAATTATTGTAAACATATGAACTCAACCTCACATGAACTTATAAGCCAATCAAAATAGCTTAAATTGCTTAAATTTTCAATTCGGAATGAACCACGGAAACACAAGCACTAACCTCTTTTCCAAGTTGTACCATATTATCTGCAAGCCTTCTAACCTCCTTAGCCTACATCCAAAATTTCAAGCATCATATAAATAGAGTGACATAAAATACCAAAAATTAAAATTGAGAAATCAAACGAAAATGCATAAGATCAATTTTTATTTATACCTTGGCAACAGTAGTTTCGATACGCTCATGCTTCACCAACTGCGATACCATGGTTCTAAATAAGGAAAAATCAAATGGGAATTGAATACCCGACATTCAGAATTGTTGAAGATGGAAAAAAAAAAGGGAATTTTAGATTTGAATTGCAAGGTGTTAACCTGAGCATGGACATTCGGTGACCGGTGGGTCGACCGAGCTTCCTGAACTTGGTCATTTTGGTAGATGCAGAAGCAAACGCAAAACCCTAGCTTTTCTTACAGTGTGTTCTGCAAAAAAAAAAAAAGAAGAAAGGAACAGAGGAGCTTCTGTTATCATGGGCCTATTTTTTGACGGCTTCATGGGCCTATTTAGTGCTCATAGTAAATACCGATAAGTTGTACCCAAAAAGAAAATATCGATAAATTTTGTACTTGTTTATTTTATTGTGAAATCCATATTTTGCATCAATTTGTTTGTGAGGGGTAATTTTTTTCATCATTGAAATGTTTAATGTTATGTATTGGCCATTATGAATTTTTAGTTGTATCACTATATTTTTTATTTGTATATCATTTGATTTTACAAAGATTATATTTTTAATAAAAATCTAAAAATTATTATAATATTTTCATGCATTATTATTTGTGGGGGGGTTTGACTCTCTTAAAAACCCCCTCCAATTTCAATAGAACATTATTGGTCACCTAAAACCTTTGCAAATAAACTATGGAAATCGTAAAAGAGGTGGTTTGTTTAACTCCCATGCATCAAACCCCCGAAAATCGGTTTAAAAACTTTGAAATCAAGCGCATTTTATTTTTATAATTTATTTTATTCTGCTATTTATTTCTCCGTCTCTTCTTATTATTGCTATTTCGGCGTTTTATCTATGTTTATTTCTCTCTTCTAACATAAATTATTTTTAAATCAAAGTGTTTTTATAAATCAATTTTTGAAATTTAAAACATCATAACCTAAATCAGATTATAAGACTAATAATCTCAGGAAAAATGATGATGACTTCAAGCATTTCTTTTAAAAAGAGTCTTTTTGGAAATAACTGGGGTAATCTTTAGGAAGTTTAACCTTGGGCAAATGTTGAATACCAATATAGCGATAACATGGTTATTAGCCAACATGGTCGAGACAAACTAGGATAGCGGGGGTAATTGAACACATGTTTGAAAGTTGAAGAAAGGGGAATGCATGGTTACCATATGGTGACTTGATAATGAAAATTTTGATGCATGTTGGATTCAATTTAGAAATGGAAGAGTCGATTAAGACATCTAGTTGCTTTTATGACATGCAACTTATCTGAATATGGCATACCTATTTCTCATGGAATTTTCTATGGTGATAATGAGGAAGACATCTAGTTGCTCTTGTTTTTGTTGTTTTTTTAGTTGTTTGTTTGTTTGTTTTGCTTTTGCCTCCATTATGTAGTCCTCTGATCTTCCTAATATATGAATGAAGTTTTGTTTAACTTAATTGCTTATATTGTGTTCTATGAGTTGTTTATTATTTTCTCTTCTTATGTTTACTGTCTTTTTTATAATGACAAAAGAGGAGAAGTATACTCTCATGGAAGGGGGTTATACTCTTTTTATCTATGAGGGAGAGTTTAACAACTCCAAATATTTCTATCAATCTCTTTCTGCTTTAAATTCTCCTTGAGTGATGTGTTGTCATTATCAAAAAGAGGGAGAATATTGTTTTATACGTTGTGCATGTAATTTCTTCCAATGGTTTTCATGATGACAACTGAACAACAAAGAATATCTAAAGTCTCATCAAACAACGAAGCAAGCACAAGTTCAAGTGTTAAAGTTGTAGATGAAAGAGCAAACCTAAGTTTAACTAAAGGAACTTGTTAAATCAAAATGAACTGAAGTTATGTTCCAATTGAAAGAGCTAATCAAAGTCATATCAATTTGAAAGGAATCGAAGTGTAAAGTTATGAAAACTCTTTGACGCTTAGTATTTTATCTTATAGTTTTCCCAGTTAATTATAAATGAAACAAGAGTAGGCCTTGAGGTATTAAGGCAATGCACACACATAACATCTATTTTAAACCTCTCGTCTTTTTTTATAAAACTTCTTCAAATTAATTTGGGCAAGGGCTCAAACGACTAAGATGCATGTTTGATCTTAGGAAGGCAAAATACACTAAATAATTTATTTTAATCAATTAAAACAAAGTGTAACACCTCCTAATCGATTAAGAAAACTTATAGCTGATTAGTTGATATTGAAATTCAAAGTTTCTTTATTTAGCTTAAGCTAATCGATTAAGACATATTTTTAATCAATTAAAATATAAAAAAACTCATGGATTGTGGTCTTTTTTAGACAATTTTTTCCTATATGAAGGACGTATTTCCTCACTTTCCAATACATCAATTTTCTGAATAAATTTGTTCTCATATCTTTCCAATACTATCATTGTTTTATAAAGTTTGTTTTCACTAGAGTTGTCTTAATATCGAGAGAGGAAAAAGTTTCATCTGAGAATTGTGTTGGTGTGGTTTACTATTATTGTTTATTCAAGAGCGTAGTTCTCTTGTAATCTTTTTGTAATGGATTTGAGGTTGAAAGCTAAACCTGTAAATATCTTAGTTTGAGGTTATTGAGTTGAACCTCTGTAAAAACTTTAGATATTTTTGTTTAGATACTTTTTTCATACTTCAACTTAACTCTGGTGTCATGACTCCAATTAACTTCTTTAACACTTAAGTATGTTGATAATAGGGAGTCATGTATTGTCGTGACACCAATCACATTAGAAATAATCCCACACATCAAAACACAATTGAAATCCAACAAACATTGTACCTAATATGCTAAATTGTAATCCTTAACAATATGAGTTAATTCAATTAAAACAAACTCAGTCACCTAATTTACAAGTGATGAATTCAACTCTTTAGAATTTAAATAATTCACATAAATGGAGTGATCACTAGCGTTATAGATCAGATAATCGAACTTCCATTTTTGCTACTTCATCTAGTTATTATGATATTATGTAACTATGCATTCCTAAGAGAGAAAATTTAATGAGATGTATGCAGACATCCATTTTTGCTATTTCATTTGATTATGTCTTATAGCTTAGATGATAGACTTGTTAGAACAAGTTTTGGTTCTGCATCTATACCTTGAGTTTTGATGATAACAATGTTGTATTTGTGTGAGAACAATTTTGGTACCCTAATGGTTTGTTATTGTGTAGCTTTAACAACCAGTTCTGATTCTGAATATGTGATGTGCAACATCATCAGTTTCTGAACAATGAGTTCCAAATCCGCTTTTGAGTCACTTATTAGAAGTTCTGAAAGATGTTCAATATTGTTGCTACAATGATCTTTATGCTTTTGTGCTGATTCACTCCTGAGAAGCTTATGAGGAGACACTATGTTGTTGCTGCAATGTTCTCTTACTTCGTGCTTCTGGATGTGACTCTGATCACCAAACTTCTGAAGTTATATTACATAACTGAAGATTCTGAAGATCTCAAGCCAGATGATTGAGGTTATCAAGGTTCTGACTAAAGACTCTGAATATTATGAAGATTCTGAAGATCTCAAGACAAACTATTGACGATGTCAAGGTTCTGACCAAAAAAATTTGAAGTTTCTGAATCCAGCTTTATGTTTCTTTATTTCACGCTTCATCAACTTTCATCAGAAGCCAATGAACTTGAAGATAAAATTAAATGGGAACATAATCAAATAATACATAGTACAAATCAAATATACTCTCCACTACCTGATATCATGGACAAAGGACAGTACTATACATCACATATGCCACTGATTTTGTGGGCAAAGGACAATACGCAGTATCACTCCTTTCACCATCCAACAGTGGACAAGCGCTCTATGAGCTTTCTCCATTTTTCTTTCCAACAATCTTCTTCTTATGCTATATAAGTGAGACTTGAAGACTTGAAGAAAATGTCGGTGACACAATTTTTTGACAAGTCTATTTCTTTGTGAAAAACTATCATTTGTTCGTACACAGTTTTTCTTTAAGTGTTTGTTTATCATTTATGTAAAATCTGATTGTATAAAAGCAACTTGTAACACACAAAATGTTATTCAAATTGTTTATTTGATTCCTTAAGGAGGTTATCCTTGAGAAGACAAAGAAGGTTATTCTTTGTGAGTCTTAAGGATACTAATGTATAGTTGGATCCTTGAGAAGAAAAATAAGGTTATTCTTTGTGATTATCGTAATCTGTTGATTATAGTGGATTAAGTCATTGTGTATAAGGCAAAATCACCTTTGCGGGTGGACTGGAGTAACCTTGAGTTTCAAGCGAACCAGGATAAAAATACTCGTGTTTTTATCTCTCTGTTACTAACTTGTTAGTGGTGTTTTTATTTTGGAAAAAAGCTTTTGCTTGTAAAACCCAATTCAAACCCCCTATTTCTTATGTTTTTCACACCTTCAATTGGTATCAGAGCTCCGATTCTGATTGTGATAAAAGTTTAACAACATTTCACCGTGTTTAGTATCGATCCAGTTTGTGTGAGAAACAATGGTCGCTGCTAACGTTGCTAACTTTGTTAACAATAATGAAAGCGATCACTACAATGCAAAACCACCAATCTTTTATGGTGAGAATATCGATTATCGGAAAGCTAGAATATAAAGTTTCTTTCTTGGTTACAATGTTGATCTCTGGGATCTTGTAGTCGATGACTACGTTCACCCAGTTAATGCTAAAGGAAATAATATAGCAAAAAGTGATATGAATGATCAACAAAAAAAGATTTTAAAAATCATCATAAGGCCAGAACTATATTGCTAAATGTTATCTCTTATACTGAGTATGAAAAGATAACAAACATAGATTATGTCAAATCCATTTTTGACTATTTGAGGATGAGTCATGAGGAGAATTCTCAAGTAAAGGAGACAAAGGCCTTGGCCTTAATCCAGAAGTACGAAGCATTCAAAATGGAAGATGATGAAACATTTGAGATTATGTTCTCAAGGTTTCAGATGCTTGTCGCAGGACTAGAAGTTCTAGACAAAGGATACTCTACAACTAACCATGTCAAGAAGATTATAAGAAGTCTTCCACAAAATGGAGACCTATGGTAACTGCTTTGAAGCTGACAAAGGATCTAAATAATATCAATATTGAAGAACTTGTTAATTCTTTAAGAAACCATGATATTGAGCTCGAGGAAGATGAACCTCAAAAGCGAGGTAAATTTATTGCTATAAAGTCTAATCCTGAGAAGACAAGAGCTTATCAAGTTGAGGAAGAATCAGAAGGATCTGATGAAGACTCAAAAGATCATGATTAGCTGTCTCTAATTTCAAAGAGAGTCAACAGACTCTGGAAACACAGGAAAAATAGTTAAGGAAAGTTCAGAGGAACCAGAAGGACTACTAGTCGTTTTGATTCTTCATCTGGACAAAAGAAGCAAGGTTCTGGAAAAGAAGTTATCTGCTTTGAGTGCAAGGAGTCAGGTCACTACAAAAATGATTGTCCTAAGCTGAAAAAGGACAGAAGGCCTAAGAATAATTTTTCTAAAGGAAAAAAGGGGTTGATGTCCACATGAGATGGCTCAGAATCTAAAGAAGAAGATTTTGACGAAGAAAAATTCAATGTTGCTTTGATGGCAACTACAGATGATCCTGAAGGCTCTAAAGAACCAGAAGACAAAGTATTATCAGAATCAGAATCCAACTCCGATTCTGAAGAGGTATTTTCTAACCTATCTCGTTCTGATATTGAATCATGTCTATCTGAAATGCTGGAAAAATACCAAAGTCTTCAGAGTAAATACAAAGATCTTAAACAAGTCTAAGCAATTGCTTCTGAAACTTGCAGTAAGCTTGAGAAAGATATCTCCTCTCTAAATGAAAAAGTATTTTCTTTATAAAGTAACAAATCTGCTTTGAAAAGTAAAATTTCAAAACTAGAGGAGGAAATAATCTCATAATCTTCTGGTACTGATTGCGTCATTAGATATGACAGAGCATTTCAGTACTTTCTAGCTAAAAGCACAGATAGAAGCAAAATGGGTTCTTTGATCTATGGAGTTAGTAGAAATTCTAAAAAAGGTTTAGGTTGTACAAAAGCTATAAAACCTGACGAAAGTCAGAAGGTAAAACCAAAACCTCTTTAGGTGCATTTCGTGCCTGTTGGCAATGAGATTGATATTTCTGCACAGACACAAAAACATATAAAGGATAAGAGCTTAGTTATGAAACATAAGTATCATGCACAAATTCCCCATGATTATCCTTTTGCTAAAAGACCCAAAGTTGTAAGAAACTCTGGGAAAACTAACAAGAGAGGACCCAAAAAGTGGGTACCTAAGGATAAAATAATTTATGTTGCAAACATCCTTAGAAGCTCAGCTGAAACACCAATCATGGTACCTGGATAGTGGATGCTCATGACACATGACGAGCAGAAGGTCTATGTTCCAAGATTTGGAACTTAAGCCTGAAGGCTTTGTTGGTTTCAGAGGAAACCAGAAAGGAAAGATCATTGGCTCAGGAACTATTGGTAACGACAAACTTCCTTATATTACTAATGTTCTTTTAATTGATGGTTTGATGCATAACCTTTTGTCTATTAGTCAACTTAGTGACAATGGTTATGATATTATTTTCAATCAAAAGTCTTGTAAGGTTGTTAGTCAGAAAGATGATATAATCCTTTTTAACAGAAAGAGAAAGAACAACATTTATAAAATTAGACTTTTTGATCTTGAGGATCAAAATGTAAAATGTTTAATGTTTATTAATGAGGAGCAATGGGTATGTCATAGACGTTTGGGCCATGTTACATTGAGAAGGATTTCTCAACTAAATAATCTTGGATTAGTTAGAGGTCTACCCAACCTGAAGTTCGCTTTAGATGCTCTTTGTGAAGCATGTCAGAAAGGCAAGTTTTCTAAAACATCATTCAAAGCGAAAATTGTTGTTTCTACCTCTAAACCGTTAGAACTTCTGCATATTGATTTGTTTGGACCAGTGAAAACCACCTCTATCAATGGAAATAAGTATGGATTGGTCATCATTGATGACTATAGTCGTTGTACATAGGTAAGGTTCTTGAAACACAAGGATGAGTCACATTATGTGTTCTCTACTTTCTGCTCACTAGTGCAAACTGAAATGAACTGCAAAATAGTCAGAGTCAGAAGTGATCATGGTGGTGAATTTGAAAATAAATATTTTGAAAATATTTTTGATTCAAATGGAATTTCCCATGACTTCTCCTGTCCTAGAACTCCATAACAAAATGGGGTTGTAGAAAGGAATAATAGGACTTTGCAAGAAATGGCTCGCACCATGATTCAAGAAACTGAAATGGCTAAGCACTTCTGGGCAGAAGCAGTTAACACAACATGTTATATTCAGAACAAGATTTCCATTAGACCTATTTTGGGTAAGACTCCTTATGAATTGTGGAAGAACAGAAAACCCAATATTTCTTACTTTGACCCTTGTGGATGTGAATGTTTTATGTTGAACACTAAAGAGAATCTTGACAAGTTTGATTCTAAAGCACAAAAGTGTTTATTATTAGAATACTATGAACACTCTAAAGGCTACAAAATCTTTAACACTGAAACACGAATTATTGAAGAATCAATTTATGTTAGATTCAATGATAAGCTTGACCATGAAAAGTCAAAGCTAGTTGAGAAATTTGCAGATCTGAAGATCAATCTTTCAGAATCCAAGGATACTAATTGGGGAGAAAAATAATCAGAAGGAAAAGCTAAAGAATCTTTAGATACGACTCAACCAGAAGCTGTTGTTGATCCAACTCATCAGAAGAAGAGTAGATCAAGAACCCCTCATTCTGAAGAACTAATTCTGGGAAATAAAAATGCTTCAATCAGAACAAGATCTTCATTCAAACCTTCTGAAGAGATTCTTCTAGGTTTAGTATCTCTGATAGAACCCACGTCTATTGATGAATCTCGTCTGGATAATGAATGGATTACGGCTATGCAAGAAGAACTGAATCAATTCACCAGAAATGAAGTTTGGGATCTTGTTCAGAAACCAAAGGATTTCCATGTCATTGGAACCAGATGGGTCTTCAGAAATAAGCTCAATGAGAAGGGCGAGGTTATTAGAAACAAGGCTCTACTGGTAGCACAAGGTTATAGTTAGTAAGAAGGTATAAACTATACAGAAACCTTTGCTCTAGTTTCCAGGTTAGAGTCTATTCGATTTTTAATTTCGTTTTCAGTCAATCATAACATCATCCTTTATCAGATGGATGTTAAGAGTTCATTCTTAAATGGATACATTTCTGAAGAAGTATATGTGCATCAACCTCCTGGTTTTGAAAGCTCTAAAAATCCTGACTTTGTTTTTAAACTGAAAAAGTCATTATATGGTCTGAAGCAAGCTCCCAAAGCTTGGTATGATAAACTAAGTAACTTACTTTTGGAAAATAGTTTTACCAGAGGGAAAGTGGACACAACTCTCTTTTGCAAAACCTTTAAGAATGATATTCTGGTTGTGCAAATTTATGTCGATGATATTATTTTTGGTTCTGCTAATGCCTCGTTGTGCAAGGATTTTGCTAAGTCAATGCATGCAGAATTTGAAATGAGTCTGATGGGAGAACTCAAGTTCTTTCTAGGAATCCAGATTGATCAATGTTTAGAAGGAACGTACATTCATCAGAGCAAATATACTAATGAACTTTTGAAGAGGTTTAACTTATCAGAATGTAAGCAAGCAAAGACTCCAATGCATCCAACATATATTATGGAGAAAGAAGAGGTAAATAATAAGGTAAATCAGACGCTACTCAGAGGTATGATAAGCTCTCTCCTTTATCTAACCGCTTCTAGACCTAATATTTTATTCAGTGTCTGCTTATGTGCTCACTTCCAATCAGATCCTAGAGACACTCACTTAACTGCTGTTAAGAGAATTTGTAGGTATCTGAAAGGTACTACTAACCTTAGTTTATTTTATACAAAATCAAGTGAATACAAATTAGTGGGCTATTTTGATGCTAACTATGTTGGAGACAGAATAGAAAGAAAAAGTACTTTTAAAAGTTTTCAATTTCTGGGAGATAATCTGATCTCATGGTCAAGCAAGATACAATCAACAATTACACTTTCAATAGCTAAAGCTGAATATATTGTAGCTTCTGGATGTAGCACTCAGATACTCTGGATGAAGAGTCAGCTGTAAGATGATCAGATATCTGAGAGTAACATTCCTATTCTCTATGATAATACTTCTATTATTTGTTTATTTAAGAATCTTATCTTGCATTCTAGGGCTAAGCATATTGAAATTAAACATCACTTTTTATGTGACTATGTTTAGAAGGGTATTTTTCATCTAAAATTTGTTGATACAAACCATCAATGAGCTGATATCTTTATAAAACCCCTTGCTGAAGATAGATTCGTTTTCATTATGAAAAACTTATTTATGGATTGATGTCCAGAATGAAAAGATGTATTTCAGAATGCTTAAGTCTTCAGAACTATAGATTAGATTATGAGAATCTTACTTGTTGACTCTGAAACATGAACTTTATGAAGTAAGGAAGTCTCATGAATCAGAAAGGGTCTGATAAGAAGCAATCTTATTGATTTGTCTTCTTGGTTCTAAACAGTCATTACATTTAATGGTTGTAGTGTCGTTTGAGTTTGTATGGTTCTAAGTGATGACATTTGTCCCACTTTCTGAGCATGCGTGATAAAAGCATGACACATTGGGTTTCACAGTTCTTGGAATTAGGTTAAACTCTTACGCTTACCCTATGACTGCGTACTTTCACCTTGTCATCGTTGTAATTTTTTATATATAAACATGCTTCACTCACATTTTCACACTAAGCGCATAATATTCCCACAGTTTCAGTCTTCAAACTTAAACAACCCTCTCTGCAACTGTTCTTCATCTTCAACAATGGCTGCTAATCAACAACAAATATCTTCAAGTTTCTCCATGGCTAAAGAAAACAATCCCATCATGGAAGGAATACCATAATTAACTCTCAGCACTCATGTCAATGAGTTAACGGTACTTTGCGAAACTATTGTAGACTTCAAGAATTTGAAAGAAAATAGTTTTGATATTTCTAGAACCCTGGAACTTCAAGGATGGAAAACCTTCTTTAAGAGACTAACTGGCCCTGCGTACCCAGTTTCGGTAAAGCAGTTTTGGGTGCATGCCACTACTGAAAAAGAAATAATAACTTCCTATGTCATGAACAGGAAAATTGTCATATATGCAAAATCCATTGCTGACTTAATCTCTCACAATGGAAAAGGTAAAAGGATTCACAATGCCAAGATTAATGCTAAGAGAGAAGCTGTCATCGCTCCTGTCATCTTCAAAGCTGGAACCAACCTTAAGGACGATAAAAGTCCTAGTGCTAAGGACTTTACAAACAACCTCAGAGTATGGTTCAAAATCATTATGGGTTGCATTGATCACATGCCTAGCACCAACAGTTCTGACTACGTCAACACATGTCAAAAGTTAATGTTGTTCTTTCTGGATAAGGGTCTCAAGTTTGAACTTCCCTCCATCTTGTTCAAATTCATGAGGGATTCTATCAGAGAATCCAGAACCGGTGGATCTTCAAAGAAGAACAAAAGCAAGTTCATCCCCAATGGAAGACTCATTTCCGACATTCTTGTTGAGAATGGTCTGGTAGGTGACCTTCTAGTCAGTGGACTGACCGATGAATTTGTGAAGGATGCTGGAAAGGTCTTCTGGGGAAAGAATCTCAAGAGCATGGGTCTCATTCTAGGGTTGTAAGGTCAAATTTCATTCCTTCAAAAGATGATATATATGGAATAAGGACTCCATTAGAAAACTTTCCCATATTCACTCAGGTTGATCCTTCAGAGGTTCTACAATACTATCTAGAAAGTTGTCATAAGGATGGAATTGATCCATTGGTGGATCCTTTCAATCTACCTGAAACATATATGGATGTTCATGGGAAGAGGAAGAAAGAATCAAGAGGAGAAGGATCTACAAGGCCTCAGAAGAAGAAGAAAAAAGTTATTATCCTTCTGGATGAAGATGAGGTGCCTCTCAGTGAGCGCCAGAAAGCCATGCTTCTGAAGGATACATCTAGAGGTGTCCAACACTCTTCAAACGCTTCTGACACTGCTTCTAGTAAGCTTCATGAAGCTAGCACTCCAATTACTTCCGATTCTGTTATTTTTGAAAGGATCTTACCAATCCAACCTACTCATACTTCTTAATCCATTCCAGTCATTTTCAAACCTTCTGAACCAATAATACTTCCACCACCTTCACAAACATCCATTATAGAACCTATTCAAGAAACTTCTCAAGTTTCTGCCACTTTTTCATATCAACAACAACATAAACCATCCCCATCATCTCCTCCACATCTATAAGTTTCACCCACTCTACCACCATTTTTTCTGCTCCCCAAACAGAAAATCCAAATTTAACAATCCCAGAACATCCCCTTCAAGAGTTTCTAATGACCATGTGTTTGACAGCACTCCTGAGGGTATGTTCAACTATGAACCTGAACCCGTCTTATCTAACCATGAATCACCTCCTATAATTTTCCCCTCATTTCCATCGGTCTTTGGTCTTCACTTTGACAAAACAAAAATTAACCTCATTGTTAGCTACCCTGAACCACAAAAACCTTATCCCAACATTAGTAAGATTCTGAGGAAGTTTGAATCAAAATCTAAAAGTCGTCTGCATGAAGCAATGATAATCAGTCAATCTTCAGCAAATCCAGATGATAGTGACTCTTTCTGGGAAGCTTACAGAGGTTGGGTTAATTCCAAGATCTCTAGGCTGAAGAATTTCAAGTTGTAGTGGGGTATTCGTTACCTTTAGATTTATTGACTAAATCAAAAGTAAACCATACAAGTCGAGTCGCCACCGCACTTCTATTTGTCCAAAGGAAAGGTTAGAAAGCGAACAAAAACCGAGAAGTTTTATCTAATCAAAAACTAATAAAAATGTCAGACATCGGGGTAAGGGGGTTGGTTATGCAATGGGAAGGGTTTAAGCACCCAAAACATCCTAGGTACTCCTAGGAAGCCCTTTTCACAATTTGTTGTAAGGTAGGTTGATATTTGTGAAAATTATTTGTGCAAACATGATTGGGGAGATGAGAGAAGAATGTACAAATTATTTACAATTTTTGTGTTTGAATGGATAAACTCACTGCCTACGTACCATCTTAAAAAAGATTAGGATCAAAACCTCGTAGTTCAGGGTAAAAATCTCAAAAGAAGTTGGTGAATTGATTGATCCAAAAGCCTTAAGGTCTATTATTATCAAAGGGAGAAAACTCAACCTAAAACCACAAATCCACCATGTGAGTAGAGCTTCAACATGCTAGTGAGGGGTTAACCCTATAATAAGCATGGAAGACTTATAGTCCATCATAAGGATATAGGTGAGTATTATATCAACCTCTAGGATAACTCAAACCTAATAGCTAATGTTTATGAAAAGCTTTGGCAAAAGTGGCCATTGAAACCACAAAAACAATTGAGTGAGTTGTATTTACCAATGAAAAGTATTCACAAAAAGGGTTAAAGTTGACTTAGAATTCAATTCAAAACAAGTGTTATGAAAAGAAGTTTGAAAATCAAAAGCATAATGCTTAGGTTTCTAATTTTTAAAACAAATGTTAATGTTTGCACAAAAGTTTGGCTTGGGTTAGAGTGGACGGAAGAAGAAGAATGGCTAAGTCCTAAACATACAAAGATGAAGGAAGAGAAATGAAACCATAATGGAGTTCCCTTCTTGAGATCATAGTGATGATCCAAGTAGCTCCCATCCTTTGGAATAAGCAAGCAAATAAGCAAGTACTCAAGCAATCAAGCATACAATCACACAAACTCCTAGGAATCTTCCAATGGCTTTTGTATCTCTCACTTTAGAAGCTCATGACAATGGTTCTTCCATTAGGCTCAAGTTGGAATCCCTAGCACAAGAACACACACATCAAAAAGTTCTATAATGCAAACAAAGAATAGACAAGAGGGAGTTTAGAATTTGGTTCTTTCAATGTTCATTTTCAAGCTTTAAGCATTCTAAAGGCAGGAGGCCTAGTTGCTCTTTGACATTTTAAGCACTCTAAAGGCATGAAGCCTAGTTGCTCTTCAAACTCCTTTAGATTAGGTAAGGTCCTAAAATCTAAGTCCTTTGTCCATTTTGCATTTGGTTCATAATAATCAAAACAAAACACAAGCACAATAGTATATACACAATTATGTGCTCAAGTGAGCAAAAGGCAGATTGCATTAACATAAACATGTGCTCAAATGAGCAAAGGGCAAAAACAAATGAATAATATGTACAAGACTATTAAATTGCATAAATGTAAAGTACAAGAATTAAATGTTAATGGTCAATTGTTAGTGTTAGTGTGCCATAAGGCAATTTAGCGCCATGTTAAGCAATCGTAAGTGGACTAATGTAGTAGCCACACCTATCTGAGGCCGGTCAATAAAACTATAGGCAATAACACAAGTTAGAGATCTTGATTAGTGAATCAAGCTCCTACAACTTGCCATGCCAAAAGAAAATGAGAAATGATCTTGTATTGATTTAGGTTCTTTGCTTGATTAGGAAGCAACCTATCCTTAATGCAAATCCATTCACTTGATCTATGATCAAGCTGAATTAGATTTGAATCAAGGAAGGTTAAACCTCCCATTCATCAAGGCTAACCACCAATCTTTAACTCATTGATCAAAAAAGAAAAAGATGAAGAAGGAGATGAATAAGAAGGAACATTAATGGAAATTCAAATGAAATAATCAACATATATTGACCAAAGATAGATGGAATCAAGGTCAAACATTAGTAAGCAGAAGCATAATGAAACTTAGAAGTCAAGAAACAAATAAGATATTTTTGGAAATTAAAATAATACTTGAATTAAAATGAACAATTAAAGGTCAAACTTCAAACCCATTTCAAATCAACTTTGAAAAGTCCAAATGGATCATCCTAAGTTCAACAAGGTCAAACAAAGTTTGACAAAAAAATTCAGCATTTTTAGAAACCAGAAACTATTTTTAATCAATTAAAAAATGCATAAAAATAACCTAATTGAATTAAAATCTCAAATAAATCTCAAATCAATTAAGAAATTGATGAGAATATTTTTCATAGATCCATCATCATTCAAAGAGGTTAAGAAAATATTTTTTATATTTTTTGGATATTGAAAACTATTTAAAATGAATTAAAAACAACCAGAAAAGAGAGAATTCATAAAAAATATCAAATGATAAAATAAAAAATATTAAAAATCATTTTTAGAAACTAGAAATTAAAAGAGAAATAATGCAATTGGTTTCACATTTTTTGGAATTAAAATGAATGAGATATGATTTTTTGAAATGAAATGGAATAAAAGAAATAAAATGAAAATTAAATCAGAAATAAAAAATGAGAAAAAACGTGATGCGTTGGATCCAAGCTCATTATCGCACCTCGAAAAATGAGAATACGACCTAGTGAAGCGCAATCGCACGCTCGCATGATGGACTGAGCAGAGTCTCCATCGAACTTTATTTATTCCTAAAAAGGAAAGGGTAAATATCGATAAAACCCAAGAAAGAACGACAATGATTATGGTCTTCGCAACCAATATCAGGGTTCGGGAGTCGATTACGCAAGGGGAAGGTATTAGCACCCCTCACGTCCGTTGTATTCAACGGGAACCATTAGGTTAGTTGTGCACGTTAGTGTTAGTTTGAAATGTTAGGCTTCTCAAGTTATTAGGTGGGAAAGAAAGAACAGAAGAGAGAATAATGTTTTTGGATTTTGCAACGAATGAGACTAAACCTGAGTTTTTTATTAATGGGCCTGACAAGATTTTGCAATCCTGCTCCTATGTATCTCAATAGAGAACTCAAGGCTTACGTAGTTCTGGGTAGAAAACGTCTGTTTGTTGGTCGACTTTAGCTAAAGCTATATTGTATTAATCGACGAAAAACATTGTTTTACCCAAAACAGATGAGGAGCAGACGTATACCACACATCGAATGGATTTACAAATCGACATTCGGAAAAACGTCATTTATCTCAACTCAATAATTGTGGATGAAGAATTGCTTTACATCATATTAAGACAAGATGTCTTTCGTTTATGAAAAGGTTTTTCTGATCAATCGCACGGCGGCGAGGAAAAAAATTGATTGGTTGAGTATATTTTTAGGATTGACAGACGAGTATTTATGACTTGCAAGCTCTTACAACTTGCGTCTAATACTCGGGACTACGTCTGGACCTTTCACCCAAGTAATCTTTTTATTTCAATTTTATTGAGAAAAGAAGTTTAAATATTTATAAGTATTTTGAAGAGAAGACAAATACTTATGGCTTGCAAGCTCTTACAACGTGTGCCTAATATTCAGGATTACGACTGGATATTTCATCCAGGTAATCTTTTTCTTCAGACTTTATTGAGAAAAATGATTTGAATATTGGAATGTTTGGAAGAGAAGACGAATACATGTGACTTACAAGCTCTTACAACTTAGGCCTAATATTCGGGATTATGACTGAATATTCCGTCCAGGGTAATCTTTTTCTTCAGATTTTATTTAAGAAAATGGTTTGAATACTTACAACTGATTTGAAGAGAAGACAAATACTTATGGCTTGCAAGCTCTTATAACTTGGGCCTAATATTCGGGATTACGACTGGATATTCCATTAAGAGTAATCTTTTTCTTCATATTTTATTGAGAAAAGAAATTGTTTGATGGACAACGAATGCTTGATAAGAATCAATTGTTCAAAGAGTTACGCCAGAATGCTTGTTACCAATGACCCTTATTTGTCCAAGTTGATTTAAGTGTTTTAAGAACGAAAGAAAAGAATGAACGGTTAACCCAAAAGGCGTGGCTCAGGATCGATCATTCGAGGGTTCCCACCGGAATGTTAGATTCTAACGGTCCTCTTTTTTCGTGTTTGTTTTGAAATAGTTTTAATATTACGCTTGACTTAGAAAAAGACACTCGATGTTGATCGAGGTTTTTATTTGGTTTGAAATGAAATATGAAAATGTTTTGATTTGGGTTTTAAAATTTTATTCAAAAAGTGTTTGATTTAATGATGAAATGGAACATCTAAATAACACCAATTGAGTTTCTAATTCTCAATGATTAACTAGATGTCAAGTAATTAATTGTTAAATATTAGTATTTTTTGTTGTAAACTCTTTTAAGAATGGTTATTATTATTTTTTTCAAATTAGTTGGATTCAAATTTCAAATGAAAAAAGAAAAAATAATTAGACCAAAATAAGGTAGAATGGTGCTAAAAAATCAAATATATTTAAAGTCTAAATACAATGTAAGTGTAGTGAAATGAAACAATTCAATAAATGTTAAGCCTAAACCAAACAAACTTGGAAACTAAAAGTAAATTAAAGTTATAATGACAATAACAATGAAAGAATAATGTTAACAATAGGTACATAAAAAAGTAACCGATTGTTGACTTTTTTAAAACTCATGCAAGATCATAACTAATAGAAATAAGACATGTGACATATATTTACATTTAAAAAACATGATAAACATAAAACCAATTAATTAATTTAAGCACAAACCAGTAACAGGAGAATAAAACTTCTTTTCTCACACTTTTTGTTTTCTTTAAAAGGATTTCAGATTTCCTCTCTCAAAAAGTTTTCTCAGTAAATTAAAAAAATTCAAACAAGAACAAATCCTCATAACAAAATCACGATTTGCAAAACTAAAGCAATTAAATTGAAGCTAGAATAATTAAAAATGGAAAAAAGAGAACACAAACGGAACCTTAGATGTCAGCTATGGCAGAAGCATGGCAAAATCATGTGCGTGGAATCAATTATAGCGGCCTTTTCGATCCAATCCTTATTTTCTCTTTTGTTTTGTCACTTTTGCTTCAGATTTGTTATTGTGGTTGTTTTGAAGGTTGTGTGTTTGGTATTTATGTGAGTTATAAGATTGTGAAATGTTCTTCACATGGTGGAAGTGATGACAAAAATGAAGAAAATAATATGGAAGGTTAATAAGATGGAGTATTATTGTGGTGGTTGTTTGAAGGTGAGTTTGGTTATGCAGAAAAGTGTGTGTTTTTATTGTTAGTGGCAAGTGAAGAAAAAATGAAGTTTGTATTTATGGTAATGAGTTATTGGTTGTTGGAAGAGGAGAAGGAAATAAGATGATGAATGTGTAATGGTTATTATGTGTGGAGAGAATAATTTAGAAAAATGAATAGAAAGTTGGAGTATGTTTATGGAGTATGTGTGTTTACTGTTGGAGTTTTATGGCTTGGTGCTTGTTTTGAGAAAAGATGGAAGAGATAGTTTTGTTAAAATGGAAGAAAATTGTTTGTGTGCATGAGCATGGAGATGAGTTATGTGAAGAATGAGGCTGATTTTAGTAAAGATATCATGTGTGTCTATGATAAAGATGAAGTGGTGGGTTAGAGATTTAAGTTTAGCACATGAACATGAGGGAGGAAGTTTGATGGTGGTGGCAAATTTGTAGAAATTTATGAAGAATTTTGTTTACTGAAACGTTACGGAAGAAAGTAACACTTTTTTCACTTTCTCTGTTTGAATTTTTTTTGCAAAATGAAATAGAGGTCACAAATCCGAAATGAGGCGCCGCTTGGTCATAGGTTTGTGGTCTCCCCTCACAAACTAATAACAGTAGGAATATATACTAGGTTTTAATTTTAAACAATACCAACAATGCCCTTTTTGATATTTTGAGTGCAAAAATGAATTAAAACCAATTAAGTGAAATATAATTCATACATTTAAAATAAATAAAATTAAATTAATTTTAATATGTAATTAATTCTATTTATTTATTTCAAATATTTTGACAAAAAAATTTAATAAAGGGATTCGAAATGAATAAAAGTCGGGCGCAAAAGTGCTCGAAAAATTAAAATGAATGCACCAAAATAATCAGTGCGAAATAAACTTATTGGAAAAATAAAACGTTTCTTTAAATTTTGAAATAAATTTTGACCGGTTAAACAGGCTCGAGCTGATCAAAAAGTGGCCTGAAAAATTAGCTGAAAAATAAATCGAGCATACCACATTAAACTACGCGAAACATAGATTAATAAAGCTGATGTATGGAAGCTTGATTTTAAAAAATTTCGTCCACTGATTTGACGCACATCCGTCGATTAGTTCAACCGGTTTGCCTGTAGATCCGAAAAAATTATTTCGACTGATATCATAGGCACTATGCGGTATGGAATGCATTGTATACTATGTAGAGGTGAAACAACTATGATGAATATATTAAATCGGGATTCAGGGTCAAAATCGGGGTGTGACAGTTGCCCCTGTTTAAGTATCTTCAACTAGAGAATATGAAGCATGTCAATCTTTATATCATCGTAGTGGGAGATAGTTAAATACTAGGAAGACCCAGATTTTGATCCGAAAATGAAAATGATATGATATGTTACGAATTTATGAATGACTCTTTTTGTTTTTGATTTGCTGGAGATATGATCAGACATAAGATAAACTCTAGCAGGATGCTTTATGATGGATGCAGAATGAAACAAAGATCTATGGGGAATGATGGAGACATATAGTAAAGGTGACCCACGAAAAACAAAAAATGAGGGCAGAAACTCATTGGGGATAACAATCCTGCTGGAGGAAAGACAACTGGGGAATATGTAATGATATTTTAACAACAGATTCATACATTGAAATTCTGGCATAGTCAGAGTTTAGATGTTCTACTCCAAGTAATGACATCTGATCTAACATTGTTACTAATACAACAAGACAGTTATACAAATTACAACCTAGTACTGATATGCACACATTCACAGATGTCACGACATCTGCTACTATATCACCATAGAATGGAAGAACACCCAGTTCTGTCCATCTGGTACAAAGGCACAACAGAGATCAAACAAAGCACTTGCTTCTGTTGAGCCTGCACAGTTAACAGCATGATGTCTCAACATTGATTTGAACATCATCTGTTACAGCATTACATGTTTACCTTATTTTATAACAGAAAAAATTACAACATGCAGAAGGTAAAACACAAGTAATTGTTAACCCAGTTCGGTGCAACATCACCTACGTTTGGGGGCATACCAAGCCAGGAAAAAGATCCACTATCAGCAGTATTAATTCAGAGTTAAACTCCCCCGTTTACAACTCTTCACTTAATCCCTACCCAATGCAATCTATACCTAGGAACTCCTAGATAGAAACCTCCAGTTTCCATTCCTATCACAACAATTACAATGTAATGCAAAACATCTTGAACTTGCTTCACAACTTCATTCAAGAACATAATCACTCTTGCCTACAGGCTTTGAGTTACAAATACTCTCAGCTTTGAACACTGAGAAACACATGGTAACCTTCCCACAGATTGGGAGGTTTAACTCACACACACCCCTAAATTTTCATTCTCAGAGGCTTACAAATCCTAGGTTACAATGTGCTATTTATAACCTAAGCACCCAACTGGATTTGGGCCTTCAAAAATCGCAGCAAACTTGTTCTTTGCTGTTACAAATTCAGCAGAAACTTTCTGCTACAAACAAGGTCTTTAATCCTAAAACCTCTCCATATATATCTCCTTATTTTGAGCCTATATATATTCCAAGACCTCCACAAATAATGCCACATAGGATTCTAACTAATTTCCACATATTAGTGTGCTAACAAATAGGCTATTTGTTAGGTTCCTTAATTGTAGCTTGGTTGTTGGTTTCCTGGATTTTAGCCTGAGAAAAATGCTGAAACAGAAAAACTAAACAACCTACAATGTAGCATATGCTGTCAGGAATGAATGTCACAACATTCAGTTTGACTTCCAAATCATTAACCATATGCTAAGTCAGTTTTTCCTGAAAATAGACTGTACAATTTGCTGTAGTGTACAGAACCAATATGTCCATACTTCAGTATCAGCGTACATTAATAAATGTCAAAACATCCAATTTGACATTCACACATAGAGCCTTACATCAGGTCTGTTATCCTCTTGATAAGCAGACTGAGCTATATACTGAAATGTAGCAGAAAACCAATCTGCCTATTGTTCAGTAAATGCTGTCAATGAATGTCATAACATCCAGTTTGACATCCAGACAGTAGGCCTTATGCCAGGTCTGTTATCCTCTTGATAAACAGTCTGAACCTAAGTGTTGAGTTATAGCAGAACACCCACTGTTCTATTCCTAAGTATCTGCTGACAGGGATGAATATCATAACATCCAGTTTGACATTCAAAAAATCCTGTATTAGCTAAACCTGCAGTACACTACTCAGAATGTCATGACATCAGCCAAGACATCAGAGTACAGCTAGATATTCTAACATACAATGCAGTCAAACAAACATCTCCACATCATGTCATGACATCAGTCAAGACATTAGAATCCAGCTAGTGTTTTACCATACAATGCAGCCAATTAAACATCTACAAACTCCCCCTTTGGCAAATTTTTGGCTAAAACACTTTGGTCTCACAACAGAGTCCATAGCAGCGGAAATCTCACATCTAGCAGGAAATTAACCTAGCTAATACACTCAGAGTTGCAGCACACTCACACACATGGAAGTTAAATAAAAACTTCACATATCAGCACACATACAGAAGTGGAACACCAGCTGCAGCATAACCTCTGGAACCTTATCAGCACACATACAGAAGTGGAACACCAGCTGCAACACAACCTCTGGAACCTCTGGATTAGAGGATCTTCGAACCTCTGGATTAGAGGATCTTCAATATCTGTTTAACACATAATCTGTTGTCCTGGGGCATCACAGGTGTTTCTCCCCCTTTTTGTCAAAAATGTTGCCAAAGCAACACTTTAAATTACAGACAAAATTTAAAACCACTTCTTGATTTTAAAACAGAATTACACACAAATGTCAGACAGACAATCTTGATTTTACTTCACAGTTTTAATCAAGAATACCCCCTCTTGATCTTGCTTTACAACTTTGATCAAGACACCACCCACTTGATCTTGCTTCACAACTTGGATCAAGTAGTCACACACTCTTTCCTAAAACCATTGTCTTATCTCCAGTGGTAGCTTGACATCTAGCACCACTACAACCAAAACAACAGTAGATGGTTACTCCCCCTGTACCACACAACTGTAACACACAGGCTCATTCTAATATCATAATGAGACACACAACATCCATATTTCCTTATGACTGTAAGTTTTGGAAGGAAATAACAATATTGTCCAAGGCAATGTCATGACATCCGGTCAGACATTTTTCTGCTCACTCAGCCTTGACACACACCACATCATCCCACTAACTAACAAGGTGCCATACCTTGTTATCTGAGAACACATAGACCACAAGCTTGATGATTACTTGCAGCGCAAAGACAGAACTCCCCCTGTCATGAACAACCAACTCTCCTCTTGAAACTTGGAGATCTCACATGAACATATCCAACACCCCAAAGTTGGACCTTCACATATTACCCGATTCAAAGAGAATCCATACCACTTGATGAATGGAAAACATAAGACGCATCTTCATGTCTTCAAGAGTACCCCCTCTGTTCAACCCTCTTGGCTGACCACATCCACACTATGTGTCACTCTCTCTTCTAACCAGAACAGAAGACCCCTTCACAAGATGTTCTAACATCAGCTGGGACATCCTTCACAACATAACAAGGAACACCATCTGATAGTCTTCAGATATCACTGAGTCACCAGCTTGATCAAGAAGAACCCAAACATAAATTGGGACATATACATTTTCATCCCATTACAAGAGATAATCTTCCATAGATAGCTCAGAACTCCTACCACAAGCTCCAAGAGATGAATAGAAAACACCTCCTTTTGTCTTCAACTTACTACTTTTCTGCTCAAAAGTACTTTGTCTCAGACTTTCCTCAAGAATAATCAGCTGCCATATGTGGATTATCTTGATTCTTCGAACTCACTTCTGAGATAGACCAAATGCCACTGGTTGATTACCTCCTTCATGAATCCTCATATGAAAAAGTCAAATGCCATTCTTTGACCTCTCCACGTTTATCAGACCTCTCCCAAAGATATTTTGACCTTCCAAGTGAGACTTGAACTTCAAGCTTTTTGAAGTATCCAATCTACAACCCTGTAGACCCTTCTATCTCAAGTTGATGTGTCACTTCACCAACTAAGAATCTGATGTTGAACCAAATGTCACAACATTGTGTTTTGACATCTAGCTGTTGAATTCAGCTCCTTCTTCTGCCACTTGAAAGAACTTCCTCCCTTCACAGAACAAGAGTTCAATGTTCTCATAGACTTGATTGTGGAACCAAGTTTGAGTGAACAACCTCCATCCTGCAGGTTTGCAGTTAAGTCATCCAAGCTCACACCTTGATGAATCCCTGCTTCTTCTCCAAAGACATCAGACACTCTGATGCATGAGTCTTCAGAAGGACCAGTTAGAAGCTAACCCTTCAGCTATACCAAGGATTCCACATCCTAAAGCAAGGCTGTTTCCATGATGTCAAGACTGCTGCCACTTGTTCTTGACTCCACAGTGTGCATAAGCTATTGCACTTCCTTACCCAGATCAGAAATAAACTGATCCAAGTAACCACCATCAAGACTATGATGTCTTCTTCTTCTTGTACATACCAAGGCTGAACATGTTTCTTGCCAGGAAACCTTTTCAGAGATCATATGCTTTTGCTGCCACCAAGGAGATAGATCATAAATCAGTGTACTATCCTTCCTGTGATTCTGCACAGGGACTTGAAGAAGAGATGTTCCAACATCTTTAAGAACATCAGTTATCTTGAGCTCCAAGGATAATCAATTAAATACTTGTACTTGGCACAAGTTGACATTGATCTTAAATCCTTTCCCAATATTCCTTTCAGATACTTCCACCATAAGACTACTTTGAAAATACTCTTCTAGTGTCAACATCTTCTGCTTGCAAGCACTTCAACAGTGTTGAACATCTTCTCAGATTAAATTCACTCTTGGGAATGAGAGAGATGAATTCTTCCTTGCAAATGTGTCACACAACCACCAGAACCCATGTGACCCAGGTCAACAGCCAACCAAACCCTAGGCTGACCAATTGTGAGGAGGTTAACCAAAACTCCCCCTCAAATTAACAATCATGGAAATTTCACACCAATATCCATGCATTGTACAGACATGTCTCAACATGGCATACTCCATCCCTACCAGTGGCACCTAACTCTATGAGTTATACCTATACATACTCCAATCACACCAATCAGACTTCAGCTGACCATAAGTACTAGTGAAAGACAACAACACCAGTCCATAGTAGATATGCATTGCCAGAGCATACTACCTCAACCAACCTCTGAATCTTCATATTTTCACTCCTTGAAAGAACTGCCACTTCTAATCGTGGTGTTTGAATAACAAGATTCATGGTCCCAATCCTCTTAAATGGAATAGCAGTCAGGTTACCCCATTATTGACTTCTATCATCCAGGGGACTTGTCTTCCAGTACACCATAGTACTTCAGGAAACACCTATCCAACCCTGATCAATCTACAAGAATAAGGCACACAGCGGGGATTGCACAATGTCACATTTCAACCAGCTCCACTTCTAGAGATC
Source organism: Lathyrus oleraceus (assembly GCF_024323335.1). Taxonomy (NCBI): domain Eukaryota; kingdom Viridiplantae; phylum Streptophyta; class Magnoliopsida; order Fabales; family Fabaceae; genus Lathyrus; species Lathyrus oleraceus. Next base: position 153,448,598 of record NC_066583.1, on the reverse strand, counting down.
AGACTTCTAAAAGTGACTTTCTTGAGCACACACACAGTTGACCCTACCCTTGTCAACTTAGCACAAACAGATGTCTCCTCTTCCAGGTCAGGAGTAGGTTCCAAACAACAATATCCCTTTGTTTGACACCTAATAACATCTGCTCTTCAACCAGTAGTTGCATACTTGTTGAACAACATGTTCTAACATCACATAGAACATTAGTTCCACCTCCTTGGAACAAACCCTTCTTGAAAGTATTCAAGGTCTTCATATACACTACCCAAGAGAGTAAAAGAATCAGTGATCAGGTGATTCTTACCAAGAAGAGTGGACTTGATGAGACTCAAGTATCTTTGACATCTTCAGTAGAATATGATGAAATCTTGAATACAGCAGCCTTTCATCCACATGGGGGGGGGGGGGGGAAACTACATCAGAGTTTGAGTTTTGCCAGGTATTATGCAGCGGAAATCATAATACAACTCAACCTATGAACATCCACTTCACCGGATCAGCCTCCAAGACCATACCAAGTTTGAATGTGATTCAATACTGGCACAACTGTCCCACACAAGGCCAATTGCCAATCTCCAGAGGCAGGTGCACACAGTTCCTGTCATGAATAGTCCATCCACCTACTTCAAGGGACCATTCAGGGAAACCACAGAACCATCTTCAGGTTCCAACATCAGTACTAACATAACTTCTTGCCAGATACCAGAAAGTATCAGCCATGGATCTCATCCAGAAACAGAACAGGATGCCTGCTCTGATACCAATTGAAATTCTGGCATAGTCAGAGTTTAGATGTTCTACTCCAAGTAATGACATCTGATCTAACATTGTTACTAATACAGCAAGACAGTTATACAAATTACAACCTAGTACTGATATGCACATATTCACAGATGTCATGACATCTGCTACTATATCACCATAGAATGGAAGAACACCCAGTTCTGTCCATCTGGTACAAAGGCACAGCAGAGATCAAACATAGCACTTGCTTCTGTTGAGCCTGCACAGTTAACAGCATGATATCTCAACATTGATTTGAACATCATTTGTTACAGCATTACAGGTTTACCTTATTTTATAACAGAAAAAATTATAACATGCAGAAGGCAAAACACAAGTAATTGTTAACCCAGTTCGGTGCAACATCACCTACGTCTGGGGGCATACCAAGCCAGGAAGAAGATCCACTATCAGCAGTATTAATTCAGAGTTAAACTCCCCCGTTTACAACTCTTCACTTAATCCCTACCCAATGCAATCTATACCTAGGAACTCCTAGATAGAAACCTCCAGTTTCTATTCCTATCACAACAATTACAATGTAATGCAAAACATCTTGAACTTGCTTCACAGCTTCATTCAAGAACATAATCACTCTTGCCTACAGGCTTTGAGTTACAAATACTCTCAGCTTTGAACACTGAGAAACACATGGTAACCTTCCCACAGATTGGGAGGTTTACCTCACACACACCCCTAAAATTTCATTCTCAGAGGCTTACAAATCCTAGGTTACAATGTGCTATTTATAACCTAAGCACCCAACTGGATTTGGGCCTTCAAAAATCGCAACAAACTTGTTCTTTGCTGTTACAAATTCAGCAGAAACTTTTTGCTACAAACAAGGTCTTCAATCCTAAAATCTCTCCATATATATCTCCTTATTTTGAGCCTATATATATTCCAAGACCTCCACAAATAATGCCACATAGGATTCTAACTAATTTCCACGTATTAGTGTGCTAACAAATAGGCTATTTGTTAGGTTCCTTAATTGTAGCTTGGTTGTTGGTTTCCTGGATTTTAGCCTGAGAAAAATGCTGAAACAGAAAAACTAAACAACCTACAATATAGCATATGCTGTCAGGAATGAATGTCACAACATTCAGTTTGACTTCCAAATCATTAACCATATGCTAAGTCTGTTTTTCCTGAAAACAGACTGTACAATTTGCTGTACTGTACAGAACCAATCTGTCCATACTTCAGTATCAACGTACATTAATAAATGTCAAAACATCCAATTTGATATTCACACATAGAGCCTTACATCAGGTCTGTTATCCTCTTGATAAGCAGACTGAGCTATATACTGAAATGTAGCAGAAAACCAATCTGCCTATTGTTCAGTAAATGCTGTCAATGAATGTCATAACATCCAGTTTGACATCCAGACAGTAGGCCTTATGCCAGGTCTGTTATCCTCTTGATAAACAGTCTGAACCTAAGTGCTGAGTTATAGTAGAACACCCACTGTTCTATTCCTCAGTATCTGCTGACAGGGATGAATATCATAACATCCAGTTTGACATTCAATAAATCCTGTATTAGCTAAACCTGCAGTACACTACTCAGAATGTCATGACATCAGCCAAGACATCAGAGTACAGCTAGATATTCTAACATACAATGCAGTCAAACAAACATCTCCACAGCATGTCATGACATCAGTCAAGACATTAGAATCCAGCTAGTGTTTTACCATACAATGCAGCCAATTAAACATCTACATACATGACCTGGCAACACCGGAGTATTCAAAGAGTTTTAATAACAGGTTCAAACATGACCTGACAATGTTAGGGGACATCAAAAGATTTTATCAACAAGTTCAAACATGACCTGACAATACTAGAAAATAAACAAAGAACGTTCCATCAACAGGCTCATACATGACCTGGCATCATTGGAATATACAAAGCATTTCAACATTAGGTTCAGACATAACTTGTCAATACTTGGAAAATTCAAAGCATTTAAACAGCAAGTTCAGACATGACCTGACAACACTTGGGAAAAAATCAAAGGGAGTTTTATCAATAGGTTCATACATGACCTAACGACACTGGAAAATTCAAAGAAAGTATATCCACAGGTTCATGCATGACTTGGCAATTCTGGAGGTTTCGCGAATATTTTAACCATAAGTTCATACACTATCAACACCAGAAAACCCAAAGAAAACTTCAACAACAAGTTCATACATGACCTGGGAATATTGAAAAACAAACAAATCAAGTTTCATCAACAAGTTCATACATGACCTGACACTTTAGAATATATCTGGCAGTTATGGAGATTTTTCTAACAGGGAACTTATGCAAAACAAAGATAAGTGGGAGTCTTCTTAAAAGTAGATCATCCACGCAGAAGGCTACGATGATTCTTTACAAAGAATTCAAATAAAACCAACATCATTGGAGTTTTCTAACATGAAAACCTCCAAGCTTCTGGGAATTCCTCAAGATGATGAGTCATACATGACTTTCACAGAACCATCAGGAAATATAGGGTAATCAAACTCTCTGTACGTGCCAACAACAATTGGACTTTAACCGTAAGTAATGGATTACAACCAGCTTGTAACGAATTTTGCCAACAACAATTGGACTTTCACCGTAAGCAATGGATTACAACCAGTTTTTAACAGATTGGTGCCAACAACAATTGGACTTTGAACATAAGCAATGGATTACAACAAGCTTTTAACCGAATGATGCCAACAACAATTGGACTTTGACTGTAAGCAATGGATTACAACCAACTTTTAACGGATTTTGCCAACAACAATTGGACTTGATAGAAGTCATTAGTAAAACAATTATCGGCTACAACGAAGTTTGCCAGCAACAACTGGACTTGAAATGATGTTGGCAATGACCAAACTTCAGATACCAATCACGATTGTGTTTACAAATGGAGTGACAGTGATGCCAATGAAAATTGGGTTTAAAATGAGTTCTAGTGACCACTGAGCTTGGAATAATGCCTAGTAACAACTGAACTTTAGGAGACACCAACGAGTCTTGAAATAATGTCAGGGAATGGCATAGGGGTTCTAGAAGTGCGTCAAAACAAAAATGACATGTCCGAGAATTCATCGGAGAGTAAAAGAAACAAATTCTGGAAATGCATCAGAATTACAAGTGATATTCTGGAAATACAGCAGAATACAGATACATATGGTAATACATCAAGGAAATTCTGGAAATACATCAGAATACAAGACATACATATTCGAGAATACATCAGAAATTCTGGAAATACATCAGAATACAGACACATCCGATAATATATCAAAGAAATTCTGGAAATACATCAAAATACAGACACATCTGGTAATACATCGAGGAAATTCTAGAAATACATCAGAATACAGACACATTCGAGAATACATCAGATAGGTGGGGGAACATCTGGAAATACATCAGATAAGTTATGGAAATACATCAATAAACAAAGGAGTAATCCAGAAATTCATCAGATAATCCAAAAAGGAAATGAACCTCGTGGACGAAAAAAAATTGATAGGTGCCAACTGAGTTGGACTTGAAAATGACTGCGAAAACCGAACGATGGTTTAAGGGCACCAAAAACAAACTGGAATTAGAGGTCAAAGGATATAAGATCAACAATAAGACCTGGGTCAATGCAAAATGAGCACGAAGTACATTTCGGCTATGCCTGATTTGAATTTGCTTTTATGCATGATATATGAATTATCATGATATGCAAATGCTGACATTTGAGTGGATTGGGAGTTTGTTAAGGTTTTTTATGAAGCTCATGATTCCTTAACACCGAGAACTCAACCAAATATTTTATGATAGATGTTGTCAAAGGAGAATTCTATCAAGCTTGGCAGCCACAACTTAGCCAATGGGATCCTTTTGGAGGATTAATGAGTCATGCTAGCATAATTTTCAGGCACCCGTCTCATACCTAATAGTTGTTGACGTATGGCCGAATTTGTTTAAGCAGTTTGGAAGCATGAAAGGGGTTTGTCTGTCTGTGGCTCATCTTGCCCCAGTTTGTTGGGTCTTTAAAAATGTTCACCTTGAAAGTGAGTTTGAAACAGCTTGACATGATACGATCTCGATAATGCTTACCCCAATGTTTGAATATCGCAGTGATTTGACCTTGATTAACCAACACCTGGAATGGTAGACTTCTGATTGACTGTCTTTGGATAGTTGGACTCAATGAGCTTTTGAGGTGGCTTGCCCCGGTATGAGTCTTGAAGAAAATTACTCTTGCTAATCAATTAAAAAATGCATAAAAACAACCTAATTGAATTAAAATCTCAAATAAATCTCAAATCAATTAAGAAATTGATGAGAATATTTTTCATAGATCCATCATCATTCAAAGAGGTTAAGAAAATATTTTTGTATTTTTTGGATATTGAAAACTATTTAAAATGAATTAAAAACAACCAGAAAAGAGAGAATTCATAAAAAATATCAAATGATAAAATAAAAAATATTAAAAATCATTTTTAGAAACTAGAAATTAAAAGAGAAATAATGCAATTGGTCTCACATTTTTTGGAATTAAAATGAATGAGATATGATTTTTTGAAATGAAATGGAATAAAAGAAATAAAATGAAAATTAAATCAGAAATAAAAAATGAGAAAAAACGTGATGCGTTGGATCCAAGCTCATTAATTGAGCTGGCGCATCAAACGGTTCACAAGCGCACATCCACCAAACTCGCTGGTCAATGAAAAACATGTGGACATTAAAAAAGTCATAACAAAGGAAGGTCCAGATTAGATCTGGAAATTAAATCCAACGGCCATGGTTTGATCTGGCAAACAGACGGTGGTGTACACCACCGTCTTCTCCGGTGAGACCAGAGATTCTGGCGAGAGTTGCAGAGAAAAAACCTTCACCAAATGAGGCGATCTATACAGCAATGGAAAGCTGGGGTGATGTACATCACCCCGGTGCCCTCTATTTTCACTCTAGACTTCCATGGAAAGAGAAATCAGAGGTTGAAAATGATGGTGTTCATCTTGAACTGAATGGAATTTCAAAATTTAAAGCATAAATTTATTGCCTCTGATGAGAGGACTTCAGCCAAACCAATAAATGCAAGAAACAAGCTATAATCAAGGTGTTTCGAAGAAGATAAGTTTGTGTAGCAACCTCTGAAATATGGATCTGGAGAGCATGATTTCCCTTAGCTATTGCTTGCAATGTGATCTAGAGATGAAGATGAAGCAAGGTCAAGGAATTATGAGTCTGAAAATCAACCAATGAAGTTGAAATTTAGATCTGAATTTTTGAAAAGAAAGTGAGAATTCCTTTAGGTATGGCTATGGAGGGAGTTGTGCAGCATAACAGGCGCCTTCAGGTTATCAAATTATGAAGCCTAGCACACTTATTTATAGCAAATGGAAGCTGCAAGCATGAGCAAAGTGTGTGCATGAATGATAAGGGCCTCCATGCATGGGCCTGTACAGGCGCATGGAGAGCTCAAATCTAATTGGAATAGCAAGCTTAACATCAGCAAATAGGTTTTGGACGTGCATATGAGATGTATTTGGCTCATGCATAAATTTTGAATCAAGTTTCTAAAAATGCACCAAAATGTTCTCCTCTTCGAAAATGCCTTCTCCAAACCTAGAACATGGCCTTATGGGTAATGGTTGGAAAGACCTTGACCTGAGGATCAATTGTTATGTTGAACAAAACTTCATTTGGAATTGGTAAATTGATGAAAATTGATCATAAAGTGCAAGGTGCAAAACATGTGTATGTGAAAATTTCCAAAATGGGCAAACTTCAAGCCCTTCTGTTTCAATGATGCAAGCTCCAAATGACAAAACCTTCAACATCAAAGTTGTATATCTTTTCATGAAAATCAAATTAGACTTAAAGTTTGAATCATTTGGATTTTTGATGAGAAAGTTATGGGCGCTTGAAGTTGGACTTTTTCATATTTCAATGCTTTTGGTCCAAAGTGACCTATAATGTTTTGCATTATCACATGTATTTATTTTAAGATTATGAAAAATTGCTCAACATAAAAAATTAAGTATACATCTTAAAATTTCCAATGCATTTGATACCACCTCAAAATCATGAAAAATGAATGAGTTATGTTCTTGGGAAGTTGACCCAAAATTAGGGTTTCAGTCAAAATGACCTATAATGTTTTGAAATGGATGATGACCTTCCAAGCTTCAAATCAATTTTTGATGAACATGAAAGTTGTTCATATGGTTCTTAAGAACATATTTTCTCTTTAGGCCATATCCATTTGACAAATACATTAAAAGTTAGGTCTCTGTGTACTTCAAAATAGTTAGATGAATTGACTGATCAACTTCTCAAGTCCAAGCCTCAAATTTTGATGAATTGATGATTGAGGACACTAAAATAAGCTCAAATATGCATGAAATGATTAATGAAAGAACTTCCCTTGATTGTATTTGGTCATGGGTTGAGGTTGCTTCATGAGCAAGGCATAGTTGATGCATAGATGAATTAGGGTTTCCTTGGGAAGCAATCCTTAAGCCCTTTGGTTTGCTTTGATCAAAATGATGAATTGAGATACTTGGGAGGCATATATGATGGATGAGGGCCTTGTGAACCATTGTCATGCTTGCTTTCATCTTCACCTGGCCATATCAATGAGCATAAGGTCTCCTAGGAGCCTTGGATCTTATGATTGCTCAAGCTACAAAACAAAAGATATTAGTGACATATTTTTGTGCTTTTGGTTAGGAATAAAAGTAAGGAAAGAAATAATATACAATTCAAGCATGCTTGGTGATCTCAAACCAACTCACAAGTATTCCCACCCAAAGGTTAGGAGCTAAGATGCTATGATCCTTGAGGCAAGATGCAAATGCAATGTTATGATGCCATGAGGGATCTTAGGGTCAAAATTAGGGTCTTACAGATGCCCCTATTTAAGGTCATTCTAGTCGGAGAAGTGAAGGTTAAAATCTTCGTCTCGACGAGGTAGAATGGACTTAAATAATAACAAAGAGATGAATTTTGGTCCCTAAGAGACCTCATGGTGCAAATATATGTATGCAAAAGGTAATACTCTGTGGGGATATATGTCCACAAAGGAGAAGAATACAGGAAAAACTGAAAATCCATATGAGTAATACACTCATAAATGGAATAGAGACTCTGGGGGAATAAAAAGGGGAGTAAAATGCATGAGCAGGTCACGACTTAAAACTTGCTGGGAGACACGAAGGGATTCCATGAAAATAAATCAATGGAAAAACTCGATCTGACGCAAAGATGCATGTATTGGGGAATAGGCCAATACAGTGAAATTATCCACAAAGGATACTTCGGATAAAAATCCGGACTCAGGCTGAGAAAAATCCACCAAGGGACTCCGATGGGGAATGTCCAAAGAGGATTCAGCTGAGGAAACAACAAAAATGAGGTATTATCGGTTATTGGGTAATAAGCTCAAAGAGACATATGATCAAATCACCGGTATAAGGGTGAGAGAACAACACGCTCGGGGCGAATGAATATCTAAGATCGGTATGAGGGCGAGAGGTATCAATTATCCAAAACATCTGAGGAAGACCCAAAAAGGTACATTTCAACTCAGGAAAATTTGACTCCAAAGGGGACAAAAGTCATAATAGGGAGCAGAAAGGAAGGAACACCAGGGATCCCGGTTACTGGGCATATAACAGGTGACCAACCAGGCGTGAATTGGGGAATATTTCCAAGACACTCATCATCCTAAAGGAGGGCTGAAAAAGCAAACTCAATTACAGGATGGGCATCCGATTCCATAAGAAAATACGAATCTTACTCGACTGGGGAAGAAAAAGACTTCGACTGAAGAGCGCATGAGATATATTATATATTACCGTCAGAATGTAGATAACATACTCGCATGGAAGATTATCCACAACCGAATACTGGGTTAATAAAGGATAAATCGACCGAAAAGAAAGGACATCGGGATACCGGCTACTGGGTATAAAATGATGACCAATCAAGGGGAGAAAAAATCATTACCACCAAAAAGGTAAATGAGAGATGACTCGCTGGGGATACATTGACAAAATCAATGATCCGGGAGATATATCACCGGTTATTGAGAGATATACTCAAAATGAAGGAATATCAATACCGAATATTGGATAAAGATAACCAACAAAGAGGGGATTACATCTACCAGTTACTGGGTAGAAAACCACAGATTCCGCCGGGGAAAAGATGGACAATTACTGGTTACTGAGCAATTATTCATCCAAATTACGGGGAAGTGCAAGGAAACAAAAACAAGAGGAGTCAAACTAGGAATGAACTAGAGAGACACAACGAAACAAGACTCAACCCAATGAGGATATAACTCAGGGGAGTAATTCCATCCCTAGTACATATTTTGGGAGGAAACAGAAATAACAATCATCCACGAGAATATAACTCGGTGGGGAATGTGGAAGAAAGGGTAGACACTTTCTGCCTATGGGGGCTGACTCTATATTGGAGAGATCAACACCAACATCTGCTTGGGGAAAACATGTATCACCAAATAGCAGGAGATAACAAACAAAGATATATGGCAAAGAATGCAACATGAATATCTGAATGTTGTAGCTATGCATGTATATGCGTGGTTTATGTATGACACATGCTGACAAATAGACATATCTAACACAACCAAGTTCAGGAATCAAAGGACAAACATTCGGTACTACATCTTGAAAGAGAAAAACCAGGCCCACCGGGGAGACTCCCAATCTGACGGGGGCAACAGAAACCATGAAACACTGATATCTGCAGGGAATAAAATCCGATGTTGAGGATGATCAAAGCCCATCCTGCTGAAGATTAATGTAGGCGAGTCCACTGGGGATAAGCTACAAACCAAATTATTGAGAATTCTACTCATGCTGGGGATTTTCTGCTCACTCTGCGGGAGAAGTCCAATGAGGGAAGACCAACTTCCTCGAAAAGATAGCATATCAATTTATCAATTTATAAGGGATTTTAGGTCTATCCAACCAAGGGATGACAACCATATAATTGATAACAAAAATGCTAAATCCAGCCTTACTGAGGAGTTAGAAGATTAAGGCCAAACTCCAAACTTTTGGTGGGCTGTTAGAGACATACTCCTCCCAACAAAATGAGGATCAAGGCACCAAACTCTTTGGGGAATTTGGCGATGCTTACCCTTCTTCTGCACTTGCGGAGGAGACAACCTGAAAGATAATGAAGAGGATACAGGTATGCTGGGAATATGAACAAATGTCTTACCCTCTTGGTGATCATACTATCCTTGGGAGAGCACTGAAGATGTCCCAATTATCCTTTTCGTTGCGAATGCTCACTTTGTTTAAAAACAACTTATGAAAAAAAAATTTAATTATTCAAAACAATGATATTTGCCAATTAAAACATGCAAAATATTCGTTTGAACAGAAACAAATACGAGTGTGAAGAATTGGATAAAGGCTCAAATTTATTTGATGAAATGGTAGTCTGCAAATGGCAAGACTCCATGGATCTTTACAAATTTGAAATTGGTGATATATATTGCAACAGGGCTACATTGAACATAATGACCTTTTCTCCACCAATTCTGAATCCGATGTATTTGAAGCTTCAGTTGACGATGACTGAGTGAAATTCTTTGACAGATGATAGCTGTAGGATAAAGTCTTGTCGGGATGCAGTTACTTGCCAAATCCCTAATTTTTGCCTAGATTGCCCCAGGGTGAGGTACTCAATCTAGCGGGATACATATTCATTTTTTATGTCTCTAACTTTTGCCTGGATCTCCCTTTCGGGTTTTCAATCCACCGAGACGCTCATTTCTGCCTAAGCCGCCCTTTCAGGTTTTCAACTTAGCGAGCAATTCTGTTTTTCTTTTAGGCGAAGTATTTCTTGACCGCATCTGAATTCACAGGACGAGTGAAATCCTCCCCATCCATAGTTGTAAGTATCAAAGCACCGCCTGAAAAGGCTCTCTTAACAACATATGAACCTTCATAGTTTAGAGTCCACTTGCCCCTGGAATCGGGCACGAAAGACAAGACTTTCTTGAGCACAAGGTCACCTTCTTGGAACACATGAGGCTTGACCTTCTTATCAAAGGCTTTCTTCATCCTTTGCTGATATAACTGACCATGACACATGGCAGTCAATCTTTTTTCTTCAATCAGGTTCAACTGGTCATAACGACTCTGAACCCATTCAGCCTCAGTCAACTTGGCTTCCATCAGGACTCTCATTGACGGGATCTCCACCTCTACTGGGAGCACAACCTCCATGCCATAAACAAGGGAGAAAGGGGTTGCCCCTATTGAAGTGCGGACAAATGTACGATATCCATGCAAAGCAAATGGAAGTATCTCATGCCAATCTTTGTATGTAACAACCATCTTTTGAATAATCTTCTTCTTATTAGCGGCTTCAATAACCCCATTCATCTTGGGTCTATAAGGAGAAGAATTATGATGCGCCATCTTGAACTCGCTACACAACTCTTTCATCATCTTGTTGTTCAAGTTAGATCCATTATCAGTAATGATCTTGTCTGGCACACCATAACAACATATGAGTTGATTCTTGATAAACTTCATAACCACCTGCCTGGTCACGTTAGCATACGACGCCGCTTCAACCCACTTGGTGAAGTAATCAATTGCTACGAGAATAAACTTGTGACCGTTGGACGCTTTCGGCTCTATCATGTCAATTCCCCACATGGAGAAAGGCCATGGTGATGAAATTACATTCAGAAGTGTCGGGGGAATATGAATCTTATCCGCATAAATCTGACACTTGTGGCATTTTTTCACATATTTGCAGCAATCAGACTCCATTGTCAACCAATAGTAGCCTGCTCTCAACATTTTCCTTGCCATGGCATGTCCATTGGAATGAGTATCAAATGAACCCTCATGGACTTTAGTCTTTAACAGGTCTGCTTCGTGTCTATCCACGCATCTGAGCAGAACCATGTCAAAATTCCTCTTATAAAGCACATCGCCATTGAGGTAGAAACTGCCAGATAATCTCCTCAAAGTCTTCTTATCTTTATCAGATGCCCCAGGCGGGTAAATCTGACTCTGAAGAAAGCACTTAATATCAAAATACCATGGCTTATCATCTTTTACTTCCTCAACTGCAAACACATGAGCTGGTCTATCTAGGCGCATCACAATGATATTGGGAACCTCATTCCAGAGTCTCACCACAATCATTGAAGCAAGTGTAGCAAGCGCATCTGCCATCCGATTCTCATCTCGAGGAATATGATGGAAGTCAACTTCAGTAAAGAAAGTTGAAATCCTTCTCGCATAATCTCTATATGGGATGAGGCCAGGCTGATTCGTCTCCCATTCACCCTTAATCTGATTAACCACAAGGGCTGAATCACCATAAACATCAAGATGCTTGATCCTAAGATCAATACACTCTTCCAATCCCATAATACAGGCCTCATACTCCGCCATATTATTCATGCATTTGAAAGTTAGCCTTGCTGTAAAAGGAAAATGTGTGCCCTGAGGAGTAATAATCACTACCCCAATACCATTTCCATATTGATTTACAACACCGTCAAACACCATGTTCCATCGGGAACCAGGCTCTGGCCCTTCATCAAGCGTAGGCTCATCGCAATCTTTCATTTTCAAATACAGAATCTCCTCATCAGGGAAGTCATATTGAACTGACTGATAATCCTCAATTGGTTGATGTGCCAAGTGGTCAGCCAAGATACTACCTTTAATAGCCTTCTGAGCTCGATACTCAATATCATACTCAAACAACAACATCTGCCAACGGGAAATCTTCCCAGTTAAAGCAGGATTCTCAAAGATATACTTGATTGGATCCATTTTGGATATCAACCAAGTAGTATGATTCAACATATACTGGCGTAAGCGCTTAGCAGCCCAAGCCAGAGCACAACATGTTTTCTCAAGCATTGAGTATCAGGACTCACAATCAGTGAACTTCTTACTCAGGTAGTAAATAGCATACTCTTTCTTCCCCGATTCGTCTTGCTGACCCAAGACACACCCCATAGAGTCTTCAAGAACTGTCAGATACATAATTAAGGGTCTCCCTTCCACAGGCGGAGATATAATCGGTGGCTTGGACAGATACTCCTTAATACTGTCAAAGGCCTTCTGGAAATCCTCGATCCAATCATGACGCTGATCTTTCTGGAGAAGTTTGAATATTGGCGCACATGTGGCAGTCATGTGGGATATAAATCTGGAGATATAATTCAAGTGGCCAAAACAACCTCGGACTTGCGTCTCAGTTTTGGGCGCAGGCATCTCTTGTATTGCTTTGACCTTGGCAGGATCAACTTCAATACCTCTCTCGCTGACAATAAAGCCCAATAACTTGTCGGAACAGACTCCAAATGTACACTTGTTAGGATTCAGACGAAGCTTATACTTCCTCAAACGCTGAAAAAGCTTCAACAAGTGATCTACATGTTCATCTTTTGTTCTTGACTTCGCAATCATATCATCAACGTATACTTCGATCTCCTTGTGTATCATATCGTGAAACAAGGTAGTCATAGCTCGTTGATATGTGGCTCCGGCGTTCTTCAAACCGAAGGGCATCACTCGATAACAGAATGTTCCCCAAGGTGTGATGAATGTTGTCTTCTCCATATCCTCGGGTGCCATTTTAATTTGATTATATCCGGAAAATCCTTCCATAAATGAGAAGACATTGAATTTAGTTGTATTATCTACCAACATGTCAATATGTGGTAGAGGAAAATCATCTTTCGGACTAGCTTTATTCAAGTCTCAATAGTCCACACACATTCAGACTTTTCCATCTTTCTTAGGCACAAACACAATATTGGCCACCCATTGAGGATATGTAGAAGTCACCAGAAACCCCGCATCAATTTGCTTCTGAACCTCTTCTTTAATCTTCACTGCCATATCAGGATGAGTTCTTCTGAGCTTCTGCTTTACAGGCACACACTCAGGCTTTAAAGGCAGGAAATGTTGCACGATATCAGTATCTAGACCAGGCATGTCTTCATATGACTAGGAAAATACGTCGACGTATTCTTGTAGCAACTCAATCAACCCCTTCTTTACAGATTCTTCCAGGAGTGCCCCAATCTTCACCTCACGAACACAGTCTTCAGACCCCAAGTTGACTGTTTCCAGATTCTCAAGGTGCGACTGAATGATCTTTTCTTCGTGCTCAAGTAGACGGGTAATCTCGTCAGGAATCTCTTCAACATCATCTTCTTCGGCTTCAAATACAGGGGACCCAAAGTTGGGAGATGGTGTTGGATCATTATGTTCAATGGGTTTGATCAACCTGCATAATGATTTTGGATATAAAGAGATTTTAGAATTCAAACAAGGCAAATCATTATGCAAATGAAAAGATTGATTTTATTCTATTTTAAAGGTTTTATGTGATCACCAATTTCATGCAAAAAAAAGCAAAAAGTGAAAATAATTTGAAAAAAACAAACATTTAACATGAATTTATCGAATGAATATCATTGTGTTTATGTGCCAACAATGTCATCACTTCTCATTTTGGCATGGGAAAAGGGTTTTTAAACAAACAACGAATATTACGTTGACTTATGGACGACTGTTGGAACATCAACAGCAACCCAGTTATTGCAGACCCCTCCAGGGATGACAAAGTTGCCAGAATCCTCCTCTGCCTTCTCTTCCATAACAGCAGCAGCTTCCTCGTCTTGGACAGTATGGATGAACCCACCACTCTGAAACAGCCCACGCTTGTTGAAGGTTCCTGAAGAATACCCTATGCCAGCCCGGGATTTATTGTCTTCTATCTTGGTCATCTGTCCTAAACCAGTAGTTGTGCCATGCTCAATGGCCAACTTAGCATCATTGTAGGACGCAAATGAAGAAATTCCTTTCTTAGAAGGCTCAGCAATAGATAAAGCTTGGAACGGCGTCCCAACTTCATCCTCAGCGTCTATATAAGAAAAGGAAGATAGATGGCTAACCAAGAGAGCATTCTCTCCCCCTACCACCACCAACTTTTTGTTCTTGACAAATTTCAATTTCTGGTGTAGGGTGGATGTCATGGCGTCTGCCTCGTGAATCCATGGTCGACCCAACAGACAACTATATGATGGGTGGATATCCATGACCTGAAAAGTAATCTGGAAATCACTTGGTCCAATCTTGACTAGGAGTTCAACCTCACCAATCATCATTTTGCGGGATCCATCAAAAGCTTTTACCACCACTCCACTCTGCCTCATGGGAGGCCCCTGGTATGACAATCTAGCCTGAGTGGATTTTGGCAATACATTCAGTGATGATCCAGTGTCTACCAGTATATTAGACATGGCATCATCCTTGCAGCTCATAGATATGTGAAGTGCCAAATTATGGTCTCTTCCCTCCTCAGGGAGATCAGCATCACAAAAACTCAGATTGTTACAAGCGGTAATGTTTGCAACAATACTATCGAATTGTTCTATTATGACGTCATGGTCTACATACGCCACATCCAACACCTTCTGTAGAGCTTCACGGTATGGTTTTGAGTTCATTAGCAAAGATAACACAGAGATCTTTGATGGCATTTGTAGAAGCTGATCTATAACGTTGTATTCACTCCTCTTGATGAGCCTCAGCATCTCATCATAGTCCTCTTTCATTGTTCCATTTTGGCCAGCAGGGACATGAGTTCTTACAGCGGTGGCAGGTTTATTAGCAACAAGTGCCAGATTCGGAGCAACAGCAGCATTTCCAACCGGACGAATAGGGCAATCAGCAATATCAACCCTTCTGATGTCAGCCTGGGGTTTCGGCGAAGCCGAGAAAATGCGACCACTACGGGTAAGGCTGTTGACATCAGCGATATTGACAATAGAGGTAGAGGGCAGGGGCACCTCCTTCCCATCTTCCAATGCCACAACATTGTAACGATAAGGGACAGCCTTATCAGAAGAATATGGCACAGGGCCAACTGGTTTAATTATGAGAGAGGGAGAAACCTTCTATTTACTGCCATCATATCGGATGACAACAGGCTCTGGGATCCTGAACACTGGTGATATCACATTAACTTCATCATCCCCATCGCGATTCTGAAGTATTTCAATTACACCTTTATCCAGCATTTCTTGGATATCTTGTCGAACTTGACGACATCCCCTTTGATTGACAGTGCAGACGCGACATCTGTCATGGTCATGATCATAATGACTGTATTCACACAACAGTCTGTGCATCTCGACCAATGATTGTCGGATATGGCTGACATATCGGACCTTATATTTACCAGGGCAGCCTTGGACCATGTTGACAGCAGCTTTCCCATGCTCGGGCAATGGGTTTTTCCTGATGTTCGGACCTACGTCCTCGAAACATAATATACCGCTCCTCACAAGGTCTTGAACCTTGGTCTTCAACGGGTGTCAATTTTCCACATCATGTCCGGGAGCACCGGAATGATAAACACAATGTAGCTCGGGCTTATACCACCACTGAGGATTGGTAGGTATAGCCGGTGGGTCACGTGGAGTGATCAATTTTCTCTCTATCAAAGAGGGATATAGCTCTGCGTAGGTCATGGGAATAGGATCAAAAGTGACCCTTTTCCTCTCATAGCTTGTACTGGTCTGATTATTGTTTCGAGGCTGGTAGGCCTGCTATTGAGGACGGTGCTGTTGTTGTTGATGTTGTTGGTTATTATTATGCTGATAGTGCTGGTTTTCTTTGAAAATAGGCGCTATGTGAGCCACCTGATGCTGATTACCGGCGGGACGCACGATCTTCCTCCTCATAGAGGGTCTTCTGGGTTTGACATGGGAGGTCACAACATGTGCCTCACCATCTTTCTTCTTTCCAAACGCCCCATATCGTTTGGCAGAAGAGCCTTCTTCTCTAGTCAGGCACCCTTCCCTTACTCCTTCCTCCAGACGCATTCCCATATTCACCATCTTGGTGAAGTCAGAAGGAGCGCTGACAATCATCCGCTCATAATAAAATAAGCTCAAGGTCTTCAGGAAGATCTTGGTCATTTCTTTTTTTTCCGGCGGAGGCACAATCTGTGCAGCTAGCTCTCGCCACCTCTAGGCGTACTCCTTGAAAGTTTCCTTGTCCTTCTGGGACATGGCTCTCAGTTGATCCCTATCGGGAGCCATATCTACGTTATACCTGTACTGCTTGACGAAAGCTTCGCCAAGATCATTGAAGGATCGGATGTTCGCGCTGTCCAAACCCATGTACCATCTCAGGGCGGCACCGGACAGGCTGTCCTAGAAATAATGAATGAGGAGCTGATCATTGTTGGTCTGAGTCAACATTTTCCTCGCATACATAACCAAGTGGCTGAGAGGGAAAGTGTTTCCCTTGTACTTTTCAAAGTCAGGTACTTTGCATTTTATAGGGATCTTGACATTAGGAACCAGGAAGAGTTCAGCAGCAGACTTGCCAAAGAGGTCCTTTCCTCTGAGAGTTTTGAGTTCCTTGCGGATCTCAAGAAACTGATTGTTCATTGCATCCATCTTTTCATACACGTCTGGGCCCTCAGACGGCTCAGAGTGGTAGATGGTATCGTCTACTCTTGGCATAGTATGCACGACCGGAGGTGGAACGGCGAGGACCGGGCTAGATGTCGGCAAAGAAGCAAACGTTGCAGAGAGACCCTCAGGAACAAAGTTTGCGGGCATCCCCAGGGAAACCCGGTTGGCATAGCAGTTGGCGCAAAATGGGCACTAGCAGCAGACACTGTTGAAGAGGCAATCTCAGAGATGACTGTCCTCTAGGGAGGAGTTGAAGGCGTTGGAGATGACTGGCTTTGGGCGGCCATGAAAGACTCCATCAGGGCAGTCAATCTGGCCACTTCCTCCTTGAGTTCTCTGTTCTCTTGCTCTAAGTGATCCATCAATCTTGAAGTGTTGGCTCTAGTGTAGTACCGGTGAGTCAGCTTGTCTTCAAAATAAATGAAGAACACAGAGTTAGACCATTGAACAAGAAGCCTGAAGCAAAACCTGCTTATGCACATGATGCATGCAATGCTTGTGCATATGATTTATTTTATTTATCAGAGGAACTTTTAGAGTCCTATTTGCAAATAACTGAAAATATTAATTATTTAGACACATATGGAAATCTCATATCAATAGTATCTGGAAAAATTTTACACCAAAGAAGTACAGTCTTGGTAACCAAATACAATACAAGAGAGAAGGAAAATGAACATCCTATAGAACCCTAGAAACAATCGTCTAAAGCTCTGGAGACCGGAAGATACGCTGCACGAAGCCTTTTCACCTCTTTCTCGTAGGCTGCTGTAACACCTCAAAATTTGCCCTCCTCTTCTTGGGACTAGTTTAGCATATTGCATTTCATGTTTTAGGACATTAGGCATTTGCATATTGCATATCATGTGGAAATAATGAAGTCATCCTCCAAAGTCTTTTCAGAGATGGAGAAGTGATATGATTCAAGCTTGAGGGTTTCTATGGACTGATTGTCAACCATCTGAGGGTGTGCATTTCAATTAGGGTTTTCCTGATCCTTCAATGGTCTTGTGCATTATCTTATTGCAAGAATATGTCACCATCATCATGGTTATATCATCCTCAAGGGGTTCATTGTGCATGCTCAGGTTCCTTTGATTAGGGTTTTGACCTCTGGTCAACCCTAATCAATTGCCTTTCTTCCAGCCAGGGTTTTTCAAGGAGATGAGGTATTTGTTGATGATGGAGATCACATGGTTATGTGGAGAGGTTTATATGAGTTAGGGTTTCATTTCTGTGCAAATTCCTCGAGTGGTGGAGGTTCAAGCTGATCAGAGCATGTCAAAGTCATCTGAGGACCTATACAGTCAACTGTGTAAGAGCTGAAGGCTAGGAGGGGGAGAAATGAGTTTCAACATCTCATTCATGTCCAAAAGAGGTTTATTCATCATGTCAAACACATACCTTGAAGAATTTGAAGCCAGATCAAAAGTTTCCCAAAATGGAAAGTGACCTGTAATTGAAAGTTTCCAAAAATGGCAAGTTTTTGGACCACATTCAACTTAACTTTCCAACATCAAAGAAGTTTCAAATGAAATTTTGTCCAATATGAAAGTTGAATATCTTTCTCTCCCATTTCCAAAAAGTCCAAGATCATGAGCATCTGATAAGTGGTTGAGGAGTTATGAGCAAATGATCATCAAGTGTGCATGAAACTTCAAAATGCCATAACTTTTGCTCCAAAACTCCAAATTGAGTCCCTCTTTTTGCAAAATTCTTGTCATGACCTATATTTTCCAAATCCATCATTGCATTGCATGAAATAATATCACATGATCATTTGGCCATTCATGTGCATTTTGGAGGGAAATTCCATAATTTAAAATTGGTTCATCACATGGGTAAATTTCCACTTCCATTGAGTTTATGAGATGATTTTAAGTGGCTTTGGATATTTGCATGAGAAAATTCACGTGGTGCATGGCCATACAAGTCCATTATTCATTTTTGGCAAGGCATTTCAATTTTCACTAATCATAATTAGCCAAGCTTGATGTGGATTAGATTTGTGATTAGTACATGGTATAAATAGCATAATCATAACAAAATTGCTCATAATCACATTTTCTAGATCTAGAATTTGCTTTTCCCTCCAAAACTCTCTCCTTGGATTTCAAAAATTCTCCACACAAACACACATTTTCTTCATAGATCCTTCATTATCATGGAGTTTTGAGCAAGATTCATCCCTAATTCGTGGAAATTGAGCAAGATTTGGAGCTGTTCAAGCACATCAACACTTCAATGGAGGTTTGAAATTCAGCAAGATTCAGGGCGTGGCAAGCATCCATTCGTGCATTAAGCTTCCTAACAAGAGTAGAGGAGAAGATTTGGACACTTTTGAGGCCTTGAATCAAAGGAATCAACACACTGTTCTTCAAGAGGTTAGAAATTCGAATCTCTTAATTCTTCAAATCATTGCCATGTTTAGGTAGATCTCATCATGCTGAGAATTCTGATGGTTATAGAATTGAATTTGGATGAATATTGATTGAGTTATGCTGAGTTGAATGTTTGAACATGAAATATATTTATGCTCGATCCGTGTTTATTATTGAGATTTAGGCCAAATGAATGCTGGATTTGTGTTCCTCATGTTGAGAGATTTTGATTGATGTACCTATTTGCAAATTCTGGAAAAAAAATTTGTTGCATGCACTGTAGCGTCGCCGGTCTTAACGAGGAAGACGGTGGAAACCACCGCGTGTGAATAGTGTCTGGTTTGTCTGATGTTAGCGCTAGGGCTTTTGCCTCGTCACTGCCACGCTAGCGTTCCATTGGCAAGATGATTGGCTGTGGTTATTTGACTGGTTCCACGCATGCATGGACCATGAGTTGGCATGCCAACTCAATAAATGAAGCGCAACATTTTGAAAACGCGCCTCCCTTCGATTCCCAGCGGTGCCATTTGTGGATTTTTATTTTTCCAGCGCTTATTTTTCATGTACATGGTTCGATCCTCACTGCATGCATTTTTTCAAACTT
Organism: Lathyrus oleraceus; assembly: GCF_024323335.1. Taxonomy (NCBI): domain Eukaryota; kingdom Viridiplantae; phylum Streptophyta; class Magnoliopsida; order Fabales; family Fabaceae; genus Lathyrus; species Lathyrus oleraceus. The sequence continues at coordinate 153,428,306 of NC_066583.1, read as the reverse complement.
CAGTAACATTTTCCATTTCCCTCCATTTTATCATGTGTATTTGTTCATTTTATTTCAATATTTCCATCCAACTTCAAAAAATCATAACAATTAGAAAATTAATCCAAATCACTTCCAATTTTTTACTACATGTTCATATGGATGCCTATTATTTTGTGGTATTTATTTCCTGATTTTATCATTTCTGGATTTTTAATTGTGGACTGTTAATTGAACATGATGCAAAATGTGACATGTTGTACCAATTCTCTTGTGAAATACTCATTGTTTAGCCAATTGCTTTGAAATTTGGTATGATGATTCCTAACATGTTGCTTGATTTTTGAGGCTTGGTTGTGTATTTTTATCATTTTCCATCTCTGTTTAGGACACATGAATGTATGGTGTGACAATGTGTGTCACACATTTTGATGTTGATCTTGTTCATTTTCATATACATGTCATTTGATCTCTTCTGATTCCAATTTTTTGCATGATGCTTGTGTTTAACATGTTGATATCACATAAAATGTTTCATGATCATTTGATTCATTTCTGTTTTAATATGGTTTTTCTCATGTGAATGTCCAATTGTGATCACCATTGTGTGCCTTTGCCATAACATGTGCATTAGATGGCCTTGCCTTTTGATTTGAGTTTGGTCCTTTTTAGAACATGTATTTATTTGAATAATTGTGAGTCATGTTGAATATTGGCTGCTGTTTTGACTTTTTGCTTTGCCTTTGACCCTAGTCTTGGTACTAGTGGTTTGTACTCATCTTTTGAGCTTTGTATTTCAGGTTCAAGCTTCTAGCCCTAATGATTGATGTTGATCTCATGACTTGAGATGCAATTTATTTTGTCCACTAACCTTTGTTGTATTGTAGGATCATTGGCGATGAACTCACTTGAGTTGCATTTGACTTGCCTTGTGTACATATTGGTTGTAACACTGTTGACTGTTTGTTGGATTTGTCTGAATGTGAATATTGACTTGTTTGACTTTCTTACAGGTACTTTAGTAGCTTTAGCTCATTGCTTGAGCTTTGCTTTGCTTGTGGTTGGCATACCACCTAGGTAATCAATATCTAACTCCATGTAGTCTGGAAGTCTTGCTATCTTTGGCAGGCACCTGTCTGAAGCCCTCCTTAAGAGGCCATGTTCTTGATTGTTTATTTTTGTGCTAAAGACCTCAATGAGGCATGGTTACATGTTAAGACCTCCTAAGTGAAGAGGCGATTGGCAGATAGAAGGGATTTGCAATCAATCCCCTGCTATTCAGTTGAGTCTTTCATTATGCTCGCACTACGTGCTGATGCTTTTGAATAAACACCCAAAATCTTGTACAGAGTCAGTCATGTGGAGTAGGGTCCCTCATTCTGGACCCCCACGTTTTCATTGATTCAAGCTCACCCAGGCCCGGGTCAAGAGCTATGAGGTCTTATCCTCATTACCTTTCATCTGCTCACCCTGACGGTCAATGTCAGTGGTTAAGAGCCTCAGACACCCCTTCCAGTGTTGGCTTATTTGTCGAGGTTGATATGACCCCTTGACTAAAGCCCAACCTTGTATGAGCCGCTTCTTCGCATATAGTGTGTGATACCTGTTCACCTGTGATGTTTACTTGCTATTTATTTGCTGTTTCAACTTGCTTCCTGTGCGAGTTAGGATCTGTTTAGATACCTCAACCTAGGACTATTGTGGATTGCATGACAACTATTAGGCTCGAGTCAGTCTCCCTTTTAGTTAGTTATTCCCCGGTCTCTGGTTAGGAGAAAGTTTCTCCCCTGTTAAGGGGAACTACGTCGCCCTGATCCTCATACCAGATGAGGTACGTAGGCAGGAGATCGTGCGAGATCTCTCCGGGCAACCTTTTTGTTTTTGCGTGTGTTTTGTTCGCCCTTTTTCTTTTTTGTGTGTGTTTTGCTTGACAACTATTAGGTCCGAGTTCCCGACTCCCTTTTAGTCTGTGTGTTCAACTTCTTTGTTTCTTCTAACGTCTCAGCGTCTTCTTGGTGTTTGCTTGACAGCTATTAGGCTCGAGTGCCAGACTCCCTGTTAGCTTGTCTGTTTGATAACCTTTTTGCGTGTGTTTGGAGTCGGATGTAAGACCAGCCATTGGCATTCTGTTTCCTTATTTGTGTTTGTTGTTCGGAGTCGGACGTAAGACCAGCCATTGGCAGTCTGTTTCCTTTGTGTGTTTATTTTGACGTCTCAGCGTCTTTGTGTTGTGTTTTGTTTCAGCGTGCGTTAGCCGAACTACGATAACTCTGATTCTCATTCCAGATGAGATACGTAGGCATAGGATGCGATATCTTAGTGAGCCCATTTCCCATTTCCCCGAACTACGTCGACTCTGATGTTTGTTTCTGACAAACTACGTAGGCCCAGGATGCGACATCCTGCCGAGTCCGCTTCCTCTGTCTTCTTCCATCTGTATTTTATTCCAGTGTGTGTGCATTCTTTTGAGCAATTATTTAGCAACCTTATTCTATTCTTCCGAGCGTGGATCCCGTCGAGTACGACGGATGTGAGGGGTGCTAATACCTTCCCCTTGCGTAACCGACTCCCGTACCCTTGTAATCTCCGGTCGTAAGACCATTCCTTTCCAGGTTTACTTCAAGCATTTCCTTTCCCTCCTTTGGGATAAATAACGCACGGTGGCGGCTCTGTTTGTTTTGTTTTTTTTCCGCCGGTTGTTTTTCGCGTTGCGATAGCTGGCGACTCTGCTGGGGACCATAGAAGTTGACCTATTGCTGGTCCATCTTCCCTAAGCGAGTCAATCCTAGCGCTCTCTAGGGTAGTTTTGGTTGTTTTTACTGCTCTATTTATTGCATTTATGATTATTATACTGTGATTGTATATATTTGTATATATGTTTGCATGCATCATATTATCATTGTGCTGAATTCTGGACAGGTTGGTTCCTCTGATTTGGGGTGGGTGTTCTGAGTGGGGCTAAAACCAGGCCCGAGTATACACCTAGGATTAGCGTGGTCTCACGTTTCCTCACATGTTGGATCAGCATGCTGTTGCGACGTGACATACCATAAGCCGGACGAGGTTCATCTGAGAGAGTCCTTCCGGGTGGAGTATTCCACTTTGGTTGGATTACCTCTTTTGAGCTGTTGACTTCGGTGACCGTTCTTTCCCGGATCTTTGGTTTAGACGATCTTATGAGAGCTGCAACGGCACACCCGAAAGGGTAAACCCGTTGAGTATCTTGTCCGATTGTCGAGACCATTATCCGCCTTAGGATGACCTTGTTAGAATTCACCTGTGAGGGGAGGGTTGATTCCTACAGATGCATGTTCTGATGGTGATGTTCTGATGGTGACTATTGGTTCAGTTATTGATCTGGGTCCTATTTATGAGTTGGATTTGGATATTTATTTCTGAGACGCCGGAGTTCTGTCTGCGGTATTTATCAGTGGGGATCCGTTTATTTCATGATTCCCTGGGTTGATTCAGATGATTTTGTTGTGGCTATCAGTTCAGTGATTTCTCTGTGATGATGGTGATGTATCCTCTGGTTCCGTTTATTTCGGAACCTCCCAAGTTGGATTTATGGTTATTCGGTCCCTCAGATGGTTGTGATCAGTTCAGAAACCGAGGCTTCAGTACAGTTGATGATCAGATGACTTGGAGGATGGCACAGTGCATTGCATTCATGCATCCACATCATTCCCATTTTGCATTTATCTGCATCTAACTCATGTTTATCCATATGCAGGGGACATTCTTGATTAAAATCCTGGTTGAGAGACTTCTTTGTTCAAGATATGAGACCCGACTTGAAGAATGATGTTGTCTACAGTTTCTTTGATCCAGAGATTGACGTGCTGAAGGATATGATAGCATTGGTTACACCTGACCATGTGGGGATGTTCCGTGAGACTTATGGGGGTATTCTGAAGGTGGTTTTCAGGCTCTCAGATACAGAGAGGAGTGCCATCCATACCTTTCTCCAGTTTTATGACCCTGGTTTGAGATGCTTTGTGTTCCCGGATTACTTGTTGGGGCCTTTGATGGAGGACTATGCCAGTATCCTGGGTATTCAGATCAGAGGTCAGATTCCTTTCTATGCCACTAAGGAAGAACCTGATGTTGGTGAGATTTCTCGTGCTCTTTATTTGAGCCCAGAAGTGACTAAGGGGGGTTTGAAGGAGAAGGGAAAGTTGCCCGATTTTCATTTGAGTTTTTTGGAGGCCAAAGCCAAGGAGCATGCTGTTTTGGGTGATTGGAAGGCTGTCTGTGCTTTGCTTGCTGTGAGCATTTATGGAATCATCATGTTCCCTAATCAGAAGAACTTTGTAGACATTAATGCCATCCGAGTGTTTGTTCAGAGGAATCCTATTCCTACTTTGGTCGGAGATGTCTATTACTCGGTCCATAATCAGAACGAGAAGCGGCGTGGAGGTTTGATTAGATGTTGTGCTCAACTATTATACAAGTGGTTCATGGGGTATTTGCCTTACAGAGGTGCCTTTGTCTTTCTTGACCATACGGTTAATTGGGCCACCAAGCTAATGGGTTTGCGAGCCAAGGACATAACTTGGACTCACAATGGTGTGGCCGGACGAGATTTCATTTACAGTTGTGGGAGTCTTCCCAATGTGCCTCTTATAGGAATTCAAGGTTGTATTAATTATAACCCGACGCTTCTTAGGAGACAAATGGGGTTTGCTATGGAGGTTCCTCCTCTCGAGTGTGAGATTCAGGAGTCTTTCTACTTCCCGGCTGAGGGTAATCAGACATGGTTGATGCAAGTGTCTGGGCCATGGCGCCACATTCAGAGAAAGGGCAAGGTTCCTTTTGGTAGGGTTAATAAGAGGTCTTTTCCTCTATTTGATGATTGGCTCAGAAAGAGGATTGAGCTCACGCATCTACCATTTCCTGGGGGTGATCCTTGGTATCTGTTGATTGAGGGGCCACGTTCTTCTGTCTGTATGGAAGAGTTCCTTGAGATGAAAAGGGAGAGAGATCAGCTACGAGCAGAGAAGACTGAGTTGGAGATGAGTGTTGCTAGAATTCAGATGACTAATCAGGAAATCAAAGGGAAAATAGAAGACCAGGATAAGAGACATGCTCTGGAGGTGAAGCGCTTTGAGATAGACACCGCTTATTATTGCAAGATCAGCCAAGCGTTAGAGTCGTCTACGAAGGAGCATGACATTACCAAGGAGAAGTTGGCTAGAGCTTCGAAGGTCATTGAAGATGAGAAGAGAAGACAAATCCTTGTGAAGAATCAGAGGGAAGCCAGAGTCAGAGTCCTTATCGCCGAGTGGGAAGCAAAGCTGAAGATTAAGGAAGAAGAGAACGTGAAGATTATTGCTGAGAGAGATCACTATCTTGCTGAGAGGGATCATTACTTTCGACAGATGAAGATTCACCAGAAGGAGGTGGGAAGACTTCAGTAGGAGAACATTGAGCTCAGGTTTGCTGTGAAGTTTACCAGGATGGTTGATGATGTAGGGCCTTCTGTGGGACCTTCTGCATATTAGACTTTTGTTGTTATGTGTGGATTACCATCAGGCATGTTGACGGAATTCACTTGCTTGTATTTTCTTTCTGATTCTAGAGAATTGAACTGTTGGTTTGTATCAGCCTGATGTATGACTTTTGCACGTATAGTGCACTTTTGATATACAGTGGTTATTATCATTCATTGATTGATCTCAAAGCTTTATTTGCTTTTCTGTGCGCACTCACATAGCACACACATGGTTGGGTGATATCTTTGCTAAATCATAATTCTCTGATCTGTATGGAGAAGCCAGATGATTGACGTCAAAATATTGCTGTCAGATTGTTATCTGTCTTGATGAAACCAGGATCGAAAGACAGAGTGTTCCTCATATGGATAGACATTGCATTCATGCATAATCATAATAACTTGTCTTCTATTTTGCAGGTATCAACTTCTAACGTGCTTGATTGTTTCAGGAATCATTGCTCGCGCACGTAGAATCATTCCTTTGCACGTAGCACGTCCGCACCGATATCCTACCAGGCGCAACAAATCCAAACTAATGGATACATCCAACGCAGACATTCTTGAGTTGAAAGAGAAGATGGGAGAGTTGATCAACGTTATGCAAGGGTTCGCCTTGGGGCAGAAGGTACTGGTTGAGAAGGTGGAAAAGCTCGAGCGGGCTTCGGCTGCCAACAGTGGTAACAATCTAGAGGGTGTTTCCAACAACGATCTTGGTGGTTCTAGGGATGGTGGTGATCCCAGAAGGAAGACTACTGCTGATGTGGTGATCAATAACGGTGGAGGTTTTGGTTTCACTGCGGGTGGTGGACCAGGTCCTATGGGCAATAATCTGAAGGATAATCAGTTTCCTCCTTTCCTTGAAGCCCTGGAAGATAAAGAAGCGAATCAGTTCTCCATGTTGAACGAGAAATTTGGTCAGTGGGGTGTTCAACCGCCGAATAAAGAAATTCAGGTGCTAGCCGAGAAGATCAGGGCTTTGGAAAGCTATGCTACTCCGGGGGTTGTCAACATGTCGAACATGAGGCTGGTTGAGGGGATTATGATCCCGCAAAAGTTTAAAGCGCCTGCGTTTGACAAGTATAATGGGAGTTCTTGCCCGGAAACTCATCTCCAGGCTTTCGTCCGAAAGATTTCTGCTTATACAATGGACCAGAAGCTATGGATGTACTTCTTCTAGGACAGTTTGTCTGGTGGGTCTCTGGAATGGTATACCAAGTTGAAGTCATCCGATATCAAGAGCTGGCAAGATTTGGGGGATGCTTTCTTTAAACAATATCAATTCAATGTTGACATGGCTCCTAGTCGTACCCAGCTGCAGGGTATGTCTCAGAAGCCTAATGAAGGGTTTAAAGAATACGCACAAAGGTGGAGGGAGTTGGCTGCAAGAGTTCAACCTCCGTTGGTAGACCGGGAGATGTCTGATCTGTTTATGGGTACCCTTCAGGGGACGTTTGCAGAAAGAATGGTGGGATGCCCGGTTACCAACTTTGCAGATATAGTGGTGGCAGGGGAAAGAATTGAGAGTTGGTTGAAGATGGGAAAGATACAGGGTAATGCTTCGTCGTCTGGATCGAAGAAGCCCTTTGGTAATGGCCAACGTAAGAAGGAGGGTGACACAAGTGTTGTGTATGCCCAGAGGGGACAAGGTAGGGATCGTTACTACCAGCACACTGCTGCAGTAACAATTCCTGCTGATAATCAGCCTGCACAACAACATCAACAACAACATCAGCCACAACAACGACAGCCGTTTCAACAGAGGCCACAGCGGGCCGGGTATCAGGTGAGAGGGCGAATGACTGATCGTCAATTTGATAGGCCACCTGTGACATATTCATTTTTGCTGAAGAAATTGAAAGATTTGGGGTTGGTCCAGCTGAGGACGTTGGCTCCGTTGAGACCGGACCAGAGGCCTGCCAACTATGATGAGAACGCCAAGTGCGAATTCCACTATGGTGTCCCTGGACACAATGTGGAGAATTGTAAAGCTTTTAAGCATGTTGTCCAGGACCTGGTGGATTCTAAGGCCATCAACTTTGCACCATCTCCAAATGTTAACGCTAATCCCATGCCGGCGCATGGTCAGATGGGGGTGAGTGCAATTTCTAAGGATAATGGCAGAATCTGGATGATGGATGTGGACCAGTTGAAGACTCCATTGGCTGAGGTCAAGGGACAACTGTTGAAGAATGGGGTCTTCCTGGGTTGTGATGATCATTGTTGTTGATTCCTTAGGATTGGCATTAATTTTAGAAAACAAATAATGTAATCATCTCTGTTGTTTTAATATGTTGGGTTGAAGAAATTCAACATCTGGACCAACATGTCATGTACGATGTCACGACATCAGGTCTGTGACATCGCACATGTGTAGAAAACTGAATTAATTAATTCAGTATATATTCTGGGATCAGCAAGGATATCTGGTGAATATCCTAACTCCCATGTGGAGGTCTTGAAGACTCAATCAGAAGATATATAGGCTCAAAATATGGAGATATATATGGAGAGATTCTAGGATTGAAGACCTTGTTTGTAGCAGAATTTTTCTGCTGAAGTTGCAACAGCAAAGAACAAGTCTGCTGCGATTTCTGAAGGCCCAAATCCAGTTGGATGATTAGGTTATAAATAGCTGATTGTAACCTAGTTTTTGTAAGCCTCTTAGAATGAAAATTTAGGGGTGTGTGTAAGGTAAACCTCCAAATCTGTGGGAAGGTTACCATGTGTTTCTCAGTGGTAAAACCTGAGAGTGTTTGTAACTCGAAGCCTGTAGGCAAGAGTGATTTTGTTCTTGAATGAAGCTGTGAAGCAAGTTCAAGGTGTGGTAACATTACATTGTATTTGTAGTGATAGGAATGGAAACTGGAGGTTTCTATCTAGGAGTTCCTAGGTATAGATTGCATTGGGTAGGGATTAAGTGATGAGTTGTAAACGGGGGAGTTTAACTCTGAATTGATACTACTAATAGTGGATCTTCTTCCTGGCTTGGTAGCCCCCAGATGTAGGTCATGTTGGACTGAACTGGGTTAACAATTTCCTGTGTTTGTTTTCCTTCTGTATGATATAATCATGTCTGCCACAACTGAGCATGTATTTTAGTCTGTTCAGCAAGATAATAGCAGACCTGATACATAGCCTTCTGTTGGAATGTCAAGCAGAATGTTTTGACATTCATCAACAACAGCACATACTGTATAATAAGCTGATGATTTCAGTTCAGTATGTAGTGAAGTCTGGATTTCAAAATCATAACAGACCTGGCCAAAAGATCATTGTGAAACTGTCAAACTGGGTGTCTTGACAGTTCTTCCAGTAAGCTGATACTGAAGTAGAGACTGGTTGGTCTTTTACAGTACAGCAAATTTAGCACAATCTGTTTTCAGGAACCAAACAGACTTAGCATATGGTTCTGGACTTGGATGTCAAACGGAATGTTGTGACATTCACTCCTGACTGCATATGCTAAATTGTTGGATGGTTAGTTTTTCTGCTTCAGGATTTTTCTCAGGCTATTCTTCAGGAATCCACCAGCTGATCTAAAATCTAGGAAACTAACAACTAAGCTACAATTAATGAACCTGGCAAATAATCTATTTGTTAGCTCCTTAATAAGTGGAGATTAGTTTAACTTGTTACAACCTTTAATTTAGGAAATACAAGTATATGACCAACAAACTGGAACAATGTAACAGATAATGTCCAAAACAGGATTGAGACATCTTGCTGATATCTGTGTAGGAAAACAACAGAAGTGAATGATAAGGTGCACATAACTAGGTGTCCCTCCATTCTAGGATGACATAGAAAGAGAGGTCGTGACACTGTGAAAAGGTGCACATTAGTACAGAGTGTAATAACTGTCTTGCTGTAATAGGTACAATGTTAGATCAGATGTCATGACTTGATGTAGAACATCTGAATACTGACTACGCCAGAATTTCAATTGGTATCAGAGCAGGCATCTTGTTCTGTCTCTGGATGAGATCCATGGGTGATACTTTCTGGTAGCTGGCAAGGAGTTATGTTAGTACTGATGCTGGAACCTGTGTAAGGTCCTGTAATTCCCTGAGTGGTCCCTTGAAGTAGGTGGATGGACTGTTCATGACAGGAATGGTGTGTACCTGTCTCTGGAGGTTGGCAATTGGCCTGTGTGTGGGACAGCTGTGCCAGTACTAAATCACATTCAAACCCGGTATGGTCTTGAAGGCAAATCTGGTGAAGTGTGTGTTCATAAGTTGAGTTGTATTATGATTTCCGCTGCATAATACCTGGCAAAACTCAACCTCTGATGTAGTTTCCCCTCATGTGGATGAAAGGCTGTTGTGTTCAAGATCTCATCATAATCTACTGAAGATGTCAAAGATACTTGAGTCTCCTCAAGTCCACTCATCATGACGTTCTCACTTCAGGATGGTAAGAATCACTTAATCACTGATTCTTTTACTCTCTTGAGTAGTGTATATGAAGACCTTGAAGACCTTCAAGGAAGGTTTGTTCCAAGGAGGTGGAACCAATGTTCTATGTGATGTTAGAACATGTTGTTCAACAAGTATGCAGCTACTGGTTGAAGAGCAGATGTTTTTAGGGTCCAAACAATGGGATAATTCTGTTTGGAACCTACTCCTGACCTGGAAGAGGAGACATCTGTGTGTGCTAAGTTGACAAGAGCAGGGTCAATTGGGTGTGTGCTCAAGAAGGTCTTCCCTAGAAGTTGAGCTGGTTGAGATGTGACATTGTGCCATCTCCTGCTATTAGGCATCTCTCTGCAGTTTGATCAGGGTTGGATAGTTGTTCCCTGAAGTACTATGGTGTGTTGGAAGACAAGTCTCCTGGATGTTAGCAGTCAATAATGGGGTAACCTGACTGTGATATCATTTAAGGGGGTTGGAACCATGAATCTTGTTATTCAAACACCACGTTCAGAAGTGGCAATTCTTACTAGGAGTGAGAATATGAAGATTCAGAGGTTGGTTGAGGTAATATGCTCTGGCAATGCATATCTACTATTGACTGGTGTTGTTTGTCTCACTAGTACTTATGGTCAGCTGAAGTCTGATTGGTGTGATTGGAGGAGTTAGTTGCCACTGGTAAGGGGTGGTGGATGTCATGTTGAGACATTTGTGTACAATGCATGGATATTGGTGTGGAGTTTCCATGATTGTCAATTTGAGGGGGAGTTTTGGTTAACCTCCTCACGTGTGGTCAACCTAGGGTCGGGTTGGCTGTTGACCTGTGTCACATGGGTTCTGGGTGTTGTGTGACACACTTGCAAGGAAGGATTCATCTCTCTCATTCCTAAGGGTGAATCTAATCTGGAAAGAGTCTCAAGACTATTGAGGTGCTTGCAAGAAGAAGATGTTGACACTAGAAGAGTATTTTCAAAGTATTCTTATGGTGAAAGTATCTGAAAGGATAATTGGGAAAGGATTTAAGATCAATGTCTACTTGTGTCAAGTCCAAGTATTAAATTGATTATCCTTGGAGCTCAAGATAACTGATGTTCTTAAAGATGTTGGAACATCTCTTCTTCAAGACCCTGTGCAGAATCACAGGAAGGATAGTACATTGTGTATGATCTATCTCTTTGGTGGCAGCAAAATCATATGATCTCTGAAAAGGTTTCCAGGCAAGAAACATGTTCAGCCTTGGTGTGTACAAGAAGAAGAAGGCATCATAGTCTTGATGGTGGTTACTTGGATCAGTTTATTTCTGATCTAGGTGAGGAAGTGCATTGGCTAATGCACACTGTGGAGTTAAGAACAAGTGGCAGCATTCTTAACCTCATGGAAACAACTTTACTTTAGGAAGTGGAATCCTTGGTATAGCTTAAGGGTCAGTCTCTAACTGGTCCTTCTAAAGACTCATACATCAGAGTGTCTGATGTCTTTGGAGAAGAAGCAGGGATTCATCAAGGTGTGAGCTTGGATGACTTAACTGCAAACCTGCAGGATGGAGGTTGTTTACTCAAACTTGGTTCACAATCAAGTCTATGAGAACATTGAACTCTGGTTCTGTGAAGGGAGGAAGTTCTTTCAAGTGGCAGAAGAAGGAGCTGAATTCAACAGCTGGATGTCAAGCACAATGCTGTGACATTCGCTTCAGCATCAGATTCTTAGTTGGTGAAGTGGCACATCAACTTGAGATAGAAGGATCTACAGGGGTGGAGACTGGACAGTTCAAAAATTGAAGTTCAAATCTCACTTGGAAGGTCAGAATATCTTTGGGAGAAGTCTGATAAACGTGGGGAGGTCAAAAGGCAGCACTTGACCTTGTCATATGAGAATTCATGAAGGAGGTAATCAACCAGTGACATTTGGTCTATCTCAGAAGTGAGTTCGAAGAATCAAGATAATCAATATGGCAGCTGATTAGTCTTGAGGAAAGTCTGAGACTATTTACTTTTGAGAAGAAAAGTAGTTAGTTGAAGACAAAAGGAGGGGTCTTCTCTTCATCCCTTGGAGCTTGTGGTAGGAGTTCTGAGCTATCCATGGAAGACTGTCTCTGGTAATGGGATGAGAGTGTATATATCCCAATGTATGTCTGGGTTCCTCTGGCCCAAGCTTGTGACTCAGCAATATCTGAAGTCTATCAGATAGTGCTCCTTGTGATGCTGTGAAGGATGTCCCAGCTGAGGTTAAAACATCTTGTGAAGTGATCTTCTGTTCTGGTTAGAAGAGAGATGGACACAGAGTGTGGATGTGTTCAGCCAAGAGGGTTGGACAGAGGGTGCGCTCTTGAAGACATGAAGATGCGTCTTATGTTTTCCTTTCATCAAGTGGTCTGGAATCTCTTTGAATCAGGAAGTATGTGAAGGTCCAACCTTGGGGTGTTGGATATGATCATGTGTGACCTCCAAGAGAGTAGGTTGTCCATGACAGGGGGAGTGTGTCCGTGTGCTGCAAGTAATCACCAAGCTTGTGGTCTATGTGCTCTCAGATAACGGGGTATGGCAACCTGTTAGTTTTCAGGATGCTGTGATGTGTGGCAAGGCTGAGTGAGCAGAAGAATGTCTGACCGGATGTCATGACATTGCCCTGGACAATGCTGTTAATTCCTTCTAAATCTTAAAGTCATTAGGAATTATGAGGGTGATGTGGCTAAGTCTGATAAACCAGAATAAGCCTGATGGCTACAGCTGTGTGGTACAGGGGGAGTAACCATCAACTGAAGTGTGAAAAGTTGGTTGTAGCAGTGCTAGGTGTCAACTCTCTACTAGAGGTATGACAGAGGTCTTGGGAAATGTTGAATACTGGCTGAATGCAGGAATGTTAAGACATCGCGTGCAACGTGTCTGACTGCATATATGGAATGGTCTCCATGCACTGGAACGGCTGTTTTGGAAAAGAAACAGTCAAGAGCTATAAAAGGTATTCAAAGATAGTCTGAGATTTTGTTGGTGATTCTCTGACTGTTTCTCAGCAAAAATAAATGCATCTTGACCAAGCATTTATTTCTACCGGAAATTCCTAGGCACATGCAGGGCTATTTAAAGGATGCAATAGCCCTCTTCCTCTCACAAGAAAAACACTCCATTCTCAGAATCATGGGGTATGTTAAGGTTTGGGCAAGCTGCGCCTGGATCTGGTTTTGTGAAGGGTACCTTTACAAATGTTTAGCTAAAAAGGGGGAGAGAAATATAGTCCTAGGGTTGAGAATGTACCAGAAGAAAGCCAACTGTGGACGTGGCAGCAAACAGAAGTTGGCATCAGGCACAAAATCCACCAACTGGGTTTACCACTTGTGTCTTGTGATCTAAGTTAAGAAGACAGTTGTGCCTTGTGATCTGAGTTACATTGTCTATGTACTCAGCATTACATATTCTTCAGGAAGCTCTCCGGTTGAGGGGAAGGGTTCTGGTACAACTAAGTCTTGTCCCTCTTCTTCCCCATGTACACCAACCTTGGTGTTTGTGGTGGTGGAGCCAATGACGGAGATGAAGAGCATTCCCAAATTGGGATGTTTTGTCCAGTGTACTGTTTATTTGTTTTAGCTAAAATTTGCCAAAGGGGGAGATTGTTGATTCCTTAGGATTGGCATTAATTTTAGAAAACAAATAATGTAATCATCTCTGTTGTTTTAATATGTTGGGTTGAAGAAATTCAACATCTGGACCAACATGTCATGTACGATGTCACGACATCAGGTCCGTGATATCGCACATGTGTAGAAAACTGAATTAATTAATTTAGTATATATTCTGGGATCAGCAAGGATATCTGGTGAATATCCTAACTCCCATGTGGAGGTCTTGAAGACTCAATCAGAAGATATATAGGCTCAAAATATGGAGATATATATGGAGAGATTCTAGGATTGAAGACCTTGTTTGTAGCAGAATTTTTCTGCTGAAGTTGTAACAGCAAAGAACAAGTCTGCTGCGATTTCTGAAGGCCCAAATCCAGTTGGGTGATTAGGTTATAAATAGCTGATTGTAACCTAGTTTTTGTAAGCCTCTTAGAATGAAAATTTAGGGGTGTGTGTAAGGTAAACCTCCCAATCTGTGGGAAGGTTACCATGTGTTTCTCAGTGGTAAAACCTGAGAGTGTTTGTAACTCGAAGCCTGTAGGCAAGAGTGATTTTGTTCTTGAATGAAGTTGTGAAGCAAGTTCAAGGTGTGGTAACATTACATTGTATTTGTAGTGATAGGAATGGAAACTGGAGGTTTCTATCTAGGAGTTCCTAGGTATAGATTGCATTGGGTAGGGATTAAGTGATGAGTTGTAAACGGGGGAGTTTAACTCTGAATTGATACTACTAATAGTGGATCTTCTTCCTGGCTTGGTAGCCCCCAGATGTAGGTCATGTTGGACTGAACTGGGTTAACAATTTCCTGTGTTTGTTTTCCTTCTGTATGATATAATCATGTCTGCCACAACTGAGCATGTATTTCAGTCTGTTCAGCAAGATAATAGCAGACCTGATACATAGCCTTCTGTTGGAATGTCAAGCAGAATGTTTTGACATTCATCAACAACAGCACATACTGTATAATAAGCTGATGATTTCAGTTCAGTATGTAGTGAAGTCTGGATTTCAAAAGCATAACAGACCTGGCCAAAAGATCATTGTGAAACTGTCAAACTGGGTGTCTTGACAGTTCTTCCAGTAAGCTGATACTGAAGTAGAGACTGGTTGGTCTTTTACAGTACAACAAATTTAGCACAGTCTGTTTTCAGGAACCAAACAGACTTAGCATATGGTTCTGGACTTGGATGTCAAACGGAATGTTATGACATTCACTCCTGACTGCATATGCTAAATTGTTGGATGGTTAGTTTTTCTGCTTCAGGATTTTTCTCAGGCTATTCTTCAGGAATCCACCAGCTGATCTAAAATCTAGGAAACTAACAACTAAGCTACAATTAATGAACCTGGCAAATAATCTATTTGTTAGCTCCTTAATAAGTGGAGATTAGTTTAACTTGTTACAACCTTTAATTTAGGAAATACAAGTATATGACCAACAAACTGGAACAATGTAACAGATAATGTCCAAAACAGGATTGAGACATCTTGCTGATATCTGTGTAGGAAAACAACAGAAGTGAATGATAAGGTGCACATAACTAGGTGTCCCTCCATTCTAGGATGACATAGAAAGAGAGGTCGTGACACTGTGAAAAGGTGCATATTAGTACAGAGTGTAATAACTGTCTTGCTGTAATAGGTACAATGTTAGATCAGATGTCATGACTTGATGTAGAACATCTGAATACTGACTACGCCAGAATTTCAATTGTGCTGCTTGCACCGTTGCTACCGATGGGCGTGTTTTATTAAGGGAGGCTGTCCAAAGAATGATGGATGAGGGAAGCCTCAGATTTGAGAAGGTTGATTTGGAGAGGGAGGAAATCTCCACCATAACCATATATTTTGACCCGATCGATTTGTCAGCGTTGGCAGATGCAGCTCCGGTTACCATCACGGTACCTGGGCCTATTCCATATGAAAACGACGATGCTGTGCCATGGGATTATGGTGGAGAGGTATATTGTAATAGGGAGAAGCAGGAAGATCAGGCTGCAGGTGAAACCACCGATTCAAAGGTGGATAATGCCGGACCCAGTGGTTTCACTCGCAGTGGAAGGTTGTTTGCACCGGACACGTTGAGGAGTGGGGAGGGAGAAAAAGAAAAGAAAGATAAGGCCGAGGCTTCAGCCAGGGCAAGAGGGAAGCAGGTGGTAAGCGAGGGCACTCTTGTAGTGACACCAGCGCCCGTGGGGTCGGAAAAAGAGCTTAATGATGAAGCTGAAGAATTTCTGAGGATCATCAAGAAGTCAGAGTATAAGCTTGTTGACCACTTGCAGCAGACTCCGTCTAAGATCTCAATCCTGTCATTGCTGTTAAGCTCCGAGGGGCATAGAGAGGCTTTGTTGAAAATATTGAAGAGAGCCTATGTTCCTCAGGAGATAACGGTTAATCAGCTAGAGACGGTGGTGTCCAACGTCAATGCCAGCCATGGGCTGGGTTTCACTGATCTGGATTTGACGGTGGATGGGCGTAATCATAACAGGGCATTACACATTTCCATGGAGTGTAAAGGAGCAGTGCTTTCGCACATTTTGGTGGATACCGGCTCATCGCTCAATGTGTTGCCGAAGAAGGCCCTGGCAAAGTTGGACTGTGAAGGATTGGTTCTGAGACCCACTGACCTTGTTGTTAGAGCATTTGATGGCTCTAAGAGGGTTGTGTTCGGGGAAGTGGAGCTCCCTGTGAAGATCGGGCCCGAGGTGTTTAAGTTCGTATTCTATGTCATGGATATTCAGCCGACATACAGTTGCTTGTTGGGTCGACCGTGGATACACGCTGTTGGGGAAGTGACTTCGACTTTGCACCAGAAATTGAAGTATATCTGGGACGAGCAGGTCGTCACGGTTTGCGGAGAGGAAGACATCTTTGTCAGCCACTTGTCATCGTTCAAATATGTGGAAATGGACGGTGAAATATGGGAAACACCGAGTCAGGCGTTTGAAACCGTCAAGGTGGAGAATGCTCTCTTTGCCAAGGAGGAGAAGAAGCCGTCCATATCTTCGTATAAACAGGCTGCTGAGGTGGTGAAGAGCGGAGAAGCCTCAGGTTGGGGAAGGATGATTGACATCGCCGCCAAGGAAGACAGGTTTGGGGTTGGTTATCAGCCGGGCCGAGGCTCGTCTGGACAAGGTAGAGGACGTCGCCAACCATTCACGTTCACCAGTGCTGGAATGTTGGATCCAGATCGCATCTATGCGGTGGGTGAAGAGATCGACAGTGACTGCGAGCTCGACTCGTGGATAAAACTGTGCGTACCAGGGATGGAGATCCAGAACTGGAAGGCCGAAAAGATCATCACTGTCACTCTACGTGAAGAGTAATATTTCTGTTTTTCAATTCTGTCTGCATGAAAGCCATACGTTTTGCCTGAAACGTAATGGTTCATTGTAAGGGCCACCTCATGTGTTTCATTTTGCAATATTTGCATCATCAATAAATGGATGTTTTTCATTAAAAGCGGTGTTCCTTGTTTTTCACTTATTTTTGCAGTTTAAAAACAAAAATAAAAATGGCAATGTTTATTTTCATTTTCCTTTTAATTTGTCTCGCTCCGGTTCTAAAGCAATGCATGAATCAACATTCATGCAGATAATATCATTCTCCGGATCTCATTGATAACAATCTTGTTACACCCTCATATGACTTCGACAATCCGATCTATCATGCCGAAGAAGAAGGCGAAGAAGATTGTGAACTGCCAGAGGAATTAGCCAGGTTGTTGAAACAAGAGGAGAAGGTGATTCAACGGCACGAAGAGCAGGTCGAGGTTGTTAATCTGGGTACCGACGAGGTTAGGAAGGAAGTGAAAATAGGGGCCGCTTTGGAGGTAAATGTCAAGAGCAAAATGGTAGCCTTGTTGAAAGAGTATGTCGATACCTTCGCCTGGTCTTATCAGGATATGCCAGGGTTAGATACCGATATCGTTGTGCACAAGCTACCATTGAGAGCAGATTGTCCTCCGGTGAAGCAGAAGTTGCGCAGAACTCGACCCGAGATGGCCATGAAAATTAAAGAGGAAGTGCAGAAGCAGTTGGATACTGGTTTCCTCGCTGTCACCAATTATCTGCCTTGGGTCGCGAACATTGTGCCGGTGCCGAAGAAGGATGGAAAGGTGAGGATGTGTGTGGACTACCGGGATTTGAACAGAGCTAGCCCGAAAGATGATTTTCCATTACCTCACATTGATGTGTTGGTAGATAATACGGCTCAATTCTCGGTGTTTTCCTTCATGGATGGCTTTTCTGGCTATAATCAAATCAAAATGTCGCCAGATGATATGGAGAAAACAACGTTCATCACACCGTGGGGCACTTTTTGTTATAAGGTAATGCCATTCGGTCTCAAGAACGTCGGTGCTACTTATCAGAGAGCCATGGTGACTTTGTTTCATGATATGATTCATCATGAAATTGAATGCTATGTTGATGACATGATAGCAAAGTCCCAAACAGAAGAGGGGCATTTGGTAGATCTGGCCAAGTTGTTTTACCGATTGAGACAATTCAGACTGAGGTTGAATCCGAATAAGTGCACTTTCGGAGTGCGGTCCGGTAAGTTGCTGGGGTTTATTGTAAGCGAAAGAGGAATTGAGGTTGATCCTGCTAAAGTAAAAGCAATACGAGAAATGCCTTAGCCGAGGACAGAAAAGGAGGTTCGTGGTTTCTTAGGTAGATTGAACTACATTTCACGGTTCATATCTCATCTAACAGCCACATGTGAACCGATATTCAAGTTATTGAGAAAAGATCAAACGGTCAGGTGGAATAATGATTGCCAAGCGGCATTTGAAAAAATAAAAGAGTATTTGCAGGAGCCTCCGATTCTGATGCCTCCTGTGGAGGGACGATCGTTAATTCTGTACTTGACGGTCCTCGAGGGGTCTATGGGGTGTGTACTGGGGCAGCATGACGAGTCTGGTCGAAAAGAGCATGCAATTTACTACCTTAGCAAAAAGTTTACCGACTGTGAAACAAGATATTCACTGCTCGAGAAAACTTGCTGCGCTTTGGTATGGGCTGCTCGCCGACTGAGACAGTATATGCTGGTTCATACCACTTTATTGATTTCCAAGATGGATCCAATCAAGTATATTTTTGAAAAGCCAGCATTGACCGGACGGGTTGCGAGGTGGCAAATGATTTTAACTGAATATGATATCTAGTACACCTCTCAGAAGGCGATTAAGGGGAGTGTATTGTCTGATTACCTCGCCCAGCAACCCATTGAGGATTATCAACCGATGAAGTTTGAGTTCCCTGATGAGGACATCATGTTTCTCAGATTGAAAGATTGTGAGGAACCTATCCCGGAGGAGGGGCCTGACCCTGAATCTGAATGGATTCTGATGTTTGATGGGGCCGTTAACGTGAATGGTAGTGGAGTTGGTGCTGTTTTGGTTACGCCGAAGGGATCCCACATTCCTTTTGCTGCCCGACTAACATTTGAGTGCACCAACAATGTGGCTGAATATGAAGCTTGTATATTGGGTATTGAAGAGGCGATTGATTTGCGGATCAAAAACCTTGTTATCTATGGAGATTCAGCTCTAGTTGTGAATTAGGTTAACGGAAAATGGTATACGCATCAATCTCATTTAATTCCATACCAGGATTATACAAGGAGGTTGTTGACGTTTTTCACCAAGGTGAGATTGCACCATGTGCCGAGAGAGGAAAATCCTTTGGCAGATGCTTTGGCAACTCTGGCCGCCTTGATTAAGGTGCAGTGGTGGAATCAGTTCCCTAGTGTTGAGGTGGGACGTCTGGATAGACTGGCTTATGTGTTTACTGTTGACACAGCGCCTGATGATGAAAAGCCGTGGTATTTTGATATCAAGCGCTATCTAGAAACCCAGGAATATCCTGAGGGAGCATCCAAGAAGGACCGAAAGACTCTGAGGAGATTGGCCATGGTGTTCTATCTGAACAAGGATGGGGTTTTATACAAGCGGAATTTTGATTGGGTTTTACTCAGATGTGTTGATAACAAAGAAGCAAGCCAATTAATGAAAGAAGTGCACGAGGGGTCATTTGGTACCCATGCCAGTGGGAATGCGATGGTGAAAAAGTTGTTAAGGGCTGGTTATTATTGGATGACGATGGAGGCCCAGTGTTTCAATTTCGTGCGGAAGTGTCATAAATGCCAGATTTATGCTGACAAGGTGCACGTGCCTCCAAACCCGTTGAGTTTAATGTCGTCCCCGTGGCCGTTTGCTATGTGGGGCATTGATATGATCAGAAAGATCGAGCCTACGGCTTCGAATGGGCACCGATTCATATTAATGGCTATCGATTACTTCACCAAGTGGGTGGAAGCAGCTTCTTATGCGAATGTGACGAAGCAGGTCGTTGCCAGATTTCTGAAAAGAGACATCATCTGCAGATATGGGGTTCCCGAGAGAATCATTACTGATAATGGTTCTAATCTCAATAATAAGATGACGGCAGAGCTGTGCCGGGAGTTCAAAATCGAGCATCACAATTCTTCTCCTTATCGTCCGAAGATGAATGGGGCGGTCGAGGCAGCTAATAAGAATATTAAGAAGATTGTGCAGAAGATGGTCGTAACCTATAAAGATTGGCATGAGATGTTGCCGTTTGCATTGCATGGGTATCGAACCTCGGTGCGTACATCTACTGGGGTAACGCCTTTCTCACTTGTGTATGGAATGGAAGCCGTGCTACCAGTCGAGGTTCAGATTCCGTCGTTGAGGGTCCTGATGGATGTAAAATTGGAAGAGGCTGAATGGGTAAGGACTCGGTACGAAGAGTTGAGCCTGATTGAGGAAAAAAGGCTGGCGGCCATTTGTCATGGGCAGTTATACCAGCAGCGAATGAAGCGCGCTTTTGGCCGAAAGGTACGACCTCGTGTGTATCATGTGGGAGATATGGTGCTGAAAAGGATCCTTCCTCCTCAGAACGATCGTAGGGGAAAGTGGACACCCAATTATGAAGGTCCATTCGTGGTCAAGAAGGTTTTCTCTGGCGGAGCCTTGTTGTTGACGACCATGGATGGCGAGGATTTTCCATCCCCTGTGAATGCGGACGCAGTTAAAAAATACTTCGTATAAGAGACCCGCTGGACGAAAAGAATAAAATAGTCCAGGCAAAAATGGGCATCCCGGCGAACCGAAAAAAATGAAAAAGGTTCGGGCAAAAATTAGGGATAATAAGAAAAATTGTACACCCGGCAAGTCGAAAACCTGAAAAGGCGGCTTGGGCAAAAAAGGGTATCCCGGTGGATTGAAAACCCGAAAGGGCAGTCCAGGCAAAAGAGGGATGAAACGAACAATTGCGTCTAGCATGATCGTTTGTGCTGTGGAAATGACGTGGATAATCCCCGGTAGAGATCGGTCGGAAGCATCTTGTTCAGAAGGCAGAAAGCACGGAGAGTCTTGAGGACATATGGGTTGTAACCGGATTGGAACTCGATGAGATCATGGTTTCACATTGCCATTAGGATAGATTTTCCTTTTGTGCACAATTACATCTTTTCAGGGATTGCTTCCTGTGTATTGCTCAGTTTCGAGCCACACCTTTTTCAATCAATAAAATGCATATTCAGTCAAATAATTTTGTTTTTGTTTTTCATTACCGCTTTGATTGCAAAAACATCCGTTTATTTTGATAAAGAATCTTTGCATTTTGAGACATACAGGTCCCTTCCAATGCATGTTCGTAAGATTGAAAACTTGAAATCTTATTCGGAAGGTTGAGTGACCTAGGTGTTGAAATTTTGGCACGCCTGGGGCACGTTTTTATCTAACAATCTCTTTTGCAGGCGTTGTTAGATATTCTCACTCACTTGCAGGTTGTGATGTGAAGCTTTTTGATAAAGGATCCCCAGTGGAGTCCAATCAGGGGCAAAGGATTGAAGAACGGTGTGAAGACAGCGAGAAACGTGCGACGATCCTGGAGGATTAATCAAGAAGACTCTTCAAAGTCTGAGGACTGGAAAGTTTGTACGAATACAAGGAGTTCGATCTCCGTAGAGTACGGAGAAGTCAAGAATACAAGGTGATGAATCAGAAAAGTCCAGGCGAGTCTGGGAGCTCTCAAAAGTCGAAAACTGACACTGGAGTTAGATGGTGAATACCGGGGTTCGACGAGTCGACAGGTGTTCCGTGCCAGATTTTCCTTATTTCCCCTAGCAGGGTCGGGATTGTTATCTCCCCATCGGGTTCGAGATCGGTGTTTCCTCGGCAGCCAGGCCTGAAGGTTGTTGTTTCCCTTAGCAGGGCAGAGATTGTTATTTCCCCTAGCAAGTCTGAAAGATTGTTGTTTCCCCCGCAGAGTGTGTTGGTGGTTTCTTCCCCAGCGAAGTCCTCAAGCGGATCAGGTTCAGTGGAGGTCATCCCTGGTGAGGGTGGTCCTTTCCCCAACAGCAGTGCTATTCCCCAGCAGGGTGGGGATTGGAGTGTTATCGAGTTCCTCAGCAGAGTGCCTCGAGCTCCCCAGTAGAGTCCCTTTGAGGGGGATACTTTTTACGCATTCATCATTTAGAAGATCGATCATAGCATATTGCATAATAAATTGCGTAGCATTTCCATGGTTATGGAGCATTACGCTAAAAAATCATCATGCATCAGCATTGCAAGCATAAGCTAGTCTCAAGCCGTGGTTACCATTTGAGATTTGGGTTCGCCGGTTGGTGAAAATGTTACTTAAGCCGTGGTTACCGTTTGAGAAGTGGTTTCGCTGGTTAGAAGATCAGCATCAGCATTGCAAGTATCAGTTAGTCTCGAGCCGTGGTTACCGCTTGAGAGTTGGTTTCGCCGGATGGTGAAGATGTTACTCTGAGGAGTTTAGCATCATGACGCTGGAGCAATAATGTTCCCCAGTAGTGCGATATTGGAGGAAAATTTTCCGTCGGGCAGAGATGGAAATGAAGATCAAAGAACGTTACGCGATCAACGCGAAAATCGAAGAATGGAGAAAAGGAAGTGTTACGGCATTTTCTGGAGAACGGGGTTCAAATGGAGATTGGAGTTGAATATTATATCCGAGATGAGGTCCTCAGGATTGTCTTCTGATCATGTGTCACCTTAGACTTTGGCTGAGGCCAACAGAGGTCGTTACGGGTGTCTTCTGAGGAAGAAATGCACATGTTACCTTCCTGTTGTGAAGGTGTACCCTCTGATATGTCGCCATCAGAGTGGTGTTTTGGTGTTATTTCCGGCGTTGTCAGCGGAATTATCACAAGAAAATGGAGAACGGGGTTCAAATGGAGAAAAGGAAGTGCTAGGCATTTTCTGGAGAACGGGGTTCAAATGGAGAAAGGGAGACACGGGGTGTTTTCTGGGGAATGGGGTTCACAACGACGATCGCGAGTTATCGTCAGGCGACTGGGGTTCAAATGGAGAATGGGGTTCATTGTTTGGCAAACAAGAGTAATGTGAAGTTGTCAAGGTTCAAATGCGGTGATCCAGGATCATCCGCGCGAAAGAAAATATTTGTTCGGGGTTCAAGAAAAGCAAAAAAAAAATTAATAATAATAATCCCCAGCGGATGCAGCGTTCAGGCCCTGGTTATTCTTGTGTTACCATTTATCTTGGTATCCAGGTTAACATTCTATTTCGGTATTCAGGTCGACAGTCTCCGTATCAGACGGATTCTTCTTTTAAGATCGCTTCTTTGCCGATTCTGACAGGCGTTGTTAATTATTTCCCATCGGAGCGCAAATTGTTCGTCTGTTCTTGGTATTCAATCACTCTTCACCCTGATCATCTGAAAGCCGAGGCTGTTCATATCGACAGGTTCACAGTGGATTGAATAGGGGCAGCTGTAACACCTCAAAATTTGCCCTCTTCTTCTTGGGACTAGTTTAGCATATTGCATTTCATGTTTTAGGACATTAGGCATTTGCATATTGCATATCATGTGGAAATAATGAAGTCATCCTCCAAAGTCTTTTCAGAGATGGAGAAGTGATATGATTCAAGCTTGAGGGTTTCTATGGACTGATTGTCAACCATCTGAGGGTGTGCATTTCAATTAGGGTTTTCCTGATCCTTCAATGGTCTTGTGCATTATCTTATTGCAAGAATATGTCACCATCATCATGGTTATATCATCCTTAAGGGGTTCATTGTGCATGCTCAGGTTCCTTTGATTAGGGTTTTGACCTCTGGTCAACCCTAATCAATTGCCTTTCTTCCAGCCAGGGTTTTTCAAGGAGATGAGGTATTTGTTGATGATGGAGATCACATGGTTATGTGGAGAGGTTTATATGAGTTAGGGTTTCATTTCTGTGCAAATTCCTCGAGTGGTGGAGGTTCAAGCTGATCAGAGCATGTCAAGGTCATCTGAGGACCTATACAGTCAACTGTGTAAGAGCTGAAGGCTAGGAGGGGGAGAAATGAGTTTCAACATCTCATTCATGTCCAAAAGAGGTTTATTCATCATGTCAAACACATACCTTGAAGAATTTGAAGCCAGATCAAAAGTTTCCCAAAATGGAAAGTGACCTGTAATTGAAAGTTTCCAAAAATGGCAAGTTTTTGGACCACATTCAACTTAACTTTCCAACATTAAAGAAGTTTCAAATGAAATTTTGTCCAAAATGAAAGTTGAATATCTTTCTCTCCCATTTCCAAAAAGTCCAAGATCATGAGCATCTGATAAGTGGTTGAGGAGTTATGAGCAAATGATCATCAAGTGTGCATGAAACTTCAAAATGCCATAACTTTTGCTCCAAAACTCCAAATTGAGTCCCTCTTTTTGCAAAATTCTTGTCATGACCTATATTTTCCAAATCCATCATTGCATTGCATGAAATAATATCACATGATCATTTGGCCATTCATGTGCATTTTGGAGGGAAATTCCATAATTTAAAATTGGTTCATCACATGGGTAAATTTCCACTTCCATTGAGTTTATGAGATGATTTTAAGTGGCTTTGGATATTTGCATGAGAAAATTCACGTGGTGCATGGCCATACAAGTCCATTATTCATTTTTGGCAAGGCATTTCAATTTTCACTAATCATAATTAGCCAAGCTTGATGTGGATTAGATTTGTGATTAGTACATGGTATAAATAGCATAATCATAACAAAATTGCTCATAATCACATTTTCTAGATCTAGAATTTGCTTTTCCCTCTAAAACTCTCTCCTTGGATTTCAAAAATTCTCCATACAAACACACATTTTCTTCATAGATCCTTCATTATCATGGAGTTTTGAGCAAGATTCTTCCCTAATTCGTGGAAATTGAGCAAGATTTGGAGCTGTTCAAGCACATCAACACTTCAATGGAGGTTTGAAATTCAGCAAGATCCAGGGCATGGCAAGCATCCATTCATGCATTAAGCTTCCTAACAAGAGTAGAGGAGAAGATTTGGACACTTTTGAGGCCTTGAATCAAAGGAATCAACACACTGTTCTTCAAGAGGTTAGAAATTCGAATCTCTTAATTCTTCAAATCATTGCCATGTTTAGGTAGATCTCATCATGCTGAGAATTCTGATGGTTATATAATTGAATTTGGATGAATATTGATTGAGTTATGCTGAGTTGAATGTTTGAACATGAAATATGTTTCTGCTCGATCCGTGTTTATTATTGAGATTTAGGCCAAATGAATGCTGGATTTGTGTTCCTCATGTTGAGAGCTTTTGATTGATGTACCTGTTTGCAAATTCTGGAATTTTTTTTGTTGCATGCACTGTAGTGTCGCCGGTCTTAACGAGGAAGACGGTGGAAACCACCGTCAACCACCGCGTGTGAATAGTGTCTGGTTTGTCTGATGTTAGCGCTAGGGCTTTTGCCTCGTCACTGCCACGCTAGCGTTCCATTGGCAAGATGATTGGCTGTGGTTATTTGACTGGTTCCACGCATGCATGGACCATGAGTTAGCATGCCAACTCAATAAATGAAGCGAAGCGTTTTGAAAACGCGCCTCCCTTCGATTCCCAGCGGTGCCATTTGTGGATTTTTATTTTTCCAACGCTTATTTTTCATGTACATGGTTCGATCCTCACTGCATGCATTTTTTCAAACTTCAGTAACATTTTCCATTTCCCTCCATTTTATCATGTGTATTTGTTCATTTTATTTCAATATTTCCATCCAACTTCAAAAAATCATAACAATTAGAAAATTAATCCAAATCACTTCCAATTTTTTGCTACATGTTCATATGGGTGCCTATTATTTTGTGGTATTTATTTCCTGATTTTATCATTTCTAGATTTTTAATTGTGGTCTGTTAATTGAACATGATGCAAAATGTGACATGTTGTACCAATTCTCTTGTGAAATGCTCATTGTTTGGCCAATTGCTTTGAAATTTGGTATGATGATTCCTAACATGTTGCTTGATTTTTAAGGCTTGGTTGTGTATTTTTATCATTTTCCATCTCTGTTTGAGACACATGAATGTATGGTGTGACAATGTGTGTCACACATTTTGATGTTGATCTTGTTCATTTTCATATACATGTCATTTGATCTCTTCTGATTCCAATTTTTCGCATGATGCTTGTGTTTAATATGTTGATATCACATAAAAATTTTCATGATCATTTGATTCATTTCTGTTTTAATATGGTTTTTCTCATGTGAATGTCCAATTGTGATCACCATTGTGTGCCTTTGCCATAGCATGTGCATTACATGGCCTTGCCTTTTGATTTGAGTTTGGTCCTTTTTAGGACATGTTCTTATTTGAATAATTGTGAGTCATGTTGAATATTGGCTGCTGTTTTGACTTTTTGCTTTGCCTTTGACCCTAGTCTTGGTACTAGTGGTTTGTACTCATCTTTTGAGCTTTGTATTTCAGGTTCAAGCTTCTAGCCCTAATGATTGATGTTGATTTCATGACTTGAGATGCAATTTATTTTGTCCACTAATTGTAGATGTTTAATTGGCTGCATTGTATGGTAAAACACTAGCTGGATTCTAATGTCTTGACTGATGTCATGACATGCTGTGGAGATGTTTGTTTGACTGTATTGTATGTTAGAATATCTAGCTGTACTATGATGTCTTGGCTGATGTCATGACATTCTGAGAAGTGTACTGCAGGTTTAGCTAATACAAGATTTATTGAATGTCAAACTGGATGTTATGATATTCATCCCTGTCAGCAGATACTGAGGAATAGAACAGTGGGTGTTCTGCTATAACTCAGCACTTAGGTTCAGACTGTTTATCAAGAGGATAACAGACCTGGCATAAGGCCTACTGTCTGGATGTCAAACTGGATGTTATGACATTCATTGACAGCATTTACTGAACAATAGGCAGATTGGTTTTCTGCTACATTTCAGTATATAACTCAGTCTGCTTATCAAGAGGATAACAGACCTGATGTAAGGCTCTATGTGTGAATGTCAAATTGGATGTTTTGACATTTATTAATGTACGCTGATACTGAAGTATGGACAGATTGGTTATGTACAGTACAGCAAATTGTACAGTCTGTTTTCAGGAAAAACAGACTTAGCATATGGTTAATGATTTGGAAGTCAAACTGAATGTTGTGACATTCATTCCTGACAGCATATGCTATATTGTAGGTTGTTTAGTTTTTCTGTTTCAGCATTTTTCTCAGGCTAAAATCCAGGAAACCAACAACCAAGCTACAATTAAGGAACCTAACAAATAGCCTATTTGTTAGCACACTAATATGTGGAAATTAGTTAGAATCCTATGTGGCATTATTTGTGGAGGTCTTGGAATATATATAGGCTCAAAATAAGGAGATATATATGGAGAGATTTTAGGATTGAAGACCTTGTTTGTAGCAGAAAGTTTCTGCTGAATTTGTAACAGCAAAGAACAAGTTTGCTGCGATTTTTTAAGGCCCAAATCCAGTTGGGTGCTTAGGTTATAAATAGAACATTGTAACCTAGGATTTGTAAGCCTCTGAGAATGAAAATTTAGGGGTGTGTGTGAGGTAAACCTCCCAATCTGTGGGAAGGTTACCATGTGTTTCTCAGTGTTCAAAGCTGAGAGTATTTGTAACTCAAAGCCTGTAGGCAAGAGTGATTATGTTCTTGAATGAAGTTGTGAAGCAAGTTCAAGATGTTTTGCATTACATTGTAATTGTTGTGATAGGAATGGAAACTGGAGGTTTCTATCTAGGAGTTCCTAGGTATAGATTGCATTGGGTAGGGATTAAGTGAAGAGTTGTAAACGGGGGAGTTTAACTCTGAATTAATACTGCTGATAGTGGATCTTCTTCCTGGCTTGGTATGCCCCCAGACGTAGGTGATGTTGCACCGAACTGGGTTAACAATTACTTGTGTTTTACCTTCTGCATGTTATAATTTTTTCTGTTATAAAATAAGGTAAACCTGTAATGCTGTAACAGATGATGTTCAAATCAATGTTGAGACATCATGCTGTTAACTGTGCAGGCTCAACAGAAGCAAGTGCTATGTTTGATCTCTGCTGTGCCTTTGTACCAGATGGACAGAACTGGGTGTTCTTCCATTCTATGGTGATATAGTAGCAGATGTCGTGACATCTGTGAATGTGTGCATATCAGTACTAGGTTGTAATTTGTATAACTGTCTTGCTGTATTAGTAACAATGTTAGATCAGATGTCATTACTTGGAGTAGAACATCTAAACTCTGACTATGCCAGAATTTCAATTGGTATCAGAGCAGGCATCCTGTTCTCTTTCTGGATGAGATCCATGGCTGATACTTTCTGGTATCTAGCAAGAAGTTATGTTAGTACTGATGTTGGAACCTGAAGATGGTTCTGTGGTTTCCCTGAATGGTCCCTTGAAGTAGGTGGATGGACTATTCATGACAGGAACTATGTGCACCTGCCTCTGGAGATTGGCAATTGGCCTTTGTGTGGGACAACTGTGCCAGTATTGAATCACATTCAAACTTGGTATGATCTTGGAGGCTGATCCGGTGAAGTGCATGTTCATAGGTTGAGTTGTATTATGATTTCCGCTGCATAATACCTGGCAAAACTCAAACTCTGATGTAGTTTCCCTCCCATGTGGATGAAAGGCTGTTGTATTCAAGATTTCATCATATTCTACTGAAGATGTCAAAGATACTTGAGTCTCATCAAGTCCACTCTTCTTGGTAAGAATCACCTGATCACTGATTCTTTTACTCTCTTGGGTAGTGTATATGAAGACCTTGAATACTTTCAAGAAGGGTTTGTTCCAAGGAGGTGGAACTAATGTTCTATGTGATGTTAGAACATGTTGTTCAACAAGTATGCAACTACTGGTTGAAGAGCAGATGTTATTAGGTGTCAAACAAAGGGATACTGTTGTTTGGAACCTACTCCTGACCTGGAAGAGGAGACATCTGTTTGTGCTAAGTTGACAAGGGTAGGGTCAACTGTGTGTGTGCTCAAGAAAGTCACTTTTAGAAGTCTGATCTCTAGAAGTGGAGCTGGTTGAAATGTGACATTGTGCAATCCCCGCTGTGTGCCTTATTCCTGTAGATTGATCAGGGTTGGATAGGTGTTTCCTGAAGTACTATGGTGTACTGGAAGACAAGTCCCCTGGATGATAGAAGTCAATATTGGGGTAACCTGACTGCTATTCCATTTAAGAGGATTGGGACCATGAATCTTGTTATTCAAACACCACGATCAGAAGTGGCAGTTCTTTCAAGGAGTGAGAATATGAAGATTCAGAGGTTGGTTGAGGTAGTATGCTCTGGCAATGCATATCTACTATGGACTGGTGTTGTTGTCTTTCACTAGTACTTATGGTCAGCTGAAGTCTGATTGGTGTGATTGGAGTATGTATAGGTATAACTCATAGAGTTAGGTGCCACTGGTAGGGATGGAGTATGCCATGTTGAGACATGTCTGTACAATGCATGGATATTGGTGTGAAATTTCCATGATTGTTAATTTGAGGGGGAGTTTTGGTTAACCTTCTCACAATTGGTCAGCCTAGGGTCTGGTTGGCTGTTGACCTGGGTCACATGGGTTCTGGTGGTTGTGTGACACATTTGCAAGGAAGAATTCATCTCTCTCATTCCCAAGAGTGAATTTAATCTGAGAAGATTTTCAACACTGTTGAAGTGCTTGCAAGCAGAAGATGTTGACACTAGAAGAGTATTTTCAAAGTAGTCTTATGGTGGAAGTATCTGAAAGGAATATTGGGAAAGGATTTAAGATCAATGTCAACTTGTGCCAAGTACAAGTATTTAATTGATTATCCTTGGAGCTCAAGATAACTGATGTTCTTAAAGATGTTGGAACATCTCTTCTTCAAGTCCCTGTGCAGAATCACAGGAAGGATAATACACTGATTTATGATCTATCTCCTTGGTGGCAGCAAAAGCATATGATCTCTGAAAAGGTTTCCTGGCAAGAAACATGTTCAGCCTTGGTATGTACAAGAAGAAGAAGACATCATAGTCTTGATGGTGGTTACTTGGATCAGTTTATTTCTGATCTGGGTAAGGAAGTGCATTAGCTTATGCACACTGTGGAGTCAAGAACAAGTGGCAGCAGTCTTGACATCATGGAAACAACCTTGCTTTAGGATGTGGAATCCTTGGTATAGCTAAAGGGTTAGCTTCTAACTGGTCCTTCTGAAGACTCATGCATCAGAGTGTCTGATGTCTTTGGAGAAGAAGCAGGGATTCATCAAGGTGTGAGCTTGGATGACTTAACTGCAAACCTGCAGGATGGAGGTTGTTTACTCAAACTTGGTTCCACAATCAAGTCTATGAGAACATTGAACTCTTGTTCTGTGAAGGGAGGAAGTTCTTTCAAGTGGCAGAAGAAGGAGCTGAATTCAACAGCTAGATGTCAAAACACAATGTTGTGACATTTGGTTCAACATCAGATTCTTAGTTGGTGAAGTGACACATCAACTTGAGATAGAAGGGTCTACAGGGTTGTAGATTGGATACTTCAAAAAGCTTGAAGTTCAAGTCTCACTTGGAAGGTCAAAATATCTTTGGGAGAGGTCTGATAAACGTGGAGAGGTCAAAGAATGGCATTTGACTTTTTCATATGAGGATTCATGAAGGAGGTAATCAACCAGTGGCATTTGGTCTATCTCAGAAGTGAGTTCGAAGAATCAAGATAATCCACATATGGCAGCTGATTATTCTTGAGGAAAGTCTGAGACAAAGTACTTTTGAGCAGAAAAGTAGTAAGTTGAAGACAAAAGGAGGTGTTTTCTATTCATCTCTTGGAGCTTGTGGTAGGAGTTCTGAGCTATCTATGGAAGATTATCTCTTGTAATGGGATGAAAATGTATATGTCCCAATTTATGTCTGGGTTCTTCTTGATCAAGCTGGTGACTCAGTGATATCTGAAGACTATCAGATGGTGTTCCTTGTTATGTTGTGAAGGATGTCCCAGCTGATGTTAGAACATCTTGTGAAGGGGTCTTCTGTTCTGGTTAGAAGAGAGAGTGACACATAGTGTGGATGTGGTCAGCCAAGAGGGTTGAACAGAGGGGGTACTCTTGAAGACATGAAGATGCGTCTTATGTTTTCCATTCATCAAGTGGTCTGGATTCTCTTTGAATCAGGTAGTATGTGAAGGTCCAACTTTGGGGTGTTGGATATGTTCATGTAAGATCTCCAAGTTTCAAGAGGAGAGTTGGTTGTTCATGACAGGGGGAGTTCTGTCTTTGCGCTGCAAGTAATCATCAAGCTTGTGGTCTATGTGTTCTCAGATAACAAGGTATGGCACCTTGTTAGTTAGTGGGATGATGTGGTGTGTGTCAAGGCTGAGTGAGCAGAAAAATGTCTGACCGGATGTCATGACATTGCCTTGGACAATATTGTTATTTCCTTCCAAAACTTACAGTCATAAGGAAATATGGATGTTGTGTGTCTCATTATGATATTAGAATGAGCCTGTGTGTTACAGTTGTGTGGTACAAGGGGAGTAACCATCTACTGTTGTTTTGGTTGTAGTGGTGCTAGATGTCAAGCTACCACTGGAGATAAGACAGTGGTTTTAGGAAAGAGTATGTGACTACTTGATCCAAGTTGTGAAGCAAGATCAAGTGGGTGGTGTCTTGATCAAAGTTGTAAAGCAAGATCAAGAGGGGGTATTCTTGATTAAAACTGTGAAGTAAAATCAAGATTATCTGTCTGACATTTGTGTGTAATTCTGTTTTAAAATCAAGAAGTGGTTTTAAATTTTGTCTGTAATTTAAAGTGTTGCTTTGGCAACATTTTTGACAAAAAGGGGGAGAAACACCTGTGATGCCCCAGGACAACAAATTATGTGTTAAACAGATATTGAAGATCCTCTAATCCAGAGGTTCGAAGATCCTCTAATCCAGAGGTTCCAGAGGTTGTGCTGCAGCTGGTGTTCCACTTCTGTATGTGTGCTGATAAGGTTCCAGAGGTTGTGCTGCAGCTGGTGTTCCACTTCTGTATGTGTGCTGATAAGGTTCCAGAGGTTGTGCTGCAGCTGGTGTTCCACTTCTGTATGTGTGCTGATATGTGAAGTTTTTATTTAACTTCCATGTGTGTGAGTGTGCTGCAACTCTGAGTGTATTAGCTAGGTTAATTTCCTGCTAGATGTGATATTTCCGCTGCTATGGACTCTGTTGTGAGACCAAAGTGTTTTAGCCAAAAATTTGCCAAAGGGGGAGTTTGTAGATGTTTAATTGGCTGCATTGTATGGTAAAACACTAGCTGGATTCTAATGTCTTGACTGATGTCATGACATGCTGTGGAGATGTTTGTTTGACTGCATTGTATGTTAGAATATCTAGCTGTACTCTGATGTCTTGGCTGATGTCATGACATTCTGAGTAGTGTACTGCAGGTTTAGCTAATACATGATTTATTGAATGTCAAACTGGATGTTATGATATTCATCCCTGTCAGCAGATACTGAGGAATAGAACAGTGGGTGTTCTGCTATAACTCAGCACTTAGGTTCAGACTTTTTATCAAGAGGATAACAGACCTGTCATAAGGCCTACTGTCTGGATGTCAAACTGGATGTTATGACATTCATTGACAGCATTTACTGAACAATAGGCAGATTGGTTTTCTGCTACATTTCAGTATATAACTCAGTCTGCTTATCAAGAGGATAACAGACCTGATGTAAGGCTCTATGTGTGAATGTCAAATTGGATGTTTTGACATTTATTAATGTACGCTGATACTGAAGTATGGACAAATTGGTTATGTACAGTACAACAAATTGTACAGTCTGTTTTCAGGAAAAACAGACTTAGCATATGGTTAATGATTTGGAAGTCAAACTGAATGTTGTGACATTCATTCCTGACAGCATATGCTATATTGTAGGTTGTTTAATTTTTCTGTTTCAGCATTTTTCTCAGGCTAAAATCCAGGAAACCAACAACCAAGCTACAATTAAGGAACCTAACAAATAGCCTATTTGTTAGCACACTAATATGTGGAAATTAGTTAGAATCCTATGTGGCATTATTTGTGGAGGTCTTGGAATATATATAGGCTCAAAATAAGGAGATATATATGGAGAGATTTTAGGATTGAAGACCTTGTTTGTAGCAGAAAGTTTCTGCTGAATTTGTAACAACAAAGAACAAGTTTGCTGCGATTTTTTAAGGCCCAAATCCAGTTGGGTGCTTAGGTTATAAATAGCACATTGTAACCTAGGATTTGTAAGCCTCTGAGAATGAAAATTTAGGGGTGTGTGTGAGGTAAACCTCCCAATCTGTGGGAAGGTTACCATGTGTTTCTCAGTGTTCAAAGCTGAGAGTATTTGTAACTCAAAGCCTGTAGGCAAGAGTGATTATGTTCTTGAATGAAGCTGTGAAGCAAGTTCAAGATGTTTTGCATTACATTGTAATTGTTGTGATAGGAATGGAAACTGAAGGTTTCTATCTAGGAGTTCCTAGGTATAGATTGCATTGGGTAGGGATTAAGTGAAGAGTTGTAAACGGGAGAGTTTAACTCTGAATTAATACTGCTGATAGTGGATCTTCTTCCTGGCTTGGTATGCCCCCAGACGTAGGTGATGTTGCACCGAACTGGGTTAACAATTACTTGTGTTTTACCTTCTGCATGTTATAATTTTTTCTGTTATAAAATAAGGTAAACCTGTAATGCTGTAACAGATGATGTTCAAATCAATGTTGAGACATCATGCTGTTAACTGTGCAGGCTCAACAGAAGCAAGTGCTATGTTTGATCTCTACTGTGCCTTTGTACCAGATGGACAGAACTGGGTGTTCTTCCATTCTATGGTGATATAGTAGCAGATGTCGTGACATCTGTGAATGTGTGCATATCAGTACTAGGTTGTAATTTGTATAACTGTCTTGCTGTATTAGTAACAATGTTAGATCAGATGTCATTACTTGGAGTAGAACATCTAAACTCTGACTATGCCAGAATTTCACTAACCTTTGTTGTATTGTAGGATCAGTGGTGATGAACTCACTTGAGTTGCATTTGACTTGCCTTGTGTACATATTGGTTGTAACATTGTTGACTGTTTGTTGGATTTGTCTGAATGTGAATATTGACTTGTTTGACTTTCTTACAGGTACTTTAGTAGCTTTAGCTCATTGCTTGAGCTTTGCTTTGCTTGTGGTTGGCATACCACCTAGGTAATCAATCTCTAACTCCATGTAGTCTGGAAGTCCTGCTATCTTTGGCAGGCACCTGTCTGAAGCCCTCCTTAAGAGGCCATGTTCTTGATTGTTTATTTTTGTGCTAAAGACCTCAATGAGGCATGGTTACATGTTAAGACCTCCTAAGTGAAGAGGCGATTGGCAGATAGAAGTGATTTGCAATCAATCCCCTGCTATTCAGTTGAGTCTTTCATTATGCTCGCACTACGTGCTGATGCTTTTGAATAAACACCCAAAATCTTGTACAGAGTCAGTCATGTGGAGTAGGGTCCCTCATTCTGGACCCCCACGTTTTCATTGATTCAAGCTCACCCAGGCCCGGGTTAAGAGCTATGAGGTCTTATCCTCATTACCTTTCATCTGCTCACCCTGACGGTCAATGTCAGTGGTTAAGAGCCTCAGACACCCCTTCCAGTGTTGGCTTGTTTGTCGAGGTTGATATGACCCCTTGACTAAAGCCCAACCTTGTATGAGCCGCTTGTTTGCATATAGTGTGTGATACCTGTTCACCTGTGATGTTTACTTGCTATTTATTTGCTGTTTCAACTTGCTTCCTGTGCGAGTTAGGATCTGTTTAGATACCTCAACCTAGGACTATTGTGGATTGCATGACAACTATTAGGCTCGAGTCAGTCTCCCTTTTAGTTAGTTATTCCCCGGTCTCTGGTTAGGAGAAAGTTTCTCCCCTGTTAAAGGGAACTACGTCGCCCTGATCCTCATACCAGATGAGGTACGTAGGCAGGAGATCGTGCGAGATCTCTCCGGGCAACCTTTTTGTTTTTGCGTGTGTTTTGTTCGCCCTTTTTCTTTTTTGTGTGTGTTTTGCTTGACAGCTATTAGGTCCGAGTTCCCGACTCCCTTTTAGTCTGTGTGTTCAACTTCTTTGTTTCTTCTGACGTCTCAGCGTCTTCTTGGTGTTTGCTTAACAGCTATTAGGCTCGAGTGCCAGACTCCCTGTTAGCTTGTCTGTTTGATAACCTTTTTGCGTGTGTTTGGAGTCGGATGTAAGACCAGCCATTGGCATTCCGTTTCCTTATTTGTGTTTGTTGTTTGGAGTCGGACGTAAGACCAGCCATTGGCAGTTTATTTCCTTTGTGTGTTTATTTTGACGTCTCAGCGTCTTTGTGTTGTGTTTTGTTTCGGCGTGCGTTAGCCGAACTATGACAACTCCGATTCTCATTCCAGATGAGATACGTAGGCATAGGATGCGATATCCTAGCGAGCCCGTTTCCCATTTCCCCGAACTACGTTGACTCTGATGTTTGTTTCTGACAAACTACGTAGGCCCAGGATGCGACATCCTGCCGAGTCCGCTTCCTCTGTCTTCTTCCATCTGTATTTTATTCCAGTGTGTGCATTCTTTTGAGCAGTTATTTAGCAACCTTATTCTATTCTTCCGAGCGTGGATCCCGTCGAGTACGACGGACGTGAGGGGTGCTAATACCTTCCCCTTGCGTAACCGACTCCCGTACCCTTGTAATCTCCGGTCGTAAGACCATTCCTTTCCAGGTTTACTTCGAGCATTTCCTTTCCCTCCTTTGGGATAAATAACGCACGGTGGCGGCTCTGTTTGTTTTGTTTTTTTTCCGCCGGTTGTTTTTCGCGTTGCGACAGCTGCCTCCGTATCTGCCTTCTCTTTAGCGAGTCGATCGTACTTCCTCTTCCAGAACTTGGAAGAATGAGGAAGAAGAGAAGTCACCACATCATCAGGCTCATCGATAACCTGATGCTCAAGAAACTCTATCAAAGCATCTTTATCTCTGAGTTGCTGAAGTAGCTCCTCTCGTTCACGGATCCAAGCACGCAAACGGTCTTCGTCTCTCACCTCCTCTACTCCTTGGTCAGGGAGGGTTGATGGCCCAACCATAACCAAAGGTGTAGGTCTCGGATACTCGTAGGGCATAAGATACTCGGAAGCTCTCCTCCTCACCCACGAGGTATAGGGTTCCAAAGCGATACAGTTCTTCGGGCCAAGCTCTTTCCTTCCCTTCCTATGGATCTTGTGCCAAGCGCGGACCATCCTGACCTTCAGGCCTTGGGGATCTTTACCCTCTTGAAAGAATACACCTTCCAACAGAATGTTATTGGGTTTATCCTTTAAGGGGAACCCAAGCTGACGACGTGGCAAAGTAGGGTTGTAGTTAATCCCACCACATGTGCCAAGAAGAGGCACATTGGAGAATTCACCACAAGAGTCGATAATCTGCACACCATCATATACACGGTTATACTAAAAGATATCATTATTAGTGAGAGACATAAGTCTCATGGACCACCGTAGACATCCTTTGTTCTCCTTGAAGGCGACTGTCTGTGGCAAGTGCGAAATAAACCACTTGTACAACAGAGGCAAACATCACACAATGGTACCACCACCCTTTGCATTCCTCATATGCAAAGAGAAATAAGTGTCACCCAACAGAGTTGGAACGGGATTAAGAGTAGAGAAAATCCTAATAGCGTTCATATCTACAAACTTGTCGATGTTGGGGAATAACACTAGCCCATAGATGAGAAGTACAAATATGGCCTCAAAGGCGTCCTCACTCATGGCCTTCCCATACAAAGTAGCTTGAGCAATGAGGAACTCAGAAGGGAGACCTTGAATTCCACCTTTGGTAGTCATATGAGCACCAACCAGAGATTCATCTATATGCAACATATCAGCAATCTCTTGAGAAGTAGGAACCCTCTCTAAGCCACTGAACGACAACTGATCTAGGATAGGTATACCCACAAGATAGGCATACTCCTCAAGCGTAGGCAAAAGCTGGAAACCCGGAAATGTGAAGCAACAGTACAAGGTGTCATACCCCGATTTTAGTCCTGAATTTTTTCCATGTTTTTTATTTTTTGGCACTTGGCCTAAAGTTCATTTGCATACATTCATTCCCAAATCCATATTTTTGTTACACATTGGTCATTGTCTAGGCCTTTTTGATCATGGTGCTTTTGATTATAAAATGGATTTTAATTATTTGACTTTTTAATTTTCAATTTGATTTTAATTTCGAATTAAGTTTAATTCCAAATTTCAATTTAATCTTAATTGTTTATTTTACTAATGATTCAAACTCTAATCGATTTTAATTTTCAAATAAATGTTAGAACTGATATCAAAGTAATTTTAACAAATTATAGATTAATTTGATGTTAATTTGTTTTTTTACTAATTTTTTATTATTATTTAAATTGATATTTAAATTAGTTTTGGATTATTTCTAAAAATCCATTTTATAATCAAACATGATCCATTTTCCACCCATAGTTCATCTCAAATCAAAATAGCACATGCCACAAACATGTAGTTTCTGCTGAAAATGTGTCGGCCAAAGTTGTTGAAAGAGTTTCGTTGCTTGCAATTGTTTGGGGGCGGAAAGGTCAGGTTGCAAGATTGGTTGAAATAAAATTGAAAGTATATGGAGAATGGTCTCTCGACGGGACGGCTATAGGGTTGGCATGGTTAGATGATCAAATGTTGGTAGTGCTCATCTCAATTGGACATTTGATTTTATTTGCTGAAGATGGAACCTGCTTTGGGAATTCTTAGTATCCCATCAATTTCTTTTGTGAAAACTTGTGTTATTTGCAAGCAAATTCACGGTTCCTGCACACCGTGCTGCAAATGCTCCACTTATTTCCATGCCATGTGTGCATCAAAGGCTGGTTACCGAATGGATTTGCATTGTTCGAAAAAATGGGAAGACAATAACAAAAATGGTTTCATAACTGTCCTTACCACAGAGCTCCAAATCTAGACAACATTTTGATTTTGCAAACCCCTTTTGGGGTCATTTCAACCGTAAGCCTATGACTTGTATATAATTACGACAGGATTGTATACAGTTGTTGTTTTACATAATGATGAAAGAAAAGCTGGTAAACTATCTGCTAATCACAATGTAGAACCTCGTCCAAATGCTATTCTCTCCATCTCGAAGCCATGCCAATTCTGCAATGCTTCCAGCCGCCGCAGCCCAAACTTCAAATTGGGGTATTTCTGCTACAACGCTACCTGAAACAGAGTTGGAAACACGCATTAAGGACTTACACCTAACAGGAACAGAAACAAAGATGAATAATAATTGACGACATTAAAGAACTATGCAAAAGCAGCAAAAGCAATTCTGTTACCGCAAGGAACATCTTCAACAGTCCAGCCAGTTATACAAAATGCTATGGACATATTCACATCATCCGGAACAGCTCAGACCCAACAACATCATGCTGTTTCCGCATCCAACACATCTTTTCAATCATCAAACGTTGGAATTCAACAACAGCAGCCATGGAGTTATCAAGAAAGCACAAAACAAGAAGGCTATTCATCTGGAAACAACATGATGCAAGGTGAAAACAACAACACTTCTATGCAGATTTATTCTCCGGAGTTTGCTAATGTTCAAATGAACACCACCATGATGAACAACAATGGAGTTCAATCTGATTTCAACAATTACCAAGCAGTACCACTGCAACAAGTTCAAACCTTGAGTAAGAAATCAGACGATGGATACAATTGGAGAAAATACGGACAAAAAACAAGTGAAAGGAAGTGAGAATCCGAGAAGCTATTACAAATACACGTACCTGAATTGTCCAACGAAGAAAAAAGTTGAGAGATCCGTCGAGGGACAAATTACTGAGATCGTTTATAAGGGTACTCATAATCATCCTAAGCCTCAATCTACTAGGAAAAACTCGTCGAATGCTCTTGTGATTGTTCCTGCTAATCCAAATGGAAATGAAATCATTGATCAATCATATGGATCATTTGGCAATGGACACAACAACCAGCACAGCAGGTCCAATCCCCTCCTTTCAACTTAGACATGCTGCAGCCTCAAGGAAGCTACGGATTTTCAAGGTTTTTGAATCCAATGGAGTCTTACATGAATCCGCAACAACAACCGCTACAGCATCAACACTGCTGATTGCCGATACCCTCAACAAGCTTCTATTCCTCGTCGACATGTTGACATTGGTCCGCCCAAAAATCTCAACGGACGGTATTTTGATAACCGCAATCCGAATATTTGTTACAGTGATGAAGTTTTTGTTGGAACCTTGCATAACGATAGAATATCCTTCTCTAGATATCCAATCTCTCAACAGACCGAATCTTATGGAACTAAGAACGAGCTGCCTCATGGGATGCCTCATGCTTTTTTCTGATTCACAGTTGTATCCGAGTGGAGCAAAGTCTATTTACTACTCACAAGAAGGAATTACCCCGTCTTTCTCCTTGAACCGTCAACAGAACCGTGATTGAGCTCTTCACGTTTTCACCATTTCACTGCAGTAACAAAAAAAAAACACAAACTAATTAGCCAAGGCAGTAAAGATTCGAAAATTCCCAAATTGGAATTAGGACAAAATTCAAGGAGAAAGCTAAGTTCAGAATACCGTTCTCGGTTTTAGCATTAAACAGGACAACCCAATTTCTGAGCATCAAAAGGAGTTTTACAGAGATACTCTCTTGGGAACCCAGGGGACCAATTCGAAACCCTAATTCGTGAGAGATAAAAGGAGGGAGGGAGAGCGAATCAGAGGAGGAACTTTGGAGGCGAAAATAAAAAAAAAACCTAATCCTAAAATACAAGAAAACCAGCGTTTGAAGAGGGGAAAGGAAGATTCAAGCATTACCTGAGCTCGCAGTCACCGTCAAAGGTGAGCCTTTTCAACCGCCCTTGCCTCTGTTTGCATGTAGAGTAAAGTTTGAGAGAGAGAGAGTTGAACGCGAGATTGAGGGCGATTGAGTGAGGTTGAGAGCAGAGAGATTTCGATTGAGAGATGCTGAGGTGTGAGCGAATCGCGAGACTGAGAGAGAAGAGTGAGAGACAACGGGGACGATGAAGTCTGTTACTTTTCTTTTTTTCAATTTTTTTTCTCTAATTTATTTTAGATAGAATAAGTCATTTTTTAAAAAACTATTAAAATTCATTTAATTTTCCTAGGTATTAGTTTTTTTATATTTTCAATTTATACCCAATTGAAAAACCCAACAGCCAGGCGGCTAGGGTCACCATTTGGGATTTCCTCCTTTATTTTAATGAGTAGTCTAACAGACCATTCCATTTTAATTTTATTTTTTTTAATTAATTTTGATTTTAACCTATTCTGGTTTATATATCCAAGTTGTTGTTGTAAATAATAACTAGTCATGAATGGCCTAGTGGAGAAAGGGTAGTTTCATAATCTTAAGTGGAGAGGGTTCAATACTCATATGTAGCATTTTTTAGTATTTCATTTTCTCTTAGCATTTTATTTTCTTTTAGCATTTTGTTTTCTTTTAGCATTTTGTTTCTTTTAATATTTTTTATGTCTATGTTTTTTTATTAAATTCATCATGCATTCAAAACCATTTTAAAACTATAAAAATCATTTCTTTTCTCGATTCGATATCGAGCCCATTTCCACACCCTTGTAAGTCGATTGCTTTTTAAGCATCGCCATCAACCTCACATAGCTTACTCTTGGGCTTTCTTACAATGAGCCAGTTCTCTTACACTTACACTCATACTTCGCATCATTTTATTGTTTGGGCCCGATTTAATTATTTCATGATTTTTGAATCCCCATTTGACAAAATGTACCCCACTTCCCCAATGTGTATATAATTTTGTATTTGTTTTATTTTAGATACTAACACAAGATTAAAATCCACCATTTCTAGAAAATACAAAAAATATGACTCGATCCAACGTCGAGTATTTTCTCAATAAACAAATCAACTCATTTCTCCCTCCTATTCCATCCCATTTCAAAAAAACTTCATCAAATGCTTGATCCAACGTCCAGCCATTTTTTTCATAATCAAAAACTCAAAAAAATATTAATTCATAATTAAGACCTTTTCAATAAAGATGGAAGTGGAACGTGGTGTATACCACGCACTCCTGAGACTAGGATTCGAGATGTATATCTCGCTAATCCTAGCTCTCGCCATCATCCAATTTATCCACTTTTCTCTATCAAATACTCATTCAAATCTTTCTCAAGCGTCCATCAATACTTGATCTAGGTCAAGTCATTTTCACAACAAAACTCAAAATACCTAATTCCTATTTAACACTTTTTCAATAAAGGTGGAAATGGAACATGGTGTATACCATGCACTCCTGAGGTTAAGATTCGAGATGTATGCCTCGCCAATCTTAACTCTCGCCATCGTCTAAGATTGTCAATGCGGTTTCTTCAAACCCTTTCTCAATTAAACTCCAAAATACTTAATTCCTATCTTAACCTCTTTCAATAAATATGGAAATGGAACATGGTGTATACCATGCACTCCTGAGGCTAGGATTCGAGATGTATATCTCGCTCATCCAAGTTCTCGCCATCACTCAAAATACATCCAACCGATCAAACTCTTTTCTCGCCGCCGTGCGACTAATCAAAAACCTTTTTCATAAATGAAAGATATATTGTCTTAAGTGATACAAAACAATGTTTCGGCCACGATTGTTGAGTAGAGATAAATGACGCTTTTCCGAATGTAGATTTATAAATCCGTTCGATGTGTGGTATGCCTCCACTCCTCATCTGTTTTGGGTAAAACAATGTTTTCGTCGATTAATACAACATAGCTTTCGCTAAAATCGACCAACAAACAAACATTTTTCTACCCAGAACTACGTAAGCCTTGATTTCTCTTTTGAGATACGTAGGAGCAGGATTTTTAAATCTTGTCAGGCCCATTAATAAAAAACTTAGGTTTAGTCCTTCGTCAAAAATCCAAAAACATTTCTTCTTTCTTCTATTCTTTCTTTCCCACCTAATAAACTGAAAAGCCTAACATTTCAACTAACACTAACGCACACAACTAACCTAATGGTTCCCGTTGAGTACAACGGACGTGAGGGGTGCTAATACCTTCCCTTTGCGTAATCGACTCCCGAACCCTGATATTGGTTGCGATGACCATATCTTATCCTTTCATTTGTCTTGGGTTTTATCGATATTTCCCCTTTCCTTTTTAGGAATAAATAAAGTTCGGTGGCGACTCTGTTCAGTCCATCATTGCGAGCGTGCGATCGCGCTTCGCTTTGAAGTCGTATCCCCATTTTTTCGAGGTGCGACACAAGGGATCATAGAACTGCACCAATACACTCATCAGACCTTCGTCCACCTGAGTAGCCAAAATAGATAGAAGCTTCCCATGACGAGCCTTGAACTCCAAGGGATCTAATACATAGGATGTCAAATTCCTTAGCTCTTTCAAGTCGGGTTGTCTGAAACTGTACTTCTTTGTATTCCTTCTTTGTCTATCCATGTCTGAAAATTTGCAAATAGACCTTTTAAGTTCCTCGAAAATTTTCTCATTATTGATGATATGGATGCTAATGGGTGCATGAATGCATGGATGCAACAATCACACTCAAGGATCAAGCAAAGCATGCCACACAAAGGCCATGGGATGGATCAAGTCATCCTTAATATCAATCATCCATTTTGTTGGATTATGGTTTATACCTTATCAACACCCAAGTTCCATTGATATTAAGGATATACAAGAACGAATCGACCATGAATCAAGGGTTTGTTGCATGTCACGAGCATGAAGTCTTGGTTAAGAACCACCCAAAGGAAGTGTACTATGGTTTAAACCTGCCAAACATGTTCTACAAGAGGTCCCCATAGTCACCATCCCATCTTTCGGATATTATCGGATAAACGACTATTCGTATTCCAAAAATATTCTCAAGAGAAACTCTTATGAGTGTAGTATCGCGTAACAATCGTATCAAATCTTACACTTGAACGACCTTCGCACTACGTTCTAAAAATAGGCCAAGATGGGCTTGGTAAACTAAGGTCCTTGACTTCTAAGGTCTATATTGGAAAGAGTAATGCCTAACCACGACTACTCGTGTGACATTATTGATCCCAACATGACCTCCACCAAGTGAAGGGGCTTGCAAGTCAACTTGCTAAGGAATAACTCCACACAAGTCAACAAGACTATGCCATTCTCCTATCCTAAGTGCACTCGAGTTCGGGTATAGAACTCATCTCACAAAGAGCACCAAGCATACAAGGAATTGATATATCAAGCAATTCAACCATTACATACAATACAGTAATCCCA
This sequence comes from Lathyrus oleraceus, assembly GCF_024323335.1. Lineage (NCBI taxonomy): Eukaryota > Viridiplantae > Streptophyta > Magnoliopsida > Fabales > Fabaceae > Lathyrus > Lathyrus oleraceus. Next base: position 153,385,154 of record NC_066583.1, on the reverse strand, counting down.
AATTGCACAAAAATATGTCACAAAATAATATACACAATACAATACAACAAATGTGAAAAGTAGGCAAAATCCACTAGGCAAATCTTATCCCCAACAGAGTCGCCACTTTTCTGTAGCGGGGTATTCGTTACCTTTAGATTTATTGACTAAATCAAAAGTAAACCATACAAGTCGAGTCGCCACCGCACTTCTATTTATCCAAAGGAAAGGCTAGAAAGCGAACAAAAATCGAGAAGTTTTATCTAATTAAAAACTAATAAAAATGTCAGAGATCGGGGTAAGGGGGTTGGTTATGCAATGGGAAGGTTTTAAGCACCCAAAACATCCTAGGTACTCCTAGGGAGCCCTTTTCACAATTTGTTGTAAGGTAGGTTGGTATTTGTGAAAATTATTTGTGCAAACATGATTGGGGAGATGAGAGAAGAATGTACAAGTTATTTACAATTTTTTGTGTTTGAATAGATAAACGCACTGCCTACGTACCATCTTAAAAAAGATTAGGATCAAAACCTCGAAGTTCGGGGTAAAAATCTCAAAAGAAGTTGGTGAATTGATTGGTCCAAAAGCCTTAAGGTCTTTTATTATCAAAGGGAGAAAACTCAACCTAAAACCACAAATCCACCATGTGAGGAAAGCTTCAACATGCTAGTGAGGGGTTAACCCTATAATAAGCATGGAAGACTTATAGTCCATCACTAAGGATATAGGTGAGTATTATATCAACCTCTAGGATAACTCAAACCTAATAGCTAATGTTTATGAAAAGCTTTGGCAAAAGTGGCCATTGAAACCACAAAAACAATTGAGTGAGTTGTATTTACCAATGAAAAGTATTCACAAAAAGGGTCAAAGTTGACTTAGAATTCAATTCAAAATAAGTGTTATGAAAAGAAGTTTGAAAATCAAAAGCATAATGCTTAGGTTTCTAATTTTGAAAACAAATGTTAATGTTTGCACAAAAGTTTGGCTTGAGTTAGAGTGGAGGGAAGAAGAAGAATGGCTAAGTCCTAAACATACAAAGATGAAGGAAGAGAAATGAAACCATAATGGAGTTCCCTTCTTGAGATCATAGTGATGATCCAAGTAGCTCCCATCCTTTGGAATAAGCAAGCAAATGAGCAAGTACTCAAGCAATCAAGCACACAATCACACAAACTCCTAGGAATCTTCCAATGACTTTTGTATCTCTCACTTTAGAAGCTCATGACAATGGTTCTTCCATTAGGCTCAAGTTGGAATCCCTAGCACAAGAACACACACATCAAAAAGTTCTATAATGAAAACAAAGAATGGACAAGAGGGAGTTTAGAACTTGGTCCTTTCAATGTTCATTTTCAAGCTTTAAGCGTTCTAAAGGCAAGAGGCCTAATTGCTCTTTGACATTTTAAGCACTCTAAAGGCATGAGGCCTAGTTGCTCTTCAAACTCCTTTAGATTAGGTAAGGTCCTAAAATCTAAGTCCTTTGTCCATTTTGCATTTGTTTCACAACAATAAAAAAAAAACACAAGCACAATAGTATATACACAATTATGTGCTCAAGTGAGCAAAAGGCAGATTGCATTAACATAAACATGTGCTCAAATGAGCAAAGGGCAAAAGCAAATGAATAATATGTACGAGACTATTAAATTGCATAAATGTAAAGTGCAAGAATTAAATGTTAATGGTCAATTGTTAGTGTTAGTGTGCCATAAGGCAATTTAGCGCTATGTTAAGCAATCGTAAGTGGACTAATGTAGTAGTCACACCTATCTGAGGCCGGTCAATAAAAATATAGGCAATAACACAAGTTAGAGATTTTGATTAGTGAATCAAGCTCCTACAACTTGCCATGCCAAAAGAAAATGAGAAATGATCTTGTATTGATTTAGGTTCTTTGCTTGATTAGGAAGCAACCTATCCTTAATGCAAATCCATTCACTTGATCTATGATCAAGATGAATTAGATTTGAATCAAGGAAGGTTAAACCTCCCATTCATCAAGGCTAACCACCAATCTTTAACCCATTGATCAAAAAAGAAAAAGATGAAGAAGGAGATGAATAAGAAGGAACATTAATGGAAATTCAAATGAAATAATCAACATACATTGACCAAAGATAGATGGAATCAAGGTCAAACTTTAATAAGCAGAAGCATAATGAAACTTAGAAGTCAAGAAACAAATAAAATATTTTTGGTATTTTTGGAAATTAAAATAATACTTGAATTAAAATGAACAATTAAAGGTCAAACTTCAAACCCATTTCAAATCAACTTTGAAAAGTCCAAATGGATCATCCTAAGTTCAACAAGGTCAAACAAAGTTTGACAAAACAATTCAGCATTTTTAGAAACCAGAAACTAATTTTAATCAATTAAAAAATGCATAAAAACAACCTAATTGAATTAAAATTTCAAATAAACCTCAAATCAATTAAGAAATTGATGAGAATATTTTTCATAGATCCATCATCATTCAAAGAGGTTAAGAAAATATTTTTGTATTTTTTGGATATTGAAAACTATTTAAAATGAATTAAAAACAACCAGAAAAGAGAGAATTCATAAAAAATATCAAATGATAAAATAAAAAATATTAAAAATCATTTTTAGAAACTAGAAATTAAAAGAGAAATAATGCAATTGGTCTCACATTTTTTGGAATTAAAATGAATGAGATATGATTTTTTGAAATGAAATGGAATAAAAGAAATAAAATGAAAATTAAATCAGAAATAAAAAATGAGAAAAAACATGATGCGTTGGATCCAAGCTCATTAATTGAGCTGGCGCATCAAACGGTTCACAAGCGCACATCCACCAAACACGCTGGTCAATGAAAAGCATGTGGACATTAAAAAAGTCATAACAAAGGAAGGTCCAGATTATATCTGGAAATTAAATCCAACGGCCATGGTTTGATCTGGCAAACAGACGGTGGTGTACACCACCGTCTTCTCCGGTGAGACCAGAGATTCCGGCGAGAGTTACAGAGAAAAAACCTTCACCAAATGAGGCGATCTATACAACAATGGAAAGCTGGGGTGATGTACATCACCCCTGTGCCCTCTATTTTCACTCTAGACTTCCATGGAAAGAGAAATCAGAGGTTGAAAATGATGGTGTTCATCTTGAACTCAATGGAATTTCAAAATTTAAAGCATAAATCAATTGCCTCTGATGAGAGGACTTCAGCCAAACCAATAAATGCAAGAAACAAGCTATAATCAAGGTGTTTCGAAGAAGATAAGTTTGTGTAGCAACCTCTGAAATGTGGATCTGGAGAGCACGATTTCCCTTAGATATTGCTTGCAATGTGATCTAGAGATGAAGATGAAGCAAGGTCAAGGAATTATGAGTCTGAAAATCAACCAATGAAGTTGAAATTCAGATCTGAATTTTTGAAAAGAAAGTGAGAATTCCTTTAGGTATGGCTATGGAGGGAGTTGTGCAGCATAACAGGCGCCTTCAGGTTATCAAATTATGAAGCCTAGCACACTTATTTATAGCAAATGGAAGCTGCAAGCATGAGCAAAGTGTGTGCATGAATGATAAGGGCCTCCATGCATGGGCCTGTACAGGCGCATGGAGGGCTCAAATCTAATTGGAATAGCAAGCTTAACATCAACAAATAGGTTTTGGACGTGCATATGAGATGTATTTGGCTCATGCATAAATTTTGAATCAAGTTTCTAAAAATGCACCAAAATGTTCTCCTCTTCGAAAATGCCTTCTCCAAAAATAGAACATGGCCTTATAGGTAATGGTTGAAAAGCTCTTGACATGAGGAGAAATTGTTATGTTGAACAAAACTTCATTTGGAATTGGGAAATTGATGAAAATTGATCATAAAGTGCAAGGTGCAAAACATGTGTATGTGAAAATTTCCAAAATGGGCAAACTTCAAGCCCTTCTGTTTCAGTGATACAAGCTCCAAATGACAAAACCTTCAACATCAAAGTTGTATATCTTTTCAAGACAATCAAATTGGACTTAAAGTTTGAATCATTTAGATTTTTGATGAGAAAGTTATGGGCGCTTGAAGTTGGACTTTTTCATATTTCAATGCTTTTGGTCCAAAGTGACCTATAATGTTTTGCATTATCACATGTATTTATTTTAAGATTATGAAAAATTTCTCAACATAACAAATGAATTATACATCTTAAAATTTCCAATGCATTTGATACCAACTCAAAATCATGAAAAATGAATGAGTTATGTTCTTGGGAAGTTGACCCAAAATTAGGGTTTCAGTCAAAATGACCTATAATGTTTTGAAATGGATGATGACCTTCCAAGCTTCAAATCAATTTTTGATGAACATTAAAGTTGTTAATATGGTTCTTAAGAACATTTTTTCTCTTGGAGTTATCTCCATTTGACAAATACATTAAAAGTTAGGTCTCAGTGTACTTCAAAATAGTCAGATGAATCGACTGATCAACTTCTCAAGTCCAAGCCTCAAATTTTGATGAATTGATGATTGAGGACACTAAAATAAGCTCAAATATGCATGAAATGATGAATGAAATAACTTCCCTTGATTGTATTTGGTCATGGGTTGAGGCTGCTTCATGAGCAAGGCATAGTTGATGCACAAATGAATTAGGGTTTCCTTGGGAAGCAATCCTCAAGCCCTTTGGTTTACTTTGATCAAAATGACGAATTGAGATACTTGGGAGGCATATATGATGGATGAGGTCCTTGTGAACCATTGTCATGCTTGCTTTCATCTTCACCTGGCCATATCAATAAGCATAAGGTCTCCTAGGAGCCTTGGATCTTATGATTGCTCAAGCTACAAAACAAAAGATGTTAGTGACATATTTTTGTGCTTTTGGTTAGGAATCAAAGTAAGGAAAGCAATAATATACAATTCAAGCATGCTTGGTGATCTCAAACCAACTCACAAGTGTTCCCACCCAAAGGTTAGGAGCCAAGATGCTATGATCCTTGAGGCAAGATGCAAATGCAATGTTATGATGCCATGAGGGATCTTAGGGTCAAAATTGGGGTCTTACACAGGTACAAAGTTTTTGAAAGAAACTTACGTTCTGGGTTTATCCCATTAATGGAAATCTGGAAGTTATGGAACTCCCAATTATGTCTTCCTGCTCCAGAGGTCAAAGAAGTTACTCAAGAAGTTATGGAAAAGGTAACTGCTTAAGAAGTTGTAGTTGTTTAGCAAGTTGTAGTTGTTCAAGAAGTTGAATTTGTTGATGGACATCAGGATTGCATAATGGAAGAAGTTGTTGCTCAGATTATTGTTTTTAAGACTCAACAAGTTGAAGCTCTTGTTTCTCAACCTTCTGTTGGCACTTCATCTTGAGATATTCCTGATGGACTTATGAAGACTATTGAGGAAATCAAGGCGAATAATGCGTTGGTCAAAGAGCGTATAGATAAACATGACGTGATGTTTCAATTGATTCTTTCCAGACTTCCCTCGCCTCCTCCTCAGAACCCCTAACTTTTTTTGTTTCTTAAATTTTTCTTTAAGTTATTTGGGTCTTTTCTGACTTTTGGCATTATCAATGAAAATCGTTTTGTTTCTTTCCATATTTCTTTTATTTATTTGTCTATGTCTTTTTGATTGATGACAAAGGGGGATAAACATATCTAAGGGGAATATTCGTAGTTATTTTGATATACCTAAAATCCTTAATTAAGAATCCAAATGTTGATTAATTTTTTCTGCTAACAACTACTTCGAAGAATAGTTTGTTAAATAATTTGCAGGGTTATGTTCAAGAATCAGAATAGTTTTATTCAAACATCATAAGTTCTTCTATCTGATTCTGTAAATCCTTCATATTGATAATTGAGAATTAATATCCATGTTCTGAACCTAGAACATTGGGTACTTGGCATCAAGTTGTTATAAAAGTTCTTTTTAGAAAACTTTGGCATGACATCTAGCTATGAGGAAAAGTTTCCTCCATAGTAATCAGATTGGGCAATCAAGTTCTTGAGAAGAATTATCTATTCTGAAAGTTCTTCTTCTCAACCAGGTTCTGAAGGTTCCGATCTTCAAAGGAAATCTAGCTCTGAGAGAATTTCAAAAGAACCAGATTTCAAGTTCTGACTGAAGACAACTAGCTCTAAAGTTTCTTCAAAAGAACTCAACCAAGATTCTGAAGTGAAACTCATCAGAATATTGATGTTAATCATACCAGTGCTCTTGACAACATCAATCAACTTCTGAAGATAAAACTAGATTCTGATTAAAAATTTACTCTGGTACTTTAAAAAGGTTAATCACGAAAGTGTTCTTTCATTTTGATTTTATCTTTTAGGTTTATACATCTCAGGGGGGGCTTTGTGCTTCTGTAAGATGTATTCTTCTGTGATTACCCTATACAAAACTATTCATCAAAATACATGTTTTGTCATTATCAAAAAGTGGAAGATTGTTAGAATAAGATTTAGTCATACATCTATACCTTGAGTTTTGATGATAACAATGTTGCATTTGTGTGAGAACAATTTTGGTACCCTAATGGTTTGTTATTGTGTAGCTTTAACAACCAGTTCTGATTCTGAATATGTGATGTGCAATATCATCAGTTTTGAACAATGAGTTCCAAATCCACTTCTGCGTCGGTTATTAGAAGTTCTGAAAGATGTACAATATTGCCACTGCAATGATCTTTCTGCTTATGTGTTGATTCACTCCTGAGAAGATTCTAAGGAGACACTATGTTGCTGCTGCAATGTTCTCTCAGTTCATGCTTCTGAACGTGACTCTGATCACCAAACTTCTAAAGAATGGCAAGTTTCTAAAGTACTTTACGTAGCTAAAGATTCTGAAGATCTCAAGCCAGACGATTGAGGTTATCAAGTTTCTGACTAAAAACTCTTAAGATTCTGAAGATACTGAAGATCTCAAGCCAGACTACTGACACTATCAAGGTTTTGACCAAAAACTCTGAAGTTTTTGAATCCAACTTTATGTTTTTTCTTCATTTCATGCTTCATCAACTTTCATCAGAAGCCAATGAACTTGAAGATAAGATTAAATGGGAACATGATCAAATAGTACATAGTACAAATCAAATATCCTTTCCATTACCTGATATCATGGGCAAAGGACAGTACTATACATCACACATGTCACTGATTTTATGGGCAAAGGATAATACGCAATATCACTCCTTTCACCATCCAACAGTGGGCAGCCGCTCTCTGAGCTTTCCCCATTTTCCCCTCCAACGGTCTTCTTCTTATGCTATATAAGTGAGACTTGGAGACTTGAAGAAAATGCCGGTGACACAATATTTTGACAAGTCTATTTCTTTGTGAAAATCTATCATTTATTTGTACACAGTTTTTCTTTAAGTGTTTGTTTATCATTTGTGTAAAATCTGCTTGTATAGAAGCAACTTATAACACAAAAAATATTATTCAAACTATTTGTTTGATTCTTTAAGGAGGTTATCCTTGAGAAGACAAAGAAGGTTATTATTTGTGAGTCCTTAAGAAGACTAGGGTATAGTTGGATCCTTGAGAAGACAAACAAGGTTATTTTTTGTGATTATTGTAATCTATTGATTATACTGGATTAAGTCCTTGTGTATAAGGCAAAATCACCTTGGTGGGTGGACTGGAGTCACTTTGAGTTTCAAGCGAACTAGGATAAAAATACTCGTGTTTTTATCTTTCTGTTACTAACTTGTTAGTGGTGTTTTTGTTTTGGAAAAGGCTTTTGCTTGTAAAATCCAATTCAAACCCCCCATTTCTTGTATTTTTCACACTTTTAAGACTTCCACTATCGCTGCTTTATTTGATTATCTATTATGATGTAAAGTACACAATTACAAGAGTGAATAATTAAAAGGCTAGATTAATTTTTATTTTACCTAATATAAGACCCATCATTGGAGTCCCTGATATTCCAATATGTGTAACACCCAATATTGTTATTCTAAGAGCCTGGAGTTTATCACTTTAATGAAATTAATGTTAAACATGAGAACTGGAGTGATATCTTGGGTGAAGTGACAATTTTGGAATTTTGGATAATTATAAGGATGACCTAGTCTTTTCCATAAAGAACTCCTTACTAGCAAGTGCTTATTCTTTCTCTCATTCTCTTTTTTTTGCAAAGTTCGGAAAGTAAGAAAGAGGGAGAATGGGAAAACTTGAGTAAGGAAATAAAGAATAAAAGGAAACTTTGCATGCACCAAAGTCTTGAAGAATCATCAAGATCAGCTCAAACCTTCATCCATTTTTGTTTCCAGGTTATTTTTCCAGGTAGGGTTCTAGTAGTTAGAAGGGTTTTCAAATTGATTCTAGGGTTTTAAGTATGATTTAGAAAATTGGGGTTTTCTTGAGTGTTTTCCTTGTTGTGAAAAATACTTAATTCATGTTGTGGTTCATGTGTTTGCTTTAATACCATGAGAAAGTATGTTGTGTTGCTGTAATTTCATGTTCTAAACCTGTTTCGATTCTTTCCTATGCTGGATATTGAAGTAGTGCAAGGAAACATGGTTATGGGTCTGTTATGCCTTTTCTGCAGAAAATGGTACCTGGAAGCAATGACGAACGTCACCCCTGGTGAGAGTTGACCATAATCGCTCTAGAGCCCAAATGACGAGCGTGAGTCTCTTGACGACCCTCAGCGCTAGCTGAAGGGCACCCTACCAAGCTGACGACCATCACCAATGGCCGAAGGGTAACCCTCTTTTGAGTGTCATAGGGTAACGACTGTCACGCCCATGACAGCCAGACCGTCATCCTGGCCATGTCGGTGCTATTTTAACGTGGTTTTGTGGTTTTGGGAAGGTTTCTCTCTTTTAGTGACTAGTATGCAATATTTGGGCTTACCAAACCAAATTAGTATGTAATACTAATGGAGACAATTTTTACGCACTCAATCCCATAGGTAAGTAGATAGATTAACTGATATATTAATCATTGAGGGTAACATCCCCAAAAGTAGGAAAGGTAAATAGAATCCGGTATACCATACCTTGAGGGTAGCAGTCCCAAAAGTATGGAGGTAGATAAATCTGATATACCATACCTTGAGAGTAACAATCCAAAAATATGCCGGTAGATGAACCCATTATACTATTACTTGAGGGTAGCAGTCCCAAAAGTAGGAAGGCGAATAACTAGAAAATCGTCCCTTGAGGGTGACATAATTAAAAATTAAAATGATCCAGGACTCAAGTGAATAATAAATGTGATTATATATTCTTTTTTTCATTATGTGTTGCGTGAAATAAAAATTATTAAGGTGAGGAACCTTATAGTAATATTGTAGGTAAATTCCTATGACCTAGATGACTCCCGAGAAAGGAGAACTCCATTAAGATAGTTTATTCTCACCCCTGTTGTTATCATAATTCTTACAAGTGAGCAACCTAGAGTTAAAGGTAAAGGGAAGATGACATGCTGGGATCTTATGGAGCATTTACCTTAGTTGTTTTGTGTTATTTCTATTGTACTTTTATGATGACTCTGATTTGCACTATGTACTATTTTGGGTATACGACATAATGTATACGAGACATATGTACCTATGTATCTTTTCTACTATTTCATTTTGTTTCACTACCATAATTTAACGACTTAATTATGTGATTCTAAATGCATATTTTATTGGGTTCTTACAATACGGGGGATTAATTGAACATGCTAACGAATATAACAACGAATAGTATGATTAAATTAAACAATTATGATTGTGAGTGTAATACCCTAACAATCCTAATGCGAAATAATATGAATTTAAAACAACTACACATGTAGGTGTCACGTAAACATAACATAAACCTGCTTTATAACACGGGTTAGATAAAATGTGTAATAATTTAAACATTCGTCATCACATGTTCACCTTTACATAGGCTCATCGCAGTGGAAAATAATTCAAATAAAGTAACTCAACAAATGATTAAGTCTCGTAATGCCTTCTTTTAAACATAAACTTAGTTATGGAAGAATGCCTTTAACATCAACAATTGCACAAATAATAACAAATAAGTTAAAATAGTTTTTTCGTCCCAATAAGTTGACGTGTTTTTTGTTTTAATTTTAAGGACTAAAACCTAAAAAATTTAACATTACAAGATTATTTCCTAAAAAATAAGATTTAGGTATTAAAACCAAAAACACACCAACTTATTGGGACAAAAATAATATTTAAGCCTAACAAATAAAAAAATGATAATGTTTGTCCGCCAAGTGTTATAGATCAGAGCAATTGAATCTAAATATTACATCAAATGGGAAAAGAAGAATAGCCTTAACACCATCCTTCAGCTACTAACAACTACTCATTTACCTGCTCGTATGTACCCCAAGAAGGAGCAAAGAACACACAAACAACAAAGGGGTGAGAATATGCTTGAAATATATAATGGTTCAAAAGTATATAAGGGTGCCCTAAGCAACCATCCACAATCACATATATGCATACACGTTATTCTAACACAATTCATTCACATCAACCACACAAGTATTCTCAGCCATGATTATCAACATAATCATTCAATTACATATGCAAACTATGGACGCAATATACTCATCACCAAGACTCTACATTCATGCAGTACTATTATGGATAACACATGTCCATCTCGCTCCTGAATTCCCACTTTAGAACCAGAGCACACTAATTCACTACTAACACCATTAGTAACGCTTCACCGATTCCCATCTGGAACCAACTACTCATTCCTAAATCCACACCATCGGATCAGAGCACACCAAAACTGAACTGAAGTCTGTACACCATGACACATAATTTTCAACAACATGAAGTATCACAAAAATAATCACCATACAATCACCACAAGTAAGCACGACATTATCCTCAGTACACAAAAATTAATTAATGTTACATAAATAATAAACAACACTAAATTACTCCCAAATAGTAGCATAATCACAACATAACCTCAAAATTTGGAACCGACACTCGATTCCACACAACTGAGCAAATTATGATCATTATGGTAGCACAATGAGTTACCCGTCACCAGGGTGACGCCTGTCAGCCGTCCATACACCTCACTTGTCATCTCCATGATGCTTGTCCCACAAAACTAGGACTGGGGACCATGACGATCAACCTGTCACTGCCTCGAAGGCCGTGACAACCTGGTCATCATGAGGGTGACACCCGTCACCCTAAACCAGAAGGCAAAAACTGCATTTTTACCATGGAGTTCAATTTAGAATTATGATTTTCCCTTCTCAACCTTAAAATCAATCAACAACATTAGGGAAAATAATATCTAACATCAACACATCATCTATCTAACAATTAACATGTATTTTACTTGATTAATCATGGTTCATTCATCAAAATCACAACATACATATAAAGATAAACTCATATCATATTTACTAACAAGAACACACCATCTCCATGGTAAATCAATACACGAATTTTATACAATACAACACACAATTCATGCTATCATATAAGTCAATTCATATTCATCAAAAAGGAAAAATTAGGGAAAAACCTAATGGAATTAAGGACTTCCCTCTACCCAATCATGCATTCAACACCATATTTAGAGTAATTCTTCCTTATAATGGATTTCCAGTAAAAGCACCTTCAATCTCTAACAATGGAGTTTTTGATAAGCCCTTGTTCTCTTAGCCTCTTCTTTTCCAAATTCTGTTTTTAGGTACAAACCCCATAAACTCTCCACTAACCACTTTTTATTAGAAACCTAACTCCCCTCAATTAGTGATTCCCACAATGCCCGCACTTATTCACCTATTTACCAAAATACCCATTTGCCTCTAATTTCATTTTAATATTAATAATCTCCATTATTCTCTAATATTTTTAATTATATTAATTAATCATCTAACTAGAACTATGCTCCACCAACCCAAAATATCATATACGGATACTAATCATCTAAACACCATCTAAATGCATATAGAAGTTAATTTTAAATAATTAAGTATATGTAAGTTCAAATAAATAAATAAAATATAAAAATGAGGTGTTACAGTGAGACTAATGGTTTACAAATGAGTCTCTCTCCCTAGGGTTTTCGAATGCAAACCAAAAGAATCAATTTGAAGAAGTTGACTTGAAGGACTAAAACATTAAAAAAGTCAAAGGAAGAGGAAATGTGTACTCATATTCTATGCCAAACATACCATTCATGTATGATAATGTTGATGATAGAAAGAATGGTATTGTTACGTACAACAATATGGTGATTGGTGAAACCTTGAATGCAACAGATGGAACAATGAACTACATTCACACAAATTTACGTTCGAGCGATGAAAGCGAAGTAACTGGAGGTTTGAAGATTAAAGAGAGGAAATTTAGGGAGTATGAATGCCTAAAATTTATACTCTTATAGATGTAAGAAAGAATGATTTCCAAGCCATGGAAACGAGGGGTGATTGTCAATATGCTAGGGAGAAGGATATGATACAAGGCATTTGAAAATAGACTCTAGTAGATCTGGGAAATGACAGAAGTCCTAAATATAGTAGACTTATGGCAAGAATGTTACCTAGATAGTCACATTCGCTAGTAAAGAGAATCAATATTCAGCCTTAATGGAAGGTCATTGGCTAATATACGATCATTATCTCTCAGTAAAGGAATAGAGTTGCTAATTTTTACCCTTCTAGTGAGGCAATTAAACAACTTGCAGTATATGTTAAGATCTTTGGTCTACCTATGAGTACTACTATGATAGAGTCCTTTATTTTATTAGTGATCGCATTGGAAAAATGGTCAAAATGGATAAAAATACACTCAAAAGGGAAATAGAGAATTATGCGAGATTGTGCATACAAATTAATTTAACTAAACCTCTATTAACAATAAGGTTATTGTCGCGGTGAAGAATCAGAGACCAAGCTATTAATTAGACTTGACTCATGAATCAAAATATCACCAACGAACTTTAATTTATCCAAGGGAAGGGGAAAGTATTAAAAAATAACCCAATATGTATATGCAAAGCTATAAGATTAAACTTAAGCTAAGCAAAAGAAGGGGGGAGATTCTAAGGTACGGGGGTGTGTTATGAGAAGGGAAGGTATTAGCACCCTAATCATCTGTAGTACTCTATAGGAACCTTTTAAATATATGTGTTTGGTTTAAAATTGTTTTCTATTTGATTGGGGAGATGAGAAAAAGAACATCTTTTTATTGTTTGATAATTTGGAAAGACATTGAGTCTTATTCCTACGTACCCGTGAAGGATCAAAACCTCGTAGTTCGGGTTCAAAAGTAAGGAAGGATTTATTGGGGGTTGATTTTATGAGAAAGAGACAAATTGTCATCTTAAGGAGAAAACTCACTTTTAAACCACCACAAACATGTGGAAGATAGATCTTTGCATCAAATTGAAAGAAAGGCTCTCACTTGGATATAGAATCAACAAGTATGTCACATACCTCTTCCAAATGGAAATTAATCAATATCAATATCAACAATGTTATGGGGTAGAAGATTTAAATCTCAACTAGGGATGACTCATGTATAATCCTTTTATGAACAGGTTTTAAACATGGAAAAGCCAAAGTGGTAGAAAGGTTTGAATTAAGTTTGTGTTTTTTAGGTCTTATGAAAAGATCTTTGAATATGCTTAAGTGTTTTGAAGCATTTGATAAAGAAATAAAAGGGAAAACAATTACCTAAGTTAAAGTTTATTGTGAAAGTGGTTATAAGAAGGAGAGAGAGAGAGATACAATCCTAAGGTTTACATTGAGGGGAACCTAAGATTGTATCTAGAAGTTTTTGGATTAAGGGGAAGCAAAGTTATATAGAATGCAGATGAACACACACATAAAAAATGACAAGAATACCATGATTCCTTTCCCTTGGATATAAACAATAACAAGGTTGAACATGCATTAACATTAAGGCACAAAATATGGCTAAGTATAATGTCAATCACAAAGTGAGTAAGGTATGGATGACAATATTAATCATGGTTTTTAGGAATTAAGATAAATATAAATAAGACATGACGAAGTTTCACATAAAATCACAAGACATAACACATTGATGGTGAAGACAAAATCATATTTGACAAGGTAAAGGAATTCATTGGTACATGGTAAACACAACATGAATCAATTTAGGTCAAACATGTTAAGGATAACAATCAACATTTAAAAGAGTGTGCTTTAATCATACAAGCTTTCAACATCAAGAACAAACAAGACATAAGCCAAAAGAATCAATTAAGAGCCTTAAGAAAACACTTAAAGCACATGTTTTCCATCTAATCAAAAGTGGTGAAATAAATAACATTTTTTGGGATTTTTTGGGGTCATCATAAAATAGACGTTCTCATGAACACATAGCAAAAAGAATGGGTCAAAAATGTTAAGGGATAATGAAGTTATGGATATTTAAAGTTATGAAGAAAAATGAACATTTAACAAGTGAGAAAAAATAAACATTACACTGGCCAGGTTCGAACCCACGGCCTTGGGGTTCCATGCACTGTTTGGAAAAATAAAAACCAAAATTTGTGGTGAGGAGGATTTGAAACACAAAGTGTTTTACCACTAGGGCACAATGTCAATTCATGTATTAGGTTACATCAATTAAAATATATATTAAAGTCATTTTTTAAATTTAAAAATGGCTCCAAACTTCATCTTCCTCATTCATCCCGTAATCCACAATTTCCACCATTTTCACAACTTCTCAAAACTCTAACTCTCTCAATTCTTAACGAAATTAAAAGTTGTAAAGACCAAAATTGCTTAGAATTTTGCAAGGAATCTAATGGTATTAACCAATTTCATTTATTTTTCATAAATCTCCATAAATCAAACAAAATACATATGAACCCTAAAAATTAAGACCAATGATCATATGGATTTTATTCCTCACATCTTGACAAGTGAAATGGTATTAAGAATGATGCAAAATGGTGCCTTAAATCATAAATTTCAGAAATGAATACATACCTCAAAAATGAAAATCGTGTTTTGAAATAAGGGTGTTTTAGATGTGATTTTATGATCTGAACAACTTCCTTGCACCTCAAGGAAGGTGTTTGAATGCCTGACTTGAGCCGAGAGTGCTTGGTTCTTCCTTTCCAAATCAAGTTGTAAGCTATGAAAATGTGGTTTAGAAGATGATGGTAGGGCTGTTACAGAAGTTTTTCAAGTGTTTGGACAACTTCTAATGGATGTTTAGAAGTTGTTTGAAGTGTTGGTTTGGAGAAACATAAGCACAATGGAATTTGGAAGTTTGAGGTTTGGAGAATTTGCTACAATGGAGTTTTTGTGCCAATTCTAGTGTGTTGAGTTATAAATATTTACTCTCTATTTATAGAGGCTCCATATGGTTCATGTAATTTGCAGAAATCAATCTTGGTTCAATTGGAATTCTAGTTTGGTGACTCGGTTTCATTTTGCACAAAAATGCATAATGGATCATGATGAAAAGGTGGAGTAAAAGGAGGAGTTTAGAGGTACTTTTATTGAGGTTTAAGATGTTGATTCCTTGTTTAGAGGTTAAGTGTGATCAGAATAAACAAGTTGGAAGCTCAATGCAAGAGCGGTTGGAAAAGTTGACCTTTATCAAAATGGATAGGAAGCTTTTTGTAAAACCTTTCAAATATGGCATCAAGACTTGGTTAATGGCTCAATACCTTGTGTAATTCACCAAGGGTTTGTGTAATCTTCTGATTAAGGTGAGATTTAGAAGCAAGATAGCCTACAAAGTAAGATTATATAGCTTTAGCTCAAGGTTGCATGATGAACTTGCCATGAAAATGACCCAAAATTCAGATTTGGAGAGCCAACTTAATCTCTTCGAAACTCCTAGCTCAAATATGATAATTTCATTCTCTTGGATGTTTTGGAAATCTAAGACCATCCTCTACAACTTTCATGTTGGGAGTTTTCCTTGAATCAATGTGGATCATGGTGAAAAATGATGATCAATTAAGCCATTTTTTAAGGCAAATTTGGTTGAAAAGTTTTCTCTGTGTTTCAATTTTATGGTACCAACTTCATGGCTTCATAACTTGAAATCCTTGCATTTTTTGGGAATCAATAATCAAGTAAAAAGTTTAAGTATGAAGTAATACTTTTAATATGATCATTGGAGAAAATAAAATGGTGGCTTGGATCATAAGTTATAGCATTGGAAATATGGGTACTTGAACATGTATTTTTTTCATAACTTAGAAAATTTTACAAAAGCAAATCTTGCCCTTTTTGCAAGTAACCTCCAATTTATTGTTTTCTCTTGATCAAATGCATCCATCAACCATATTTTCATCATCCTTGAGTTGATAAGTCCATGGTTGACCAAAAATGTCAAAAGTCAAACTTTGACTTTGCCTTAGTTGACTTTGTATCAAATGAATCCAATTCCTGCAATCTTTAGAGAATGGGATCTCTTGGGCACATTGGATGATGTGAATCGATAAATTATGATATATTTGAAGTCTTTGAACCATAATTCAAGCTTTGGGATCATGCCTTGGCAAAAATTCAACCAATTGACTTTGGGTCAAAACCCTAGTTGAGGGTATCAGGTGAACTCTGGCCTTGATGAATTTGAGATGGAATGATCTTGAACTTGATTCTTGTTGATGAAAGTCACTTGATCACTTGGGAAGGATGAGGAGTTTTAAATGTTGAAGCTCATGCCAAGTCTTAATTGATCAATCTTTGAAATCTCTTGGTGCAAAACCCTAGCTTAAGACAAACAAAGTAGAAAATCTTTTTGTATTTTCAATAGGTTAGTAATGCAAAGATACTAGATGTCATGTAAACGATACAAATGATGGTGGCATATTAAGGTTGAAAATTAGGGTATGACAGTTAAATCACCGTTAGATTTAGGGTCATGGATAAGTGTAGAAAATGCAAGGAGACCATGAAGGTATATGCCAATGTTGGAGAACTATGGGCAAACAGTGTAGGGGAGTGGTGTTCTGGTGGTCAAACACACAATTAATGCATGAACAAAAATCAATGAGGAACTTGTTAATATTATCAATTATGATCTTGATCCTAACACTAAAGAGGATAATGTAAACCATAATTCATGCAAAGGTGTTGATGGGAGGGAAGATATGGAATAATTGAATGGACGAGTAGAAGGGAAATACTTGGTGGAAGATACTAGTGCTATTAAAAAAGAAAAAAGATAAAAAGTAAAAAGTTAAGTTTAGAGATTGCAGCACATGGCATAATAAAGGAGAAAAATAAATAAGGGGATAACACATGAAAAGAGCAAAAAAATATAAAGATAAAATGATGGAACAGAAGGGATAGTTAACCTCATTAAGGGCATGAATCTAGAGGACAAGATGAATATTGTTAACCCAGATAAGGGAAAGATGATTGTCGGGCCACACATGGAGAAAGGAAAAATCTTAGATTAACTAGGCCCAAATTTTTTTGGGCCTAACGAGTTAGTGAGGAAGAAAGGAAAGGAAATGAGGAGAGAAATCACATTTTTGAAAAACCAAAAACTTTAGAAGATAATAACGAGGGTGAGAAAGATGGTTCTCCTGACGTTGCATGGTCAAATAGACTCCAAGGCAATGGCAATGATTTGAGACAACCACTTAATCTTTCCCTATGATTTATGAGTAATTCAAGCTATTTATCTAGAATTGTAGAGGAGCTGCGAGTAAAGATTTCATTCATGTTTGTAAGAAATATATTTGTGATTGCTATCCTTATATGTTCAGCATTTTGGAAACTAGAATTGACCCTAAGAAGCTTCACAAGAGGTTAAAGAAACAAGGGTTTTATGGTTATGACTCCACATAAATTAAGGGTTATGCTGAGGGAATTTCCATGGCATGGAAGGAAGAGAGTGCGACAGTAACAATCCAACATAAACATTTCCAGTTCATCCATTAAAAAATCGAGCAAGTGGATGTAAAGGAATGGTTCTTCACCACTGTTTATGCTATTTCTAAAGAAGAATAAATTAAGGAGTCATGGGAAGAGTTGAAAAATGTAGTGCTAAATGTGAAGTGTGGGTGGTTGTTGGAGGTGATTTCAACGACATAATGGTAGCGATAGATAGAAAAGGATGAGTTCCAACTTCCAATCGTAAGTGTAATTTGTTCAAAGATAGGTTAAATTCTTATAATCTTATGGACATTGATTTAATAGGCCATAAATATGCGTCGAGAGGTCCAACCTTTTATGGGGGAACTTAGGGTGTATTAAAGGATTAACATATCTTTATGCAATGATACTTGGAGACTTCAGTTTATGGATGTTGAGGTTAAAGTTCTCACTCGATTAGACTTTTCTGACCATCATCATATACTTGTGTCTCTAAAGAACAACAAGCAAGAGATTGGACAAATATTTAAAATTTAAATGTGCTTGGGTTCAAAAGGATACTTATGAAGAGATGATCAAATTAGCTTGGGATGAAAATAGTAATCTTTCTTTTAATTTAGATAAAGTTAGGAATCAAACTAATGTCTAGAATATGCACATTATCAGAAGTATACAGAAGAAGAAAAGCCAACCAATGGGAATACTTAATGGAATTTAAAGAGCTATTCATATTGAAAGAGGTCACAATGGTCTAAGTAGATTGGAAAGAAATATTCAACCAGAAACGGCTAGGATTCTTCATCAGAATGTAACATCAGAGTCAACATAAAGTACAATGAAAATAATAAAACAAGCTAAGGTGATCTTCCAAGAAAATTCCCCATCATATCATCTTCCATTTACCTTTAGTTAAAGACTGCTCGCCTATAAAAATTATAATAACAATATGGATGAGAAGAAACTATCTCAATGGAGTTCTTCTATCTTAAGAGTCCTCCCGGTCATAACAATTTAACATTTTCTTCCCATAAGGTCTTTCACCTTATTAATTTTAATTTGACATAACACATAATGCAAAAAGTGTGCAACATACATTATTAGTCACAAGGATCCCAGTTCATCAGAATCATAAATACAATACCCTTAAGGAATGATCTTCTGGGTTTAGGTGCCGACCTAATTTTGGGACTAAATCCCTCAAGGATTGGTCTTACGGGTTTACTTAGCTTCCTACTTTTGGGACGCACTCAGACATCGACTTAATAATTTAGTATCAAACACCATTTCGATTAATGATATCCAATCATGTCATTATGTGTCATTACTATTTCATATTAGGTACCACATATGGATTGATACTAGTCAATCATGTCATATCACCTCCTTTCTAAATAGTGAGAGGCACTATATATTGATTAGTGATATCCAACCATAGTATATCACCTTACTCTGATTAGTATTACGACTACATATCAATTGAGAAATACCCAACTGTAGTATATCACATCATTAGTTATTCATGAAAGACACCACATATCGATTAGTAAAGATCCCAATAATGGTATATCACATCATCCTATTCGTGAGAGGCATCACATATCGATGGGTAAAGATTTCAATCATAGCGCACTAATCATCGGATGGAAAAAGCCACTCAAAAGGGATCAAAATAACATAAAAATGAGGCTCGAAATGACCAGGGTGGCGGTTAAATCATAATGGCCATGATGGTCGCCACCTGGTGATGCCCAACAGGGTCACCCGTCAGCCAGCGATGACGGTCGTCACACGTCAAAACACCCATCTTTGAGATAAGAGAAACGGAGGGCAACATGCCACCTAGGGTGAGACATTTTATTCCAACAAACCCATAAAGTAGTCCAATTTTTTTCTCAGCTCAAATGCAATACCTGTCATACCAGATACGAGATGCATGAAATGCAAGCATCAAAACATAATTGCAACAAAACCTTGCATCAATTTCCATAAACAAACATGAAATCTAAAATTTTCAAAGCATGTTTCACAAATTAAACAATCTCTCATGAAAACCCCATTTCCCCAAACATGTATATAATCCAAAAAATTTAGTTTGAAAACCCTATAACTACCATGAAATTTTGGTATCAGATATGAGATGTCGAAGGTAATGTCAGGACACTAATATCTGAGTAATGCAAACAGAATAAAGATAGAGAATAATAATGCAAGAGACACAAGCAATTGTTAACCCAGTTCGGTCCAACTCACCTACATCTGGGGGCTACCAAGCCAGGAAGGAAATTCACTAAAATAGAATCAGTTCAAAGACTCTCCGTACACTTCAATAAGTTACAGTCTTTCTCACTTAATCTCTACCCGTGCAATTTCTACCTAAGCACTCTTAGATATGAGAACCCACTCACTTCCCTACAATCACACCTGTGATTTTAAACAACAATCCCTTGAGAAAAGAAAACACTTTTCAATAACACACTCTTGATTTTACTTCACAGTTTCAATCAAGAAGACACACATTTGATCTTGCTTCACAAATTTGATCAAGTAGACACACACTTGATCTTGCTTCACAGCTTTGATCAAGTAGACACACACTTGATCTTGCTTCACAGCTTTGATCAAGTAGACACACACTCTTGCTTAACAGCTTTAGAGTGACAAATTACAACCACAAATCAGACAAATTCAATCATCTATGGATGACTTGAATGGCTTACAAGTCTTATGACTAAACAAGACACAAACCCTAGCTCTCCCTCTGTATTTCGCTCAGTATTGGTTGTGTAGTAAAACAGGTTTTCTAAGTCCCTTTTTATAGAAGCTTTCAGCTGGGCTTGGACATCTTGAAAACCCTAAATCTATTTTCCAATCAAATCTTCTTATGACAGTTGGTTAGATCTCCTTGGAAAATTAGTAAATCGGGTTGTAATCCATGATTGAATGCGCCTGCAAATCAGATCTTCAATCATACATAGATTGCCATTAATTGTGCAATCACAAAACACCAGACATTCCTACTGAATGTTCTGTGTACAGGATGTCATGACATCGGGTCTGACATCCTGGAAAAATCCTGCATAATTCCGTAATTCCTTTTATAACTTCCAGCAGGTACAACCATATCAGATGCCATGACATTGTGTATGACATTCTGAAATAATCCTGCATGATCATGTCTTCCATTTGAACTCCAGCAAGTACACATCATCAGATGCCATGTCATTATGACATTCTGATACAATCCTGCATGATCACGTTCTTGAATTCCAGCAGGTACATAGGATATCTCATGTTAAGACATCACACATGACATCTTGTGAACACTCTTTGTTTTACCAAAATTGTTGCCAACACTTAGAACCAACAAACTCCCCCTTTGGCAAATTTTGGCTAAAACATATATCTGTCCTTTTTGTTCACAAGAAAACTATCAGCAGTTAAACAACGTAAGAGTAGTTTAATATGCAGCAAAAGCGAATACAATTACTAGTTATAGCTACTAGTAATACACACATGCACAAGGGTACTTCTCCTCCCCCTAAATCTGTGCAAGACAAACATAATTACTAGTTATGGATGCAACTAGTAAGACACACAAATGCACAAGGGTACTACTTCTCCCCTTAAATCTGTGCATTACAAACATCTCCTTTAAAAATAATAGCACTTGTAACCACAACACCTGTAACAATCAGAATATCATTCTGACATTTGCTTCAACATGTTAACATTCAGAATTTCCTTCTGACATCTCCTTCAACATGTTAACATTCAGAACCTCCTTCTGACATCTCCTTCAACATCACCTGTACAACACAGAGCTTGCACAGAACATCAGACATCTTCTCCAACATCTCAGAACAGAACACCATTCTGTCTTACATCAGACATCTCTTCCAACATCACAGAGCAGAATACCATTCTGTCTTACATCAGACATCTCTTCCAACATCACATAACAGAACATCATTCTGTCTTACATCAGACATCTCCTCCAACATCACAGAACAGAACATCATAGATTATCATTCTATTCAACATCATCAGCTGTCATCTGTCTGCAGCTCTCCACATAATCACTTCTCCCCCTTTTTAGTCAAAATTGACCAAAGGTGACTTAAAACATAAATGCTAGGAGATACATACCATAATTATACACAGCTGTAATAGCTGAGATAATTAGAAATCCATGGAACTCATTAAGAGCCCAAGTATTACATCAAGGAATCCGTAAGGACTGCCACAAAATACAAACATTTCAACAGAAACAAAACATCCAAGCTTCCAAAACAGTCATAACATCATCCAGAACAGCACACATGTCATCATAACAGGGGGACCATCACCACAACTTAGTATGAGGAGGTAGCATCTTCTTCACTTTCAGATTCAGAACTGCCACTAGATTGATCTTGAGAATTAGACCTCTCACTTGAGGTATGGGCATCTGACTCCTTGGCTTCACCATCTTCCAGATGGAAGGAAATATTGTCCAAATGCACAGCTGCAACCTTAGCTGGAGACTTTCTAACAATTTGCCTTTTAGCAGGTGAGATGTCTGGGACATCGTCTTCGACATCATCTTCAGAATCAGAGCTTTCTCTGATTTTCCTCTTCTGAACCTCTACTTTACTCCATGATTTAGAAGGACCTACATTAGCAACCTTCCTACTAGTTCTAGCTGTCATCATCTCAGCCACAATCTTGCCTTTCCTGGTTTTCATTTTCTTTGCAACACTTGGTTTCAAGTGATGAACCAAGGTGTCATCCTCTTCCTCTGAACTCTCTTCCTCCAGATTAACAACATTCTCAGCAATGCCATGCTTCTTTCTTGGCCATTCTTTGACTTGACCAGGAGTGATTGTCCTACAGACTTCATTGTCTGTGGCTTCTAACTCAACAACTCCTTCTGTTCCTCTCCCTAGGAACTTATTCATTATAGTTGGGGATAACCTTACACACCTTCTTCTCACAAAGACCTTGCAGAATTCTTTGTTATTCTTGTTAGAAATATCCTCTGGGATATTCACCACAAACTCCTCCACTAAACCTTCAAAACATTGGGGCAATGCACTAACTGTTTTCATCAACCTAGCAAACTTGATTAATTCCATAACCTCTTTCACTTCTACAGCCTCCTTCCCTAGCTCCCTTTCTACAGCAACTCTCCTCTGTATAACAAATTTCCACTTTAATTGCTATAAATTCTCATGAATACAAATCCCCAATTTCCCTCTTAAACATTCAAACTAATTAGCATCAAAAGCTTTTCTAAACATGTCAGCTAATTGCATTTCAGTAGTAACATGCTCCAGTGCTATGATTTTCTCTTCCATAAGTTCTCTAATAAAGTGATGACAAATATCAATGTGCTTTGTCCTGTTGTGCTGAACAGGATTTTTGGAAATAGTTGTAGCACTCAGGTTGTCACAATACACTGTCCTGACATCTTGTGTGACATTGTGTTCAGTCACCATTAGTTTCAACCAACCCTGTTGAGAACAGCTACTTCCAGCTGCTATGTATTCAGCTTGATATATAGCACAAACACCATTTTCATCTTTGAATACTTTTGAATGTGTAGGAGCAGGAGTCCTTGCACTCTTCATGCCAATATTCTTAACATTGTTCTTGGCACAATTGCTTTGAAATAGAAAAATAGACTCTTCTATCTGCTTGACTTGTAGCCCAAGTCCAACAAAGCTCTTCCCAACTTCAGACTGCATTTGACGAGCAACATGTTCTACCATCTGATCTGACCTTCTACCAAACTCAATATTGTCCGCATCTGTTTGAGCCACCATGAGCTTTTCTCCTTGAGGTTTCAGACAACAATCTTTGAAGATTTCAACCACATCAGATTTGTTTTTGGTCCAGATGTATCTGGAGAAATCATCCACCACTGCAAACTTCTTTCCACCAAGGCTTTCCACCTGCATGGGTCCCATCAACTTCATATGGATGAGTTTCAACCCTTTGGAAGTGATGTTAAATCTGAGTTTCTGTGTGATATCCTTGTCTGACATTTCCCACAGACTTTCAATTTGGGAGTTTCTCTAGCAGATATAATCATCTTCATCCCTTTCTCCTTGACTGAGGTACATTTTGAGGAGTAACTAATTTGAGAGTTCCACATGTAACAGTTGTCTTTGGTTCTGACTCCTTCCATGATTACTTCACTTTCTTTGTTGGTAATCAGACATTCAGTTTTAGTGAAGTTAACATTTAGACCTTGGTCACATAGTTGACTGATGCTTATTAGATTTGCAGTCAAGCCCTTAACCAGTAGGACCTTGTCAAGTTTAGGCACTCCAGGACAATCAAGCTTGCCTATCCCCTTGATTTCACCCTTTGCTCCATCACCAAAGGTTACATAGCTTATGGCATGAGGATGAAGTCCAGTTATCAGGTCTTTCTTTCCAGTCATGTGTCTAGAACATCCACTATCAAAATACCACTCTTCTTTGGCTGAGACTCTGAGGGGAATGTGAGCTATTAGACTTGTAACATTAGTCTTCGGAACCCATTGCTTCTTGTTGACAGGCTGTAATACCCCAAACTTTACCCTTCATTTTTCATGAAAGCATGGGATTTTGTTTCACACTTCATTAGCATTATACTAGGTCATACTCATTGCATACTGCATCGATGACATGGAAAATCAGGGCTTGATTGATCACTCCTTAACAGAAGGAGCCCACACAAAGCAAGATTGAGCATTGGACTCCATTCTCCAAAAATACAAGTCTCAAGCGTCTCAAGGAGGTCCAAGTGTCTTATTGTGGTCTACAGTTCATCAATGGAGAATTCAGAGCTCCCAGAATGTGCATATGGATTTAATCAGAAATTAGGGTTTCGTGGCTATCTGCAACAGGAAATGTTTGGTTGGAAGTAGAGGGGGCTCATCCATGGCATGGTTGGAAAGGCATCTTGGTCTAGGAAGATTCATAATTATCTCAGGAAGATCCATTGGCAATCAGTGCAATCAGTTCTTGATCATTTTTGCCCTAAACTAGGGTTTGGTATAAAATCAGTTTATTTCTGATTCCTTGGGTGAAACTATTTTCCATGGCCCTCCATATGCCCAAAAGGGTCTACATACAAAAAATCAGCTCTTCATTTGAGCCAGAGGTGCTTCAATAGACCAATGGAATCGGGAATTAGACAGTTTGGGAAAAGTCAACTGTGGGGCCAGAAAAGTCAACTCCTAACATTTTAAGAGTGGAATCTCAAAATTCATGCCTAAGGGAGCCTACATGTGAAATTTGATCAAGGTTATATCATGGATTCATCATTTAATCAGGAGTTGGAAAAGTTATTAAATTTGGAAGTGGTTGACTTTCCATTTAGGGCAAGTTTTCATGATTATTGCACTCACTTTAAGCCCATTTTCCATCAAGATACAAGCTCCATTTGAAAATTTCTCCAACATGAAAGTTGTTCCTCTTGTTCCAAGCTTTTTAAAGATATAAAGTTTGTTTCATTTGGATTAAAATTGAGAAAGTTATGCTTGGTCAAATTGAGACATTATTTTAGGACACTTAGAAAATTTTCTAAGTCCAAAATCTTCAAAATTTGTCAAGACTTATGGGCCAGTTTTCTTTCACTTCAAGGCATCTTTTGAAAATAATTTATTCATTACAATTGTACCTTGCCATGTCCTCTTTCACATAATTTTGGAATCATCCCATTTGGATCATTGGTTTGAGAGATGCACTCATCTAAAGTTGGCATCATGGACTGAATTTTTAGGCAGCATTTAGGCCAAACTGGCCCAGCCATTTTGCAGATGATAAGACACGATTTCATGGCCATTTTTCACCTCTTTCCACTCATCATTTCAACTTGTGTTCAACATGAAAGATGTTAAGCTCCATGCACTCTTCCTACTGTTTGCATTGCCTTGTCATTTGGTCATGTATTCATCAAGATACATAGTCCTAAAGTCACCCTCTTGAACTTATTTTCAAGCCATGCCCTGCTGCAGCCAGACCACAAAATCGACCAACACACTTTTTACCTCATTTGGCCATGTACTTTTGTTGTTCATTAACTTAAGTTTTGCCACAATTAGAGCTTGCTTTCACCACCTCACTTTTGGCACATGTTGCACATGATCAAACAAGTCACTTTTGCAAGCCCATTAAGAATGTTGGATCCAACATATATAAACACAAGAAACCCTAATCTGAAAGTGGTGGCTGCAAAACTTTAGAGCAAGGCAAGCAAAGGCAAGTTTGGTTTTCATTTCATTTTTCCATTTCTCAAGCTAAAGCACAAGCACCAAGAGCAACTCCTTTCTCCTTCCATCTTCTCCAATACCAAGAGGCAGTGGACCTTGCATCCACTAGGTAAACCTTTACTCACTCTCTTCCATAGCCATATTCATGCTTGCTCATCATGTTATCCATGCTCACCATGCTTACTTCATGTTATTTTTCCATTATGCCATGCTTGCATCATGTTGTGTTCTATGTAAATACTATGCAATGCTTGTTTATAAAGCCCTCAACATGAGGCATTGCTTTTAACTTTGAGTTGGTGATGTTGTTTTCTATTCATATCCGTGTGCATGCGGCTGCCTTGTTGTCCATATTTCTCTATGCTAAGGACATTATTTTTAATGAAACAAAACACCATGATGTTCTACTCATTGCATACTTAAACTTTGCTTTTTACTTCGTGCCATTTGGTGAACTGTAGCATGAGCTTTTTCTTGTTGAAAATGAGCAAAATATCCTGTTTTTCGCGTGCCCTAGCTGCATGCATGGCTGTAGTTGTTGCTCCATGAAAGAGACGATACGTGTCATCTTCGTAGCCGTCCGATTTCGCGTGCTGCTCATAATCACGTCCGTCCATTTCGTTTTTGTCATTTAGTAACTTAAGTACCTTGTCCGGTTGATATGTATGTTACATGTTTTTCTTTAAATAAATGTACATTTATTTAAATGTCACACTCAGATTCACGTGGGCTGTGGGCCTTTCTCTCATGCGCTATCCACACCTCCCACATGCCTGGCCCATCACTATTATTCTATTCATTTTCATTTTTCATTTTTTATTCTTATTTTATTTTGCTGTTTTGTTTTTAATTCTTAAAAATATTTTATTTATTCTAAATAGTTCATTTTAGCATACTTTTTTTTGTGATTTTTATTTTCATGACTTAAAATAATTTTTAGGTTCTGATTTTTGGGATGTGGGTTGACCAATGTCCCATGGTCAACCTGATCTTTTCTTGGGATTTTATTCCTCATTTTCAATTTATTTTGGATTTATTTTTTGACCTAGTTTGCTTGGTTGACTTTTCACTTGACTTCTGTTTTAATTCAACTAATTTATACACTAATTCTCATTATTTTTGAAATCTTTTTGGGGGATGATGATGTCCTGACCCCACCTTACTTAGTTTAATTTTTCATATTTTTCTTGGTTAATTTACTATTTATTCCATATTTTTTAAGTTGACTTGACTTTTCAGTTGACTCTTCTATGATTGATGTTTGACTTAGGGATTGCTTAGGGCAATTGAAGAGATCTTTTGATCCTTCCTTGTTCATCTCATATGCCATGTATTAGAGGCCTCTCATCTTGATTTTATTTGATCCTTGCATCATTTCCCGATTAAATTATTCAGTGATCCTTTATGTGCATAGTTTCATCTATCTGATTCATTTATCATCCTTTATACTTGTTTCTTTCATACATGCTTCCATTGTTTGATTGTTTAACATGTTTATACTTCCCATGCATTGTCTAATGTTTCATTATTTCATTCTTTGATCATTTGATTTGATTATATACCTGTTTGCTTATCTTATCTGTTTGATTAACTGTTGCCTACTTGTATGTTGTATGAGGCACATATTATTATTGTTTGATTGCCATGAACAATCCCCATTCATAACAAATGTAACCCTCTCCCATGAATTGTATAATGTCTATTCTTTCATTCTTTATTCATCTGTTAATACAAGAATTAAAACGAACATCCGATAACCTTTTCAAAACAAGATCAAAAGCTCGATCCAACGTCGAGTAATCATTTTCAAAACTTAACAGAACCAACACGTATTCATCCATCCTTTTGTAAGTCGATTTCTTCATGCATCACCATTTCTCTTGTAAGTCGATTGCTTCATGCATCGCCATCTACCACCTGTAAGTCGATTGCTTCATGTATCGCCATCTACCCTTTTCTCCGGTTCCTTTCCTTGCTCCATCCGTCGACTCTTGTTCCGTTTAGGTAGCACCCATTAGGTAGAACCCTTTGTATGATAACATAGGTAGCATCCCCTTATTCTTTGTATGATAACATAGGTAGAATTCCCTTATTCTTTGTATGATAACATAGGTAGAAATTCCCTTATTCTTTATATGATAACATAGGTAGCATTCCCTTATTCTTTGTATGCTAACATTAGGTAGAGGTTCCCATTTGTAAATCCTAACACATAGATCCACATTGCATGACAACTCTAGGGCAGAGCTTCCCCACCTTTTAGACCTTCCGTGCGTCTCCGATCTTGTGGCATGTCAGTCCGTTCTATTGCAAAGAGGTAACTGCCTAAGACTCGATTCAGCGAGCTGCGACACCTACTGCTAGGACGTGAATACATTGCCCACTTTCCTTTGACACAACTGGTGTCCTCCTTTGTAAGTCCATGTTCAGATGGCAATCCTTAACCCCCTAGTTAGTCGAACTACGACAACTCTGATTCTCATGTTCAGATGAGATACGTAGGCACGAGATGCGATGTCTTGCCGAGTTTTTTGATTGACAACTAACAATTAATCCTTGTTTGCTTTCACCCTTGTTGCGATTCTTTTCTCTCGCCCTCGTTGCGATCGAGACCTTCCCTTTCTCTTGCCCTAGTTGCAATCGAGACCCTTGTTCCCGTAGTTAGCTGAACTACATTTTGCTCTGATTCTCATTCCAGATGAGATACGTAGGCATAAGACGCGATGTCTTAGCGACCCCACTTCTCTTTAGCCCATAGGTAGTCGAGCTACGAAGACTCTGATTCTCATATTCAGATGAGATATGTATGCAGTGGATGCGACATCCGTGCGAGTCATTTTCTTTTGACCCCTCTTTTAGTAAATAGTACCTTAGATAAACACACACCCTTTAGACAAGAACAACAAGAGTGGATCCCGTAGAGTACTACGGATGCGTAGGGGTGCTAATACCTTTCCTTCGCATAATCGACTCCCGAACCCAAGATTTGGTTGCGAGACCTTGTCTTTTCTTTTCCTTTCTCCAGGTTTTCTTCGAGCGTTTCCTTTCCCTCCTTTGGGATAAATAACGCACGGTGGCGAATCTTCTGTCATTTCTTTTTTTCGCCGGTTGTTTTTTCGCTGGTTGCGACACAGGCCTGTGCTGTTTGGGTATGGGTTGATAGTGAGTCTGATGATGAACAGGGTTAGGATAACCATACAACTTATAGCAGAAGGGCTTCAGGTGACCAAATTTCCCACAGTAATGGCATCTCCATCTTTGGTGTTTCCCTTTTTGCTGTCTTCTCTTCTGATGTTGTGACATATGATGTGACATCACAAGTTTGCTTTTACTATGGCTGCACTTAGGTTTGGCTTTAGGTTTGCAACCAGTGTAACTGCACTCAGGCTTAGATCCATTATACCCAATGCCAGATTTGTCTCCTGTTATTTGTCCAGTTTGGAGAATCTTGTCTAAGGAGTCAGATCCATTATTTAACATTCTTACATACTTGGTCATCTCTTCTAGTTTAGAATTCAAGAACATAGCTTTAGTTCTTAACTTGGAGATGGTTTCCACATGGTCTGCCTTCTCATTCTCCAGCTGTACTATCTTCTGGCTTTCAACTTGTTGACTTTCATCTAGCTTGGCATTTAGAACCATTGCTTCTGTTTTTAATTTGGAGATGGTTTCCAAGTGTTCTACCTTTTCATTCTCAAGTTGAGTTATTTCCTTCTTCTGGCTTTCAACCTGTTTACACAACTCTACACTTTTGTGACACAGCTTTCTGTAGGTAGTGGCCAACTCTTCAAAGGTTACTTCATCATCACTTGAGTTTTCATCAGAACCCCATCTTTCAATCAGGACAGTTACAAGATTTACAGACTCTTCTGTTTCACTTTCATCTGACCAAGTGGCAGCAAGACTCCTCTTCTGTTTCTTGAGATAGGTCCCACATTCAGTTCTAATGTGTCTATACCCATCACAATCATGACACTGAACTCCTTTTTCTTCTTTGGGCTTTTCATCTGACCTTGTTCTTCTTCCAATATTGTTGGATTTACTGATGTCAGATGCGATGTTCTTGACATTAGACTTAGATCTTACATCCATCTTTTTCACAAGCTTGTTGAACTGTCTTCCCAGCATTGCTACATCATCTGCCAGATCTTCATCAATATCTGGACCACCTTCCTCCTCTTCCTCCTCAGTGTTTGACTTGAATGCTATGCTTTTGGCTTTCTTTTCAGATCTATCACACATTCCCATCTCAAATGTTTGAAGGGATCCAATTAGCTCATCAACTCTCATATTGGAAATGTCTTGAGACTCTTCTATAGCTGTCACTTTCATGGAAAATCTCTTAGGGAGTGACCTGAGTATTTTCCTCACTAATTTTTCATCTAACATATTCTCACCCAGGGCTCCTGAGGCATTAGCAATTTCAAGGATATTCATATGAAATTCATGAATATTTTCATCTTCTTTCATCCTTAAATTTTCAAACTTGGTATTGAGCAGTTGTAGTCTAGACATCTTCACTCTAGAGGTGCCTTCATGAGTGGTTTTGAGAATGTCCCAAGCATCTTTAGCCACTTCACAGTTGCTTACCAATCTGAAGATATACTTATGTACACCATTGAATATAGATTTCAATGCTTTCCCAAGGGCTAAGTCATCCTCCTCCTTGGTCCATTGTTCTTCAGCCTTCTTATCAATAGTAGCTTCTCCATTCTTGGTAACAGTTGGATGTTCCCAGCCTGTTAACACAACCTTCCAAGCCTTATTATCCAGAGATTTTAGGAAGGCTACCATTCGAGGTTTCCAGTAGTCATAGTTAGATCCATCCAAAATTGGTGGCCTATGAACAGATCCTCCATCTCTCTCCATTGTACCAGAAAGTATTGTTCCTAGATCTCACCCAGAACCAGAGCAGGATGCCTGCTCTGATACCAATTGAAATTCTAGTATCAGATATGAGATGTCGAAGGTAATGTCACGACACTAATATCTGAGTAATGAAAACAGAATAAAGATAGAGAATAGTAATGCAAGAGACACAAGCAATTGTTAACCCAGTTCGGTCCAACTCACCTACATCTGGGGGCTACCAAGCCAGGAAGGAAATTCACTAAAATAGAATCAGTTCAAAGACTCTCCGTACACTTCAACAAGTTACAATCTTTCTCACCTAATCTCTACCCGTGCAATTTCTACCTAAGCACTCTTAGATATGAGAACCCACTCACTTCCCTACAATCACACCTGTGATTTTAAACAACAATCCCTTGAGAAAAGAAAACACTTTTCAATAACACACTCTTGATTTTACTTCACAGTTTCAATCAAGAAGACACACATTTGATCTTGCTTCACAGCTTTGATCAAGTAGACACACACTTGATCTTGCTTCACAGCGTTGATCAAGTAGACACACACTTGATCTTGCTTCACAGCTTTGATCAAGTAGACACACACTCTTGCTTAACAGCTTTAGAGTGACAAATTACAACCACAAATCAGACCAATTCAATCATCTATGGATGACTTGAATGGCTTACAAGTCTTACGACTAAACAAGACACAAACCCTAGCTCTCCCTCTGTATTTCACTCAGTATTGGTTGTGTAGTAAAATAGGTTTTATAAGTCCCTTTTTATAGAAGCTTTCAGCTGGGCTTGGACATCTTGAAAACCCTAAATCTATTTTCCAATCAAATCTTCTTATGACAGCTGGTTAGATCTCCTTGGAAAATAAGTAAATCAGGTTGCAATCCATGATTGAATGCGCCTGCAAATCAGATCTTCAATCATACATAGGAATTGTGCAACCATAAAACACCAGACATTCCTACTGAATATTCTGTGTACAAGATATCATGACATCGGGTCTGACATCCTGGAAAAATCCTGCATAATTCCATAATTCCTTTTATAATTTCCAGCAGGTACAACCATATCAGATGCCATGACATTGTGTATGACATTCTGAAATAATCCTGCATGATCATGTCTTCCATTTGAACTCCAGCAGGTACACATCATCAGATGCCATGTCATTATGACATTCTGATACAATCCTGCATGATCATGTTCTTGAATTCCAGCAGGTACATAGGATATCTCATATTAAGACATCACACATGACATCTTGTGAACACTCTTTGTTTTACCAAAATTGTTGCCAACACTTAGAACCAACATACTAGAACCCAACCTCTATTAGAACCTGGAAATTCTAAGTTGATGAAGGTTGAAAATTGATTTTTGAGAATTGTTCAAGATTTTGGTACATGCAATGAGCTTCCTTCCTCCTTTTCCATTCCCCCCCCCCCCCCATTCTCTCTCTCTCTCTCTCTCTCTCTCTCTCTCTCTCTCTCTCTCTCTCTCTCTCTCTCTCTCTCTCTCTCTCTCTCTCTCTCTCTCTCTCTCTCTCTCTCTCTCAATTTTCACTAAAGTGGAAATAGTCAAAGAGTGAAAGTTAGAAAAGAGATTCCTCACATGGGAATTTACCAATTTGCTCCTCACTTGGTTCCACAATTCCAAATATGTCGAGGATTTAACCAAACACCCCCTCTTTTATACTTGACACTCCCAGGTTATTTGATAACTCCAAAAGTACTCATGCTTAAAATTGGATTCAAATGTGCGTACAAAATTTCTTACAGGTAATTCAAAATTTTCGCTACAATTAAAATTTATGGTAATGTATTCATAATTTCCGGTATGAACTAATATCCGAATTTTCAAATATTTTCGGATGCTTGAAATTTTACCGATATTTTCAAAAAATATCATGTTATATTGGAAATTTCAACCAATGTCAAATTTTCGGTAGTTCAATTTTATAAGATTTTCAACGGTTAGGATTTTGCTATCTGTGGGGGTGTGCATGGGTAACTAGTTAATGCAAATCAACCCATTTTTGTGGTTATGATTTATAAACCAAACCACTTATGACAAAAACCATTTTAAAATTCATAACCAATTCCGAAATAATATAAAACAGATTCTAAATGGGTTTTGATTTTAATCCAAATAATCTAGTTAAATCTAAATTTTATTTCCTTTAAGTTAATATCAATTTTTAAATTCAAACATTTAAAACAAATTCTATGAGTCTTTAAAAATATTTTTTCTTCGAAAATTAAAAAGGAAAAACATTTTTTCAAAAAATAAAAACATATTTTTTTAGAAAAAAAAATGAAAACAAAAGAGATAATTTTTTCAAATAATTTTTTTATTCCAAAAAATACAAAACACAATTTGTTTTTAAAATAAAAAATAAATTTATGAAAAAAATATTGTTTTTTTCTTCTGAAAATGACAAAATTATTCTGAATTTTTTAAACTAGAATTTTTTTTTTGGAAATATTATTTCAAAAAACAAAAAAAGTTATTTAAGTAAAAAATATTTTTTATTTCGCAAATGCATTTTTTTTAAATTAAAAAAATTCTAAAAGTAAAAAAAAGTTTAAATGCACTTTTGGTTCTTCTAGTTTGGGTGTGTTAAATAATTGACCTCCTATTACAAAATCAACGATTCTGGTCCCTAATTTTGATGTTCTTTGGATTTTTATGGTCCCTTTTTACTTTGGTGTGCGTACGTGGCAATGATGATAGGAATACAAAAAATTTATAATGATATATCATAGATGACTAGGATAATTTATTAATTAATATTTTTTATAGAATAAATTAATAATTAATCATTTTAATTAATACTTTTAAAAATTAATTATTTAAAATTTTGAAAAGAATTACAGGGCCTAAGCCCAATTCATAACAACATCCATTTCAAGCTTATGCCCAAGAAGACATTGGGTAACACATTGTTGTTTTTTATAAACATAAAAATTGTTTATGAAAAAAATGATGTGAGACTCCAATGCAATTACAAGCTTGTTCATCTTCCAATTAACTTTTACTAAACACAATAATTAATTAATTTCTACCCAGTGTAGTATAAAAGAAAACCCTAAATAACTATAGTTTGAATCTCAAAATGGATCAACATCACCATTCAGAATCACTATCAAGTACTAGAGAAGTATCTTCAGCAATAACAATTCTGCTAAGAGCTCTTGCTCCTGATGTTAATGTCTCTACTCTCGTTTTCCCCTTTCTCAATTTCATTTTTTTCTCCCATTTCATTAGATTTTAGGATTTATTGATTTTTTTGTTTATTGTTTCAGGGAGCTACATGGAATACATTAAAATCTGCGTTTTTAGTGTTGGGTCTATATTGGGTATAGCATTCTCTTCTAGTGATTCATGGTTGGTGCTTCATGTTGCATTCCTTGTTCTAATTTGCGTTATCCTCTTCTTTCTTCTTAGCTAGTACTTTTACCCTTACCCTTTGACTAATTTATCCCTTGTCATTCATATACTTTCAACATTTATATACCATCTCCGCAAACGTAGCCCTTAGGATTTTCGCTCTCACATTTTTACTCTTGCTAGCATGAATAACCCAATTCAATTCATGTGTCCACTCCCTTGGAATATGCGATAATTTTAGCCACTCTAAAATATATTTTCCATGTCCTTGCATTTAAACATAAGATGTTGAATAGTTTCAATTTTGTCACGGAAACTACAAATATCATTCACTAACATGTCAAACCTATAAAATTTATCCTTTGTTGTAAGGCAAGCAAGCCATAAAAAAATAACGATCCAGGCCTTTCCACATTGGCATAGAAGAGACTCTGCCAATGAACTTGTTGATGTTGATCTAAGAGCATAGAGTGGAACTTCCTCATGTTAAACTTCTTAGTTTGCATAACATCGTGCCACTCTTGTAGATCCTATACAACATTCCACTATTTGAGAATGTTCTTAATAATCCAAAAACAAGTTGAGTTTATGGGCATATTCATTAAATCATCCTTCTTCACATAATAGGTATGGATCCATTTGATCAAAAGACTATCCTCTTTATTACTTAAGTTCCACAATAACCTGATTAGATGAGCTTGATTCCACTCATCCATCACTATCACATTTAAACCCCCTTGTTTCTTAGGTGCACAAACTTTCCTCCATGCTACAGACGCCTTCCTAGTTATGTCACTTTTTTTCAGTCTAGAAGAAGGATCAACACATGGCTTCAACTCTTTGTGCGACCCCTTTAGGAAAAGGTATGCAATGCAACCAGTAATTAGTTATTCCAAATATAACACTCTTTATAAGTTGGGCTCTCCCTGAGTAGCTTAGTAAATGAGCACTCCAGTTTTAAATTCTACCACCAATTTTCTCAACCAGACTAATACATTGACTACTAGTTAAATTCTTACTAGTCATGGGTATCCCTAAATATCTGAAGGGTAGAGGGTCTGCTGCAAACTCAATCAGTTATCCAATTCTTAGACTAACATTTTCCTCCATGCCACCAAAGTAGATCTTGCACTTACTAGGGTTCACATGTAGACCTGTGGACTTTGAGAAAGCATTAAACCTTTCCATAACCAGTTGTACATACCTAATATCTCCTCTAGTAAACAATAAAAGATCACCCGTAAAGCTCAAATCAATAATTTGTAGTTTCTCACATTTCGCATGATAATTGAAGTCTGGGATCTTCTTCAAATCATGTAGCTTCCTATGAAAGTACTCCATTACTAAGATAAACAGCAGGGGGAGATGGGATCCCCCTTTCTCAGACCTCTCCTTTCTATCATTTCCTTAGTGCAAACTTCATTAATGTTGAACATATATGTTAATATGGTTACAACTTTCATCACCCACACAATAAATTGTCTAGGTAAACCTAACTCCTTCAAAATTAATTTCAAAGCTTTCCAATCAACAATATCATATGCCTTATGAATATCCATTTTCAACATACATCTTGGCACTCCACCCTTCCTACTATACCCTCTGGTTAGCTCATATGCCAGTAGAACATGGTCATGAACTCTTTGGCCAGGCACAAAAGTTGCTTGACTCCTGCTGATGATGTTGCAACACTTTACTCATTATGGTAGCCATCACCTTAGATATTATTTTATACACAGTGGTGAAATAAGAGATATGCATATATTCTCTAATGGTCTTGGCTTCAGAGTGCTTAGGAATCAAAGTAGCCAATGTGCTATTCAGGTTCTTCTGCATCCTCCCTCTTTTAAAGAACTCCAACACTGCTACTATGACATCATGTTTCACAATGCTCCAAGAAGTCTTAAATTTTTTTAAATCCATACCCATCCACACCAGGGGATTTAAGATCACCAATACACTTCAAAGCTTTATCATTTCCTGTGCACTAACAGTGGAAATAAGCATATATCTTTGTTCTATGGTTAGTTAATGACCATTCATCATTGCAACTATGTCAATGCCTTCAATGTTTGTTTCACCAGTTCCCATCAACTTACCATAGAAATCTGATGACTTCTCGACAAATATACTGATAATGTCACAATAATAAAAAAGATCGAATTCGCATGGACTGCTATTTAACAAGACAAAATTATGCAATGCATATAAAATACTAAATTGGGGGGGGGGGGGGATTTTAATTGCGAAAAGAAAATAAAGTATTTTGACAATAATGCGGAAGCAGTCTGATTGTGTATAAAAGCCCATATTTCTCTATTGTTGATGTTTGATGTATTACATGAATGATATCGTCACTATAATCCCACAACAAATTAACAAAACCAATATGCCCAATCCCTTGGTGTTTATAAGTGGTTTTCATATCGTTTTTATTAGTTGTTTTTACTTCACATTTTACCATTTTTGTTTGCTTTCCTTTCATTTTACCATGCTTTATGGTTCAATATTGTGTTTCCTTTGTTTTCAGGTCATAATGAGCATTCCAAGCGAAAGAAGGACGAAAAGTGGATAAAACACGGAAAAAGGCGAATAATCATAAATTCTCCATACATAAACTAGAGGTCTGTTACGGCCACCTGTAATGGATATTACGGTCCATAACATGCATAACCCTCCAACATTATTTTGAAGCGCCCCAGTACAAATACCAGAGGCCTATTACGGTCGCCCGTAATGGTTATTACGGGCCGTAGCAGGAATGTGAGCTTTTCCCCAATTTGTTTCCTTTTCTGACCCGATTCATCTGCTAAAGGTTTTTGATTGCTTGGATATGATCTTCATTGTTTATAATTAGCATTGAACTAAGGAGATTCTTTCAATGTTTAGTATTTGAGACAAAAACTCATAGGTAGTCTTGAGATTTTTTCTAGGATTTTTCAGTTTATACTTATTTTTATTGCATATTGCTAAAGTCTCCATTGGAGCAGTTGGATCAATTTCTTAATTCAAGTACTTCTTTTCTGTTATTTAAATATTTATTTATCACTTTATTTATCTGTTTATCAATTATATCTTTGTTTGTATTAATTGTTTTGATTAGATCATTCCTCACCATGAGTGAGTAGTCCACTAGGGACTAAGGGTTATGAACCCTATCATATAACTATTCATATGAATTTAAGCTAGTTATGAGAATTCCACCCTTTTTATTTTAAAAGTCTAAAATTTTAACTCAAACCTCGCTACAAAAGTATGAGTGTTTTTAGGCGTTTGCCTTACGCTGAAAGGGTAGAGGTGAACGCCGGAAAGTAGTTTTTAAACAACCAAGTCCAAAGTCCCGAAAGTGATCGTACAAAATTGAGAAAAGTTCCAATTTTTAATAGATGTGCAATTGTAATGACCACTAACAAACATTTATGTGCGAGTGAAAGATGACGAGCATCCCGTTCGTTAAAGGTAGGGCAATAGGCTGGCGAAAGTAGGTATTGCCATAATAATCTATTTTTCTATAAACTGAGTCTGGATTCTCGTGATAGAAATGCTTAAGTCACGTGGAGACATCTAAGATAGGAGTCATGACCCTAAGTCCTATTTGTCTTATATATTTGAAGTTTTTTTATTCAATTAATCTATTTTTCACAAAAGTGATTTTCCAAATAAGTTGTTTTGACTTAAGTGCTTTTTCACTTAAGTCGATTTATTTTCCACTATTTGCTTGCTCTGGCCTTACATAGATAAGATAGAAATCAATAATTAACCATTGGCCTCTGAGGTTCAATACTTTTTACTACTCTTACATTTGTGTACGCTTGCGGCATATCAAGGTTTTGGTGCTGTTACCAGGGACCAATTGCATTAATATTGAAGTTCTATTTGATCACTGCAGAGAATATGATTTTATTTTTTATCTGTTTAAGTTCCACCTCTCTTTTGTATGCGAAGAACGCGTTATGCTGATACTACAGTCGAACCCGTTGACAAGATCAGGTGCTTCTTACTAGAAAGGCGTCGAACTCAAAGACAACTTGCTATGGAAGAACCCGCTGTTGATACTAAACCTTTGAAAGATTATGTAGTCTCGACGGAAGAGGAACCACACTGCAGTATCGTGCACCCGCCTATTGGGGCAAATAATTTCGAATTTAAGCCTTCATTGATGGGTATGATCCAACAAGACCAATTTTCAGGGTTACCTTCGGAAAACCCAAACTTGCACCTATCTATTTTTGTCGATAACTGTGGTACTGTTAAGGAGAACGACATTGAACAAAATGTTATTTGCCTAATACTTTTTTCCTTCTCTCTGAGAGATCGAGCGCAAACTTGGCTTCAATCCCTGCCTACAAATTCGATAACTTCTTGGGCTCAATTGAAAGCCGCTTTCATCGAACGGTATTTTCTGCCGAGTAAGACATCCCAAGTTAGGAATGCAATAAATAATTTTAGGCAAGCAGATGGGGAATCTTTGTTTGACGCATGAGGGCGTTTTAAGGATTTGTTAAGGCTTTTCCCTTTCCATGGACTCGAAAAATGGATGATAATCTACATTTTTATAACGGTCTAATTTACTCCACAAGGATGACCCTTGATGCGGCTTCTGGAGGAGCCCTTATGAATAGTCCACAAGATATGGCCTATAAACTTATAGAGGACATGACAAAAAACCATCATTCTCGGGGAAGCGCGTGACAAGTCACCGCTAAAACCAACCCCTAAAACTAGAGGGATGTATGAAGTGAGTTAACTTGATCACATGAATGCCAAAGTCGATGATCTTTATAAGAAAATTGATGATTTGAGCATCACCACTCATACCCTACCCATGTAGCCTCTATTTCCCCCCGTAAACTTCAACTGTGAAATTTACGGCATAAATGGGCATACGACTAATGATTGTCAAATGATCCTCACCGGAGGATCTATTCAAGACAATATGAACTTTATGAATAATTTCCAACTAAATAATTTGTACTCGAATACCTACAACCCCGGGTGGCGAAACCACCAAAAATTTTCTTACAAAAGCAACCAACCTCAATAGATTGGGGGACCACCAGGTTTCCAAAATGCTGCCTTAACTACCCAAAAGAAATATAATCTAGAGTCGATGGTGGAGAACTTCATGGTGATGCAAACTCTCCTAAATGAAGAGTTCAAAAATCAAAACCTCCACATCAACGAAGTCCTTAGGCCGTTAAATACTAAGGTTGGTGGCATTCATACACATTCTAAGATGTTGGAGACTCAAACCTCCCAAGTTTCTTAATAACAAGCATCTACCTTTGTCCCTCCAAGAGCTTTTCCGAGATAGCCCGAGCAAAATCCTAGGGGACATCTGAATGCTATAACCACCCTGAGTAATGAGCAGTTGGTTAGTTTAAAGGGGAAGGAAATATAGGTTAATGGAAGTTTTTGGAAGATAATTGGCGAGATTAAGAAGGGCACACCAACGCCACCTGAAAAGGAGGTCGTTGAAGAGGAAGGAAATAAAGCAACTCTTATTGTTTCACCCCTATGAGGTTCATATTTTGTCTCAGAAAGAAACCGTTAAAACTAAGAAGGAAGCCCATCTCATGAGCCTTGTTGAGTTATTGAAAAAACTCTACGCCAATATCCCTTGTTCTGAGATTCTATCTTAATTGCCCATTTTCGAGAAAATTCTAAAGAGAATCATTTCTAAGAAAAGGAAATTGAAAGATCGTGGAACCATAAAACTTATTGCTAAGTGTAGTGCTTTGATCCAACACAGAACGCCCCATAAGTTAGGAGACCCTAGGGATTTCTCAATCCCTTGTGAGATAGGATATTTAAAATGTCCTGATGCCCTTTGTAATCTTGGTGCTAGTGTTAGCATGATAGCCATAGACATTCATAGGAGGCTTAACCTAGGAGATATGAAAACTTCTAACTTATGTCTGCAACTCTCTGATGGGACGGTAAAACCTGTGTTAGGAGTTCTAGAGGATGTGTCCATCAAAGTTGGAAACCTATACATACCCACCGACTTTGTGGTGATGGATATGGAGGAGGATTGTAGTATTCATGTTATTCTATGGAGACCCTTCATGGCCATGATCAAAATGGTTATATATGTTAAACATGCGATGCTAACCATTAAAGTATGGGAAAATAGGTTAGGATTTTACTTCCCTAATGATCACGATATTTTTGATTCCCAAAACTCTCGCCAAAACCTTAACCTTATACGAGAGATGATCACATGGGGTGGGCTTAAAAAAGAAAGAAAGAGAGAAAAATGAGATTCATGAGGAAGTGGATTCGGTGTATAAACTTCCGAAAAGGAAGAAAAAGAATGGATGTATGACTTGGATGAAGAGGATTGGTTGGGGTCCCAAGCTAGAAAAAGGAAATTCTAGGGACCCAAGTTTGAAGATGGAACCCTTTTGAGTGTAAACACTCGAAACTGTCGATTCATGCAATGTTAAACGAAGCGTTACGTGGGAGGAAACCCACACCTTTTTGTACTAATCTATTTTCTTATTGTTTTTGTTTTTGTTGTTTTCTTTTCATGTAATTAATAGGTACTTGTAGGAGAAGGCAAAAGAAATTTATACAGTTGAAAAGTTAAGAAAAATCGACATCGAAACCCTTTCCAGAAAAACCAAACTAGAACCAAGAAAAAACAAAAAAATAACCATGTAACCAGCAAGCTATTACAGACACCCGTAATAACCATTACGTGCAGTAATAGCTGCCAAACCCTCAGCCATCCATTTTCCACGCCCCCATACAAAAAGTAGGGGCCTGTTACAGCCACCCGTAATAGCTCTCACGGACCATAACAGGGCCCAACAAAAAAATTCAATTTTTTTGAAACCACCCTTTATCCTAATCACCAATCCACCACCTCTCTCACACTCATTAATTCTATTCAATATCCATTAAACAAATCAAATATGATTTTTAAACCCCATCATAACATTACCTTTCTCTCTCCAATCTTACCATCTTTATCCCTTAAACCTCTCTCTCTTCTAAGACTTCCATAAACTCCATCAAACCCAACTTTAAAACCTTCACCATTACCCATATAACAACTCAAAGCCATAAACACAATTCACAAAACCTTTATAATTCCTCATCCTAAACCATATTCCGGGTTCAGTTTCGGTAAAAATCAAAAGTTCGAATTCTCTACTTTTCAAAATTCAAGAATGCCTCCCAAGAGAAGTGCAAAGGGGAAAGAGCCCAAATCATCTAGGCCAAGGAAGAGAGCACCAAATCCTCACAATATTGTATTTGAGGATGATGAGCAATCAAAGAGATATCCGGTCTTGATCAAGCGCAAGCTCACTCCAACAAGGTACATGTATGAACAAAATCTCTCTACTTTATGATTGAAAATTAAAGTTGATAGGTTGTTTAGAAATATTGGGTTGCTAGATTCCATGCAAAAGGATGCTCCCACTTATGAGGGTATCACCCTTGAATTTTTGAGCACCCTAACATTCAAGTTAGAGAAAAGGTGGGTTGATGGTATGAGATACTACTATGGTACTCTCAAATTCTGGTTGTTCAACCAAGACATTATGTTAAACGTTTATGATTTAGGTGAAATTCTCCATTTACCCGTCTTTTGCCTCAGAGAAGTCCCACATGGTTTTGATTTTTCTAATTTTTGGGCTTCCATTATCGGACATCATGATTACACTGCTACAAATTCTAAGGCCTCAAAAATCCAAAACCCGGTTCTCAAATATATCAAAAAAGCCTTGGCCCACACTATGTTCGGGCAAGGCGATAACACCAACGTAGCTTCCCAAATGGAACTTTTCTTCATGCATTCTATGGTTAATAATGAGCTCCTTAATATCGTCGCTTTTGTAGAAAATTAATTATGACAAGTTGCACGGGTCTCATCTGGTGACATTTCGGTTGGAGGAATGATCACCCTCATCACCGACCACTTAGGTCTTGAATTTAACCTTGAAGTTGATTGTATTGTTGAGGGAAGATTCAAAGTCAACATGGAATCTCTCATCCATCAAGGCATGATCCATTGGGAAGTAAACACTTGCTCAATGATGATGAATAACATTTCCATACTTGAAATGTCCAACCCAAGAAAAATAAGGCTTGATATCGTTAGAAATTGGTTGCATACGGCGGTCATCGACTCTCCGGATGTC
This sequence comes from Lathyrus oleraceus, assembly GCF_024323335.1. Taxonomy (NCBI): domain Eukaryota; kingdom Viridiplantae; phylum Streptophyta; class Magnoliopsida; order Fabales; family Fabaceae; genus Lathyrus; species Lathyrus oleraceus. The sequence goes on along the minus strand of NC_066583.1, from coordinate 153,342,729 downwards.
TCGTATGAGAAGGAGTGCGACCCCGATTTTACTAACGTTAATGCAAGTACAACTATAGGAGATTATACTACCCACCCACCCGACCAAAGGAGGAGGGTTACCTGTTTTCATTATTTTCATGTTTTTTTGTCATTTTCTTGTCGTTTGTTTTATATTTGCTTATGTTAAATTTTATTCCCTAAAATTCACTTTTGAAGTCTCCCCCAAATTAGGACAATAATTTTTTTTTCTTTTGAAAGCTTTGATTTTAAGGGATGTTGAGAAAGTATATAGAGTTTGAGGGAAGGGAGGTTATGACTATGTACATTGAGAAAGTTTGAAAACTTAGGTATGACCTGAACACCCTAGGTCTCCCGGAGTAAGGACGCGAGTCCAATGTGTAGATTTGTGTCATAATACTCAACTCTGAGAAGTATTTCCTGATTAATTTATATTGACAGTCCGACATAATTAAAAAGACTTCCATATATGTATGATTGGTTGAGAAACAAATAATATAGGGACCAAAAGGGATGAAATAAAAAGGCAATAAAGATAACTAGTCCTTCTAAGTTGAGTAAACCTTAACTAGTTATTTAGCCTAACGACGGTTGAGTCTCAATTGTCATCCCAAAGTGGACCAATAAACGCCAATGTGCGTAAAATCATCGAAAAAAATATAATAAAAAGGTTCCTAGAAAAAAAAATCTCAATCCATATTGTGCATGCGAGGGAAAAATAATTGTAAATGCCTTAATATGATTGTTCGAATGAAATGGGAAGAAAATCGAAAAAAGAGACTTAAGCCCAAAGCATAATTGAAGAGGTGTCTGAGAGGGGGATTCAAGTCCGTGGTTTTTTTGCAGTGTGTGTTCTTGTAATACTTTTGTTGAAAGATGACTACCAAGAGAAATAGGCCTAGATAATCGGAACAAAAACTCACGTATGAGTATCAAAATGCTTCATTTTCACAAGCTCTTTCATTTGAAGTAAACCGCTTGATCCAAAAATTTGATATGCAAGCTTTATTGCTTGAGGACAAACAACAATCTAAGTTTGGGGGAGTTTGATAAGTGGTTTTTATATCATTTTTATTAGTTTTTTTTCCTTTATATTTTACCATTTTTGTTTTATTTCCTTTCATTTTACCATGTTTTATGCTTCAGTATTATGTTTCCTTTGTTTTCAGGTCATAATAAGCATTCTATCATACTCCAGTTTTCCCCATCATTCAATAAATTGATATATACATTGTGACATTTGCACCATTCATATAGCATAACATGCATTACATTTTGCATAATGCCTAAAATGTCGACCATAATAAATTTTCAAATTGATAGACAAACCAGTTGGACTGATTCTCAAATGTATGTGAAATTAGCGGGTGCAAAATTTTAAAATCGAGCTTACATATGTCAACGTTATCAATCTACGGTGCGCAGTTTAACTTGACGTGCTTGTTTTATTTTTTTCGACTCCTTTTTCAGTCGCATTTTTATCAGCTAGAGCCTTTTAACCAGTCACAATTTATTTCAAGAATTGATCAAAACCTGTATGTTTCCGAGAAGTTTATTTCGCGTTGATCATTTTAGTGCATTCAGTTTAATTTTTCGAGCATTTTTTCGCCCGATTTTTTACTCATTTCACGGTGGAAAGCGTGTTGAGGACCACTTGATCTGCCACCTCAATTAATGAGGGAGATCAAGTGGTTCACATTTTTTTGTTATTTTCTGATTTTCTTTTATTCCTATTATTTTCATTAATTCATATTAATTTTAATATTGATCCAAAAATATGAGAGTTTCACCAAAAAAATTCAAAAAATTTCCTCTTTCATATTCAAATTAAAATTATTTTTTGGATCATCATCAATATTTTTCATCATTTTATTGATTTTGCATTTGTTTTTAATTGTTTAAAAATTCTGAATTTTTTTCTCCAAGGTCCTTTAACCTTGTTTGACCTATGATAAATCTCATGGCCATTTATTTGGTGTTTTGATGAGGTTTTATGAATATGACAAACCATATTTAATTTAAATGCCTTATTTTAGTATTTTTAATTTGAATAAATGCCAAATAATTTTGTTGACCAATTGTAATGACTTGTTAGTGTTTGACTCTTGTTGTTGGGCCTTGGTCAAGGTTGATTTGACTTTATCAAGTTAATATCATTGGATTTAGGGGATTGATGGAATGTACATTCCATCTCCCAAAATGAATGAATGATATTAATTTGGTAAAAGTCCTCCTTTGACCAATTTGAGTTTTGATCCATTCCCCTCCATCTTCATCTCATTCCCCTTCTTTATGCATTCATCTCGTTTGGCCTATGACATCTCAAAGTCCTAAAGACAGTTGATTGAAAAATTAACATGAGTATGGATGAGATTAGGCCACCTCTTTTGCATATTCTTTTTGTGTGTGGTATGTTTCATGAGCATAGTCCATTATACCATGTCTCTAACATGCATTAACACCAAAATTCTATTGCCCGACCTTAAATAGTTGTGACTTCTACATAAGTCCAATTACGATTGCTTAACATAGTGCTAAATTTGTGACGTAAAAGGCATAGCATTCTAGTTAGTGAGATTGTAAGTCTCCCCTCTTTCATGGTATTGTGTGGAAACTTGGCCTTTTTTCCTTCCTTTGGAAGATGTCTTGGTTCAAGGATCCATGCTCGTGATAAGTGGGTTGAGTGTTCTCCAAAGAATGACTTGAAAAATGAAAAGCAAAAGCAAAACAATACTAACTTCTAACTCATTAACAACTAATTTTTAATTTCAAGCCATTTACTTTAATGTCATTTAGTTCTTGCCTTTACTCATTTGCCATTGTTCATATAATTCTAATTGTTTATGTTAATGCAATTTTCCCTTTGTCCACTTGGACCATATTGTGTGATATTTCTTATTTGTATATACTTTGCTTGTTTATGTGGTCTTTGACCATTAATGCACATAATAACAACAAAAAACCCTAAAAAACTTTTGTGTGGATTGTTGGCTTGATCTTGGACAAATGGACTTAGAACTTAGGCAACATTCCTATGCTAAAGGACTTGGCCAATGCGAACATGTGTGAAACCAAGTGCTTGCAATTTGAAACTTCATCTGATACATCATTCAAGATCCCTCTGATTTCATATGCAACATGACCATTGTGAAGTTATTATTTTGAACCTGTGACTTGTGGAATTCATCTGCTACATGGGCTAATTTTAAGGAAGATCATGGAATGGATAAAGCTTGGATGTGGCTATCTTTATTTGATGCCTTTGCTCTTCAAGATAATATAATTGTGAATTTATATGTTGCTTGATTCTAAATGTCCAAGGAAATTCTGGGTTTCTATTGACATTCTTGTCTATTGGATTGCTACCCATTTGGTCAGATCTTTTCAACTCTCAACTTTTAATTTTGTGCATAGGATTAGTCTCTTCATCTTCTTCCCATTTATTTAATTTCAAAATATCTCCCTCCCTTTTCAAAAATCTTCTTTAATTGAACTTATTTTATTCTAAACTTTGACCACTTTGCAAAAGGTAGAAACTTTGGCCTTATGCCATTGCATTTTCAAACTTCTCTTTCTTAAATCAAACTTGTAAATAAACTTAACTATACTTGACTTAAACTTTCAAAAATCCAAAAAGAACTAACTCATTCAAACCATTTTTAGGCCTTTGTGCCTTTCAAACTTAATTTTTGTTAAAAGTGATGCATCCACTTTGAAATTTGTATCACGAACTACGAGGTTTTGATCCCTCATTTTTATGTTGGTACGTAGGCACAAGTCCGAAAGGCTTGTCAAACACAATAATATAATTAATAAATTCTTTTCTCATCCCCCCATTCTATTTTGTTTGTAAGCATCATTTTTGTACCAAATACACATGCACACAAAAAAGGCTCCCTAGGAGTATCTAGGACACTTTGGATGCTAACACCCTCCCTCTGTGTAACCAACCCCCTTACCTGTAACCTCTGACATTTTATTAGTTTTGATTTGAAAACTTCTTACTTTGGGTTTTGTTCGTACTTTTTCCCTTTTCCCTTGGAAACAATAAAAGTGCGGTGGCGACTCTTGTTATTTGATCTCTAGCTTATCCATAGCTTGATGGTCATGAATTTACTTCTACATAAATTAAGTGGCGACTCTGTTAGGGAGTAGTCTCCAGTGGTTTTAGCCTACTTTTTGTGTGTATATATTTGTATATATGTGATGTTTGTATATATGTATGTGTGATATAATCTGCTTGTTGTGCTTGGTGATCTCTGAGTGGTGAGATAAGTTCTAACCCAAACTTGAGTGCAATTAATATAGGAGGATGGTATAGTCATGTTTGACTTGTGTGGAGTAGTCCTTAACAAGTTGGCTTGAGATCCATCTGCGCAGTGGAGACTCTTTTGGATTTGGAAATGTCACACAAGTATTTGTGGTTAGGCATTACTATCTCTAATTTGGGTCTAAGAAGCTGAGGACCGTAAAATATTTACCCCCTCTTGGCCTATTTAGAACGTAATGCAGAAACTGTTCAAGTGTAGACTTGATAACAGTTGTTACGTGATACTACACTCAAACGAGTTTCTCTTGAGAATATTATGGGTCGATGAGTCAGTCATGTTAACTTGTAATATCCGATAGATGGAATTAAGACTCTGGGAACTTTTTAGGACATGATCTACATGTTTTTATCCTTAGTTCACTCCTTTGGGATGGTTCTTACCCAGACTCCATGCTCGTGACTTACAACAAACCCTTGATTCTTGGTTGATCCAATCAAGTCTTGTCAATATCAATGGAACTTGGATGTTGATAAGGTGTAAACCATAATCCACCAAAATGGATGATTGATCTTGACAATGACTTGATTCATCCCTTGACCTTTGTTTGCCTTGTGTGTGATCCCTTATTTGTGATTGTTGCATTCATGCATTCATGCGTATCATAACATTCATCACACGAAAATTTCAAGGAACTGGGGTATTATTTGCAAATATTTTCAGACCATGAATTGTGGACGAAGGAACACTAAGAAGTACAGTTTCAGATGTCCCGACTTGAAAGAGTTAGGGAAGCTAGCATCTTTTGTATTAGATCTCTTGGACTTCAAACACCGTCATGGGAAGCTTTTGTCCATCTTGTCTGCTAATGTGGTTGAAGGGCTTTTGAATGTATTGGTGCAGTTCTATGATCCTCTCTACCGTTATTTCACTTTTCCAGATTTTCAGCTTGTGCCTACCTTGGAGGAGTATTCTTATCTCTTGGGGATACCTGTTTCTAGTAGAGTGCCTTTTAATGGATTGGAAGAGATTCCCAGATCTCATCTTATTGTTGAAGCTCTTCACTTGAAGAAGTCTGAGATAGAGGCTCATTGGGTAAAGAAATGAGGATTGTTTGGGTTGCCATCTGATTTCCTCATCAAGGAAGCTACTGCCTTTGCTCAAGCCGACAGTGTGGATTCTTTTGGAGCTATCTTTGTGTTGCTCATTTATGGATTAGCTTTGTTCCCTAACATTGACGGTTTTATTGATGTTAACGCCATTAAACTTTTCTTGATAGGGAATCCTGTGCCTACTTTGTTGGGTGATATGTATTTCTCTTTGCATATAAGGAATTCTAAGGGTGGTGGAACTATTGTCTATTGTATTCCTCTTCTGTACAAGTGGTTTATTTTGCACTTGCCGCAGACACCTGCTTTTGTGGAGAACAAACAATGTCTAAGGTGGTCTCAGAGACTTATGTCTCTCACTAATGATGATATAGTTTGGTATCATCCGTCTTTAAGCAGTTTGGAGATTATTGATAGTTGTGGTGAATTCTCTAATGTGCCTCTCATTGGTACACAAGGAGGAATTAACTATAACCTTGCTTTGGCTCGTCATCAACTTGGGTTCCCCTTGAGAGACAAACCTAATAACACTTTGTTAGAAGGTCTTTTCTACCAAGAGGGTAACGATCCTCAACATTTGAAGCAGAAGATAATGCATGCTTGGCATAATGTGCATAGGAAAGGAAGATCCGAGCTTGGTCTGCGTAATTGTGTAGCTTTGGAGGCTTACACTCTTTGGGTGAAGAAGAGAGCTTTGAAGTTGAAGATGCCTTATCCCTGTGAAAGATCTATGTCTATGGTTGTGGTTAAGCCATTAACTCTCCCTAACCAATATGTAGAGGAGTTGGAAGACGCACTCATCAAGATGAAGCAAGAGAAGGATATGTGGGAAGAGCGTTTCCGTGCTTTGAGCAAGAAGCATGAAGAGTTGCAGTTGGAGTCTAAGGACAAAGATGCACTTATTGAGCTACTTGAAGACCGAGTGACGAAGAGACAGAGAGAGCCAGGGGTTTCATCTTCTAGCATGCCTCAACCTTCCGTTGCTTGGAAGAAGATTGTTGACCAGCTTGTCCTCGAGAAGACTCAGATGAAGGCTTCTTTTGAGACCGAGATCCGTCGCATTCGAAGGAAGTACGCGCCTATAGCCAGATCTTCTGACGGTGTTAGGGATCCTAAGGATGACTAGTCTCCTTTTCTCTTGTATTTTTCATTTGGTTTCTGAAATTGTACTCAGTGTAATCCTTCCAATTATATAAATGAAAAGAGATTTTTGGTGATATAAAAATTATTTCAATTGTTGATATATATGTTTGCAAATGATATAGTAAGTTCCTTGAAATCAAAAATAAATAATCAAGCATTGCATTTCATGCATCATTTGCATAAGCAGGTTTTCTCTTTCACCAGATGTCTCATTGGTGTTTCTTTTGTGCTTTAGCCAAACTCACTCATCGGTACGACACCCGCGCCAATCATCTCAGAATTATGGAGCATCTAGAGCAAGAGAGTAGAGAGTTGAAGGACGAGATCGCCCGCCTGACTGCCATGATAGAGTCAGTTCTTGCTGCTCAGAGTCAATCTTCTCCAACGCCTGCAACTCCTCCTGCAAGGGTAGTTATTTCAGAGGTGGCTACCTCTACCATGCTTGCTGCTATCGCTCATTTTGCACCCAATATGCCTGCCGAATTCCCGTGGGGAATGCCGTCCAACTTTATGCCTGAAGGCTTTGCGCCTACTTTTGCTTCCATGCCGGCATCTAGCCCAGTCATGTCTGTGCCACCTCCCATTGTGCACACCCTACCTCGTGTAGAGGACACAATTTATCACTCTGAGCCGTCAGAGGGTCTGGATGTCTACGAGAAAATGGATGAAATGAAAGATCAGTTTCTTGAGTTGCACAAGGAATTGAAGACGCTAAGGGGTAAGGATTTGTTTGGAAAGAGAGCTACCGAGTTGTGTTTGGTGCCCAACGTCAAGATCCCGGTGAACTTCAAAGTGCCTGACTTTGAAAAGTATAAGGGGAATACTTGTCCACCCAGTCATCTAGTGATGTATGCCCGTAAGATGTCTACTCATACCGATAATGATCAACTGTTGATTCATTATTTCCAGGACAGTTTGACCGGTGCTGCGCTCCGTTGGTATATGGGGTTGGATAGTGTAAGCATTCGCACTTTCAATGACCTAGGAGAGGTTTTTGTCAAGCAGTATAAGTACAACGTGGACATGACGCCTGATAGAGACCAGCTGAGGTCTATGTCTCAGAAAGATAAGGAGACATTTAAAGAGTATGCGCAGAGATTGAGGGAATTGACTGCCCAGATCACTCCTCCCTTGGAGGAAAAAGAGATGACAAAGATCTTTCTAAAGACCCTGAGTTCATTTTATTATGAACGAATGATTGCTAGTGCCCCCAATGACTTTACCGAGATGGTAAACATGGGGATGAGGCTTGAGGAAGGAGTCCGAGAGGGACGTTTGTCGAAAGATGAGACATCGACAAGTAAGAGGTATGACAGCAATTTCAGCAAGAAGAAAGACAATGAAACGAATGCAATAAGCAGTGGGAGGTAGAGGAGGCCTCAGATTAGAAGCAATCCAACATCCCGTCAACATCACCATCAAGTATCTTCCGTTATCCCGGTATTTTCTAATCAACAATCAACACCAGTTCAACAAACACAACGTCAACAATAACAACCGCAACAACGAACAAACACCTACAACAACAATAATACCAACAACAATAATCATCAACAAAACTTTGAGAGGAAGAATGTATCTTTTGACCCGATTCCTATGTCATATGCAGAGTTGTATCCCTCGTTAGTTCTCAAGAACTTAATTCAACCGAGGAACCCATCGCAGATTCCAGAACCACTTCCTTGGTGGTATAAGCCTGAGATCCGTTGTGCTTTTCATCAAGGAGCACCCGGACATGATATCAAAAACTGATACCCCCTCAAGTATGAGGTTCAAAAGCTGATGAAGAGTGGAATGGTGTCTTTCGAGGACCGTGCGCGGAATGTGAAAGCAAATCCGTTGCCCGCCCATGGGAACTCTTCTGTGAATATGGTGGATGGTTGTCTTGGTGAGTTTAAAGTTTTTTATGTGCGTTTTATCTGGGGGTCCTTAGTGCAGATGCATAAGGATGTTTATTTGGTAAGTGATTGTGAGCATGACCATGATGGTTCTGCTGTTTGTAGTGTTAACCCGAGGGGTTGTGAAGTTGTGAAAAGGGACATCCAGCGACTGATGGATGAAGGCATGATTCAAATTGTTCAAACCCACCATGTAGATGATGATGTAAATGTCATAGTGCCCATTTTCAAGCAGCCATAGAGATTGGTAATCCAGTATGACAGCAGCAACAGTAACAATGTCAACAAAAGATCAGTATCGCCATTGGTAATACGGTTAGCGGGTCCAGTCCCGTATTCATCTGATAAAGTTGTTCTGTACCAGTATAATGCTATAATGATAGAGGGTGGTCAAGAGGTTCCGTTGCCTACGACTAGCTCTGTGGTGAGCATTGCTGATGTTACCAAGGTGACCCGCAGTGGTCGTGTGTTTGGGTCGGTGTTCCCAAAGGATAAGGAAGAATCAACTGTGAGTAAGAAAGTGGAAGTGCCTGTTGAAGATCCAGTTGGTGTTTCAAAGGGTAAGTCTGGTGAATCTGGACATTTGAAAGCTAACGATGATGATGAGGTACTTCGGTTAATCAAAAGAAGTGAGTTTAATATGGTGGAGCAGATGCTCCAAACCCCCTCAAAGATCTCAGTGTTGTCTCTGCTCGTGAATTCTGAAGCGCATAGAGTAGCACTGCAGAGAGTTCTGGAACAAGCTTTTGTAGAACATGATGTTACAGTAGACCAATTCGATCATATCATGGCTAACATCACTTCTTGCAATAATCTTAGCTTCTGTGATGAAGAACTCCTTGAGGAGGGAAGGAATCATAATCTGGCTTTGCACATTTCTATGAATTGCAAAGAAGATGCTTTGTCAAATGTGCTTGTTGACACTGGTTCATCGCTGAATGTACTTCCGAAGTCAACCTTGTCAAAGTTATCGTATCAAGGAGCGCCTATGAGGTATAATGGTGTAATCGTCAAGGCCTTTGATGGTTCGCGCAAGACAGTTATTGGTGAAGTGGACCTTCCAGTTAAGATAGGTCCGAGTGATTTTCAGATTACTTTTCAAGTAATGGATATCCACCCAGCCTACAGTTGCTTGTTGGGAAGGCCATGGATTCATAAGGCAGGAGTTGTTACTTCAACTTTGCACTAGAAGCTCAAATTTGTGAAAAATGGCAAGCTTTTGATTGTTGGAGGAGAGAAGACGTTGTTGGTTAGCCATTTGTCATCTTTCTCTTACGTTGAAGCTGAGGATGAGGTTGGAACTCCGTTCCAGGCCTTATCTATTGCTGCTGAAAAGAGAGTTGGGGCACCTATTCCTCATTGAAAGATGCTAAGAAGATTGTGGAAGAAGGCAATGTTGATTAGTGGGGGCGCATGGTAGAGGTCTCCAATAACAAAGGCAGAACCGGCTTGGGGTTCCAGAAAGGTTCATCAACCGCAAGGACTGAAGATATGCAACTTAGCTTCCGTAGCGGGGGGTTCTTTCTGTTGGTGTAAGCCCTAGAGGCCAATACTTTTGGTACTTGTATCGAATTATTTATTAATAATAAAAGGCTTTTTCTTTATTACGTTTGTTTAATAAAGTCCCTAGAATAGCTAGTCTGTTTAATGTATCAAGTATGACTTAATCATGAGATCACATTAAACATAAGGACACTATTCTTAAAGTATTCGTAGTCGAGCTTTAGTGTGAAGTGGGATAACATTAAAGCATTAAGACTATTATGTTTGTAGACTGATGATCACATCTCATGGATCATGGATAAATAGTTATCAAGTCTTAAACATAGGTATGAATATTAAGAGTAATATTTATACCGGATTGACCCGCTATGAGAATACTATATAGAAAGTTATGCAAAGTGTCATAAGTTATTCTCATGGTGATAATGGTGTATACCACTCTTCGACCTGAAACCACTATGGACCCTAGATGTAGAGTCGAGTGCTTTATTGCTGATCCAACGTTGTCCGTAACTGGATAACCATAAAGACAGTTGATGGGTACTCCACGAAGCATGCTAAGGGACATGAGTGACCTAGATGGAATTTGCCCATCCTGCGTAACAGGATAAATGTCTATGGGCCCAATATTGAACTGGACAAGGATGACACGGTCTATGCCTTGTGTTCAATATAGACATAAGGGCAAAAGGGTAATTATACACATAAGTATTATCACAGAAGGAATTGTCAGATCACTTGACATTTTCGTGTCTTGGGTAGCAGTGATGTGTTGCTAGATACCGCTCACTGTTTATTATGTTAAATACATGATTTAATATAATTGCCAATGCCGCGAAAACCTACAGAGTCACACACAAAGGACGGGTTGATGAGAGATAGAGTAACTAAGGAATACCGTAAGGTACGGTGCCCTAAAGTGAATTATAGAACATCGTAAGGTACGGTGTATTTGAGTAGAATACGAAATATGGTAAGGTACCATGGGCTTAAGTGATTTTGGGCATATTATAAGATATGGGCCAAAATACACTTAAGTGGGCTTTTAGCTTGAAGCCCACACAAGTGGTTCTATAAATAGAACCCTTGTGCAGAAGCATTCATTGCATTTGCATTATTTTTGTTTTCTCTCACTCTCTCTCTCTCACTCAAAGCCTTCATTCATACCAGCTAGCACTGAGATTGAAGGAACCCGTTCGTGTGGACTGAGTAGAGACGTTGTCATCGTTCAACGTTCGTGATCGCTTCGTGGATCTGCATCAAAGGTTTTGATCGTCACAAGAGATCTGCACCAAAGGTTTCAATCGTAATAAGAGGTAAATATTCTATCACTGATCATGACCATTCGTAAGGATCTCTAAAGGAGAAAATTTTAATTTCCGCTGCGTTTTGGACCGCAATTCTCCTTCACTTTCATGGAAATGAACAACACTTAGCTGCCGTGCTAGAGGATGACGAAGAGGAAGACTGCACCAATTTTGTGACGCATGGAAAGACTTGTAACAATTGGACTGCTGTTGATGTTCCTGTTATTTTGCATCGATTTAAGTAATTGCTTTTATATGTTTTTAAAATCCTTCTCCTATGCCAAAGGTAGAAGTGAACATTGTTTGGGCATTTTCAAATTGATCATTAATAAAATTAATTCTATTCATCCACATCTATGGTGTCTTGTTTTTACTTTTTTGCTTTACTCTAAAAATGGTAATCACAAAAAAAACATAAATAAACAATATAATTGTCCATCTACATAATATTTGGTCACAAATTCACTTCTCTAAAATCAAAATATCAAATCATTATGCAGGTTGGTTCCTAACCCCATTGAATACAATGATCCTTATCCTTCTCCAAATTTTGAATTCCCTGTGTTTGAGGCCGAGGAGGAAAGTGATGTAGAAGTGAGTGATGAATTATCCCGTCTTCTTGAGCAAGATGAAAAGACCATTCAGCCGTTCGAATAACAGATTGAGCTTGTCAACTTGGGTTCCGAGGATGATGTGAAGGAAGTCAAGATTAGGTCTCGCCTGTGTCCAGATGTCAAGAAGGGGTTGATTGGTCTTCTTTGAGAGTATTCAGATGTGTTTGCTTGGTCCTATCAAGACATGCCTGGTTTGGATTCAAAGATTGTGGAGCATAGATTGTCGTTGAAGCCAGAATACCCGCCAGTTAAGCAGAAGTTGAGAAGAACGTATCCTGATATGGCTGTGAAGATCAAAGAGGAAGTGCAGAAGAAAATTGATGTCAGTTTTCTAGTGACCGCTGAGTATCCGCAATGGGTGGCCAATATTGTGCCTGTGCCAAAGAAAGATGGAAAAGTCCGCATGTGTGTCGACTATAGAGATTTGAATAAATCCAGTCTGAAATAGGCTTTCCCTTTGTCACACATTGATATGTTGGTAGACAATACTGCTAAATTCAAAGTCTTTTCGTTTATGGATGGATTTTCTGGATATAATCAGATTAAGATGGCACCCGAAGATATGGAGAAAACCACATTCATTACACCTTGGGAACATTCTGCTATAAGTGATGCCTTTCGGTCTAAAGAATGCTGGTGCAACTTACCATAGAGCAATGACTACTCCTTTTCATGCTATGATGCATGAAGAGATTGAAGTTTATGTCGATGACATGATTTCTAAATTGATTGATGAAGAGGAACATGTTGAGCATTTGTTGAAGTTATTCCAGCATTTGAGGAAGTATAAACTCCGCTTGAATCCCAATAAGTGTACATTTGGTGTTCGTTCTGGTAAGTTGTTGGGTTTTATTGTCAGCGAGAAGGGTATTGAAGTTGATCCTGCCAAGGTCAAAGCAATACAAGAGATGCTTGCGCCCAAAACTGAGAAGCAAGTTAGAGGTTTTCTTGGCCGCTTGAATCATATTTTCAGATTCATTTCACACATGACTGCCACATGTGCACCTATATTCAAGCTTCTTCAGAAAGATCAGTCTTATGATTGGACCAAAGACTGCCAGAAAGATTTTGACAGTATCAAGGAATATTAGCTTGAACCTCCGATTTTGTCTCCACCTGTAGAGGGAAGGTCGTTGATCATGTATTTGACTGTGCTTGAGGATTATATGGGTTGTGTCCTTGGTCAACAAGATGAGACTGGAAAGAAAGAATTTGCGATCTACTACCTCAGTAAGAAGTTCACCAACTGTGAGACTCGGTATTCTATGCTTGAGAAAACTTGTTGCGCATTGGCTTGGGATGCTAAGCATCTGCGTCAATATATGTTGAATCATACAACTTGGTTGATATCCAAAATGGATCCAATCAAGTATATATTTGAGAAGCCTGCTTTAACTGGGAGGATTTCCCGTTGGCAGATGTTGTTATCAGAGTATGATATCAAATACCGATCTCAGAAAGCGATCAAAGGTAGTATCTTGGCTGACCATTTGGCTCACCAACCGATTGAAGATTACCAGTCAGTACATTATGATTTTCCTGATGAAGAGATTTTGTACTTGAAAATGAAGGATTGTGATGAACCATTGCTTGAAGAAGGGCCAGAACTTGGTTCCCGTTGGGGCATGGTATTTGATGGAGCTGTTAATCAATATGGAAATGGCATTGGGGCAGTGCTCATTACTCCTCAAGGAACGCATCTACCATTTACGGCTAGATTGACTTTCAAGTGTACAAACAACATGGCAGAATATGAAGCTTGCATTATGGGGCTTGAAGAGGCCATGAATCTCATAATCAAGTATTTAGATGTCTTTGGAGATTCAGATTTGGTTGTGAATCAGATCAAAGGTGAATGGGAGACGAATCAACCCGGTTTGATACCATATAGAGATTATGCGAGGAGGATTTCAACTTTCTTTACAAAGGTTGAGTTTCATCATATCCCTCGAGATGAGAACCGGATGGCAGATGCTCTTGCAACATTGGCGTCAATGATCGTAGTGAAGTATTGGAATGAAGTTCCCAATTTGTCTGTGATGCGTCTTGATAGGCCAGCTCATGTGTTTGTTGTTGAAGAGATCAAAGATGAGAAGCCGTGGTATTACGACATCAAAGTTTCCTCCAAAGTCAGATTTACCCGCCTGGGGAATCTTTGAAAGATAAGAAGACTTTGAGAAGATAAGTCGGTAATTTCTACTTGAATGGTGATATATTGTACAAGAGAAACTTCGACATGGTTTTGCTCAGATGTGTGGATAGACATGAAGTAGACTTGTTGATGACTGAAGTGCATGAAGGTTCCTTTGGTACTCATTCCAATGGACATGCAATGGCGAAGAAGATGATGCGGGCAGGTTACTATTGGCTGACAATGGAATTTGACAATTGCAAATTTATGAAGAAGTGCTACAAGTGTCAAATTTGTGCTGATAAAATTCATGTTCCTCCAACACTTTTGAATGTTATCTCTTCCCCATGGCCCTTCTCCATGTGGGGAATTGATATGATTGGGATGATTGAACCCAAAGCTTCGAATGAACATCGTTTCATTCAGGTGGCAATTGACTACTTCACAAAATGGGTTGAAGCGGCATCGTATGCAAATGTAACCAAGCAAGTTGTTGTAAGGTTTATCAAGAATCAGATTATATGTCATTATGGTGTGCCAAGTAAGATCATTAATGATAATGGATCGAACTTGAATAACAATATGGTGGAAGCTCTTTGTAAAGACTTCAAGATTGCACATCATAATTCTTCTCCCTACAGACCCAAGATGAATGGGGCTATTGAAGTTGCGAATAAGAACATTAAGAAGATTATTCAGAAGATGGTTATAACATACAAGGATTGACATGAGATGCTCTCATTTGCTTTACATGGGTATCATACATTTGTGCGCACTTCAACAGGGGCAACCACTTTCTCACTTGTGTATGGTATGGAAGCAGTGCTCCCCGTAGAGGTTGAGATTCCTTTATTGCGTGTACTCATGGAAGCCAAGTTGACTGAGGCTGAATGGTGTCAGACCAGGTTTGATCAATTGAATTTGATTGAAGAAAAGAGATTAACTGCCATGTGTCATGGCCAGTTATATCAGCAAAGGATGAAGAAAGATTTTGATAAGAAGGTCAGACCTCGGGTATTCAGAGAAGGTGCCCTTGTGCTCAAAAAGATCTTGTCGTTCAAACCAGATTCTAGGGGAAAATGGACCCCCAATTATGAAGGCCCATATGTTGTTAAGAGAGCCTTTTCAGGCGGTGCTCTGATTCTTACAACTATGGATGGTGAAGAGTTCACCCATCCTGTGAACGCAGATGCAGTTAAGAAATACTTCGCCTAAAAAGAAAAGAACAACTCGCTAAGTTGAAAACCCGAAAGGGAGGCTTAGGTAAAAAAGAGCGTCTCGGTGGATTGAAAACCCGAAAGGGCGGTCCAGGAAAAAGTTAGAGACATAAAAAACATAAAAAATTTCCCGATAAGTTGAGTACCCCACCTTGGGGCAACTTATGCAAAAGTTAGGGATTATGGCAAGTAACTGCAGTCTGTTGATCACCTAGTTTTGGAAAAGACTTTGTTAAACACCAGGGTTGACATCAATTCATCATCCCAGCAGCGGTCAAAAGTACAGTGGATATCAAGAGTTGGTAGAAGGACTAAGGATCATTTGTATTCAATGTAGCCTTTTTCCATGTAAATTACCATTTTCAACTTTGTAGAAATCTATGGAGTTTTGTCCAAATTGTTTCTTATCTTATTTACTTCAGACAATAGTTTAAATTTTATTATGATCATTTTGAAAATTTAAAATTTTTAATCAAAATCTTTTTCTTAAAACATATAAAAATAAGAAAATTTCAAAGCAATTAAAAGGAAGTATCAACAACACTTCAAAGAATAGCAAGTCCTTAAGTACTAAGCATTGGAGGTTCCCCAAGCAGTTGACCCTTCGGGTATCCCTAGTCGTTTGTGTTGATCTGGTTCCCCTGCGAAGTGTTTGTTCCCTAGTGGAGTTCCGATTCTTTTTCCTAGCTAAGTTGGTTAATTTAGTACCTTGCAGCGTGTTATTTCCCGACAGTGTTTCTGTATTTCCCCAACAGGGTTGATCTTCAGCAGAGTAAGATCTTTTCCCCAGTAGATCGCATTGGTTTCCCCACCAGTCGCCATCCGAATCACTCCCAGTCAGAGTTTCCTCCTAGTTTCTGAGCAGCTATTTGTGTTTATCTTCTGCATGGTTGTCTCCCATTTGATAGGTGTTGACCTAAAATTCCTTGCAGACTCGATAACTTCGCCTCTCCTCATCAAATCTCCTTCTGCGGATAGGTTTTGAGCCTTTGGTTTGTTGATCTCTCTGTTCTCCAGCAGTTGTCTCCCTCTTTTTGTGGATTGACCAAGGATTGTACCGATTATTCAAATTCTTTGCGACACTGTTGTATCCTTTATGATCGTTTTGTCAGCATAATCATCATATATATACATATACATATACACATAATTTCATAATTGCATATTGGCACCAACATATTTGTTTGATTTGTCGATTTAAGATTCTCATTCTATGTGTGGCGGTACTTTATCCCCATACAAATTTTGGTGTATGTCCTCCCTCAATTGTAGAGCGTCAGCCCCTTAGGCAGAAAAACTTTAACCTTTCTCCTCTTCCCCACTGAGTTGCTCCTCGTGGATGATTACTTCAGTGTCCTTTCCAGTTGTTTATCTGGATGGAATTACTCCCCTTGAGTTATATCCTCATTAGGTTGAGTCTTAATTGATTGTTTCTTTCTAGCTCTTACTTGGATAGATGCCCCGAGTCTCCTAAGAGTTTATTGCCCAATAACTGGTAATATTATTTTTAGTTTGCAGTTTGTTACTTCTTGCCCAATACCCGACAAAAGTACCCCTGTTTTTCTCCTCAGTAGAGTCCCCAGTGGATCTATTCTCTAGAAAGTATATCCTTGATATGTTCACCCTCACCGGTGACGAATATCTTTCTCTCCCCGGTTGAGTTTATCCTTGATATGTTCATCCTAACCGATGACGGATACTCTCACCTTTGGTATTCTACCTAGTAAAGAGGTAGTTGTAATACCTATTCTTGTTCCCTAGAGAGTTAATCCTTGATATGTTCATCCTAACCGATGACAGGTTTCCTTCTCTTTGCGGTCTTCTACCCAGTAACTGGTAGTTGTAAATCCTGCTTTTTGTCCCCTTTGCAGAGTTAATCCTTGATATGTTCATCCTAACCGGTGACATATTTTCTCTTTGATGGTATTCTATCTAGTAACTGATAGATGTAATTCCTATTTTCTCCACTCTCAGAGTCTATCCTTGATATGTTCATCCTAACCGGTGACAGGTTTTCTCTTTGATGGTCTTCTATCCAGCATTCGATAGATGTAATTCCTACTTTTTGATAAGTTGGTTTATCCTTGATATGTTCATCTTAACCGATGATGAATATCCTCCTTGACATTCTCAGGCAAGTCTATCCTTGATATGTTCATCCTAACCGATGACGGATTTTCTTCCCTGTTGAGTTTATCCTTGATATGTTCATCCTAACCGATGACGGATACTCTCACCTTTGGTATTCTACCCAGTAACTGGTAGTTGTAAATCCTGTTTTCTGCAGTTTTCCCCAGCAAGGCTATTCTTACCCAGTAATCGGTAATGAATACTCTCTCCTGGCTTTTTCCCAGTGAGTCATCCTTGATATGTTCATCCTAACTGATGACGGATGTTCTCTTTGTCAGATCTTTATTATCTCCTCACCCAGTAACAGGTAGTAGATAATAGATTTATGCTCCTTCTGTGTTGAAGTTTATTTCTTCCCCAGTCGAGTTGAGTGCGCATTTCCTTAGTGAAATCGCTTTTCCTGCATGATTCAAGTACTTTAGTTTTATCCTGACTTACTCATATCCCATGCATATGTTGTTGTTTCTCTGGCTGAGTTTTTCCATGTTTGTATGGAATTCCTTGAGTCCCCCAGTAGTTTTAAGTCGTAGCATGGCCCACGCATAACTCCTTTTTCCCCCCAGAGTCTTTGTCTCCCCAATGAGTTTTCCTTATGGAATATGTTATACTCCTGTTGACTTTCGGTCTCTCTGATTTCTTTTCCTTTGTGGCAATATTTCCCCACATAGCATTAACTTTTGCATTCATACCATTTGCATAATGAGGTCTCTTAGGGACCAAAATTTGTTTCAATATGTTGTTATTTAAGCCCATTCTACTGAGTCGACATGAAGATTTTAACCTTCGCCTCCTCAGTTAGAATGTCCTTAAATAGGGGTAGCTGTAAGACCCCAATTTTGACCCTAAGATCCCTCATGCAATTTCATCATAAGCATTAACATTGGGATCATACCTTGGTATCCTCCTTACCCCTCTTTCATTGGGTTTGTTTTGGGAGAGATCACGAAGCACTTTGTGATTGTATCATACTTTTATATTATCATTTTACTAGCCAAAATATAAAAATATGTTTTTGCATTTGCCTAACTCTTTTGTAGGTGGGGCATGATCTCCATTGATCTATCAAGTTCATATCTAGGGTTTGAGACCCTCATGACAAAGAGCACAACCATTAATTGATCCAAGAATGGTTATGAGCATCATATATGAGTTCCATTGATTCCTACATGTTATATTGATCAAGTTTTCTTCAAGAGTTTGAGGGTGATTTGCCTTGGAAACCCTAGTTTAACTGGGTATCTTGAGTAACTTCTCCAACAAGCTATCTCATCAATTGATCAAATTTCTCAAGGGACAATTCAAAATTAATCATATTATATATGATCTACCATGAGCCAAGAAAGTCCAAAGAATTGAAGGTTAGCAAGTGGGTTGGTGGTGGTTGGCCAGATGAATTCATCTGATCAAAACTGGGTCTCCCTAGACCCTATCTCCTACAATTTTCACCATATGAAAATTATTACAAGAGAAAAGTTACTCTAAATTACATTCCAAGAAACTTTAATGTTGAGACCTAGAGCTATTTTTTCTTGGAAAATCATTTTCTATGTTGAAACATTATAGGTCATTTTGTCTAAACCCTAATTTGAAAGTCAACTTCCCAAGGCCATAACTTGCTCAATTTTTATGAGATGAAATATTTCCAAGTTTCACAATCAAATTCAAGATGTCTACTTAAACTTTGATGTTTGGAGTGAGAGATAATTCCACTTTTTTGAGCATGTGATATGAGGTTACATTATAGGTCACTTTTGACCTACACCATTGAACAAGTGATTTTTCCAAACTCAAAAAATGCATAACTCTATCATTATAAATCCAAATCACATGAAATTGGTTACCATTTTGAAGGTATTTGAAAGAGCTACAACTTTGATGGAGACACGTTTCTCATTTGAAGCTCACATAAAAAGTTAAGCAAGGTGGAATATTGAGATATATGGCTTGACACTTAGAAATTTTTTCAACATGTTGAAATTTCCAAACTCCCATCTCAAAATTCTTCATGTTCCAAGCTCCAAATAAAAAAGTGTTGAACATGAAAGTTGTTCCTCTTGATCTAACCTTTCCAAAAAGTCCAATTTCATCCATTTTGGACAAGTTTTGCTAGGGTTGCGCATGGCTGGAACATTGCATCATCATTTGGCAAAGATCAAACTTCAAGCTTCCATGTACAATTGCCTAGCACTTCAATTTTAGTTCAGACTTGTCCACACTCAATTATGGATCAAATGGAATGATCTCATGGGCCTGTACACGCCCATGCACACATGCATCACTCATTGCCAATTTTGGAAACTCATTTGGAAGGTGCAAATATCACATGATCCAGCTATAAATAGAGCTCCATATGCTCAGAATTGAGGACCCCTTTGCGCCAGCTTTGATCCCAAACACCAAAGCCTTCCATTTGAGAGGCTAATCCTGAGAAATTGCTTTGGAAATTGAGTTTGAATCTCACTGTTTTGATATTCAAAACTTCAGGGATCCAAGACCTTTTGTGCATTCTAATCTACTTCTGCAAGCATACTGAGCAAGATCAAGCACGAGCCAAAGCAAGAAAAGGTGAATCCAGACCTGCATTGAAGATATTTTCCAGAAAATTTCATCTCTTCGATTCTCTCTCAATTCCACTCAATTCTCTTGGATCTTTGGTTGTTTGAAGTCCTACCAATGTAGGCAAGAAGATTGAGTTGCTTAGATGTCAAATCGAAGCAACTCAGTTGACACACCTCAAAATTCAACTCCTTATATCTTTCTATATATGTGGAGTTAGTTAAAATTGAGGTCAGGTTCGTGCTCTATACCATTTTTCCTTTTAGATCATGTCCTCCTTTTTTATTTTGGTGATGGTTGAAGGTGGACCAGTCCGGTGAGGTCCACTAGAGAAGAAGACCGGAGCTACAGCTCCGGTCGTGTGTTGGCACGACTCCAACCATAAGATCCATTTAAAATGATATAATCTCACACGTTGGTTCTGATTACCATTCCTATGGCGCATTGACTCAAGTCCACGGTGGAAAACGCGTTGAGGACCACTTGATATGCCGCCTCAATTAATGAGGGAGATCAAGTGGTCCACGTTTTTTTGTTATTTTCTGATTTTCTTTTATTCCTGTCATTTTCATTAATCCATATTAATTTTAATATTGATCCAAAAAATATGAGAGTTTCACCAAAAATTTTCAAATAATTTCCTCTTTCATATTCTGAATTAAAATTACTTTTTGGATCATTATTAATATTTTTCATGATTTAATTGATTTTGCATTTGTTTTTAATTATTTAAAAATACTGTTGGTTCTAAGTGTTTGCAGCAATTTTGGTAAAACAAAGAGTGTTCAAAAGATGTTATGTGTGATGTCTTAACATGAGATATCCTATGTACCTACTGGAGCTCAAGAACATGATCATGCAGGATTGTTTCAGAATGTCATGATGACATAGCATCTGGTGATGTGTACCTGATGGAGTTTAAATGGAAAAACATAATTATGCAGGATTGTTTTAAGATGTCATACACAATGTCATGGCATCTGATATGTTTGTACCTGCTAGAAATTATAAAAGGAATTATGAAGTTATGCAAGAATTGTTCCAGGATGTCAGACCCGATGTCATGACATCCTGTACACAGAATATTCAGTATGAATGTCTGGTGTTTTGTGATTGCACAATTAATGACAATCTATGTATGATTGAAGATCTGATTTGCAGACGCATTCAATCATGGATTACAACCTGATTTACTTATTTTCCAAAGAGATCTAACCAGCTGTCATGAGAAGATTTGATTGGAAAATAAATTTAGGGTTTTCAAGATGTCCAAGCCCAGCTGAATGCTTCTATAAATAGGACATGGAAAACCTGTTTGAACACATAACCAATACTGAGCGAAATACAGAGAGAGAGCTAGGGTTTGTGTCTTGTTTAGTCGTGAGACTGGTAAGCCATTCAAGTCATCCATTGATGATTGAATTGGTCTGATTTGTGGTTGTAATTTGTTACTCTAAAGCTACTAAGCAAGAGTGTGTGTCTACTTGATCAAAGCTGTGAAGCAAGATCAGGTGTGTGTCTTCTTGATCAAAGTTGTGAAGCAAGATCGAGAGTGTGTCTTCTTGATTGAAACTGTGAAGTAAAATCAAGAGTGTGTTATTGAAAAGTGTTTTATTTTCTCAAGGGATTGTTGTTTAAGATCACAGGTGTGATTGTAGGGAAGTGAGTGGGTTCTCATATCTAAGAGTGCTTAGGTAGAAATTGCACGGGTAGAGATTAGGTGAGAAAGACTGTAACTTGTTTAAGTGTACGGAGAGTCTTTGAACTGGTTCTATTTTAGTGAATTTCCTTCCTGGCTTGGTAGCCCCCAGATGTAGGTAAGTTGGACCAAACTGGGTTAACAATTGCTTGTGTTTTTTGCATTACTATTCTCTATCTTTATTCTTTTTGCATTACTCAGATATTAGTGTCGTGACATTACCTTCGACATCTCATATCTGATAGCAGAATTTCAATTGGTATCAGAGCAGGCATCCTGCTCTGGTTCTGGGTGAGATCTAGGGACAATACTTTCTGGTACAATGGAGAGAGATGGAAGATCTGTTCAAAGGCCACCAATTTTGGATGGTTCTAACTATGACTATTGGAAACCTCGAATGGTAGCCTTTCTAAAATCTCTTGATAACAAGGCTTGGAAGGCTGTGTTAATAGGCTGGGTGCATCCTGTAATTACTAAAGAAGGAGAAGCCACTATTGAGAAGAAGCCTGAAGAACAATGGTCCAAGGAGGAGGATGATCTAGCCCTTGGAAATTCTGAGGCATTAAATGCAATATTCAATGGGGTAGACAAGAATATTTTCAGGTTGGTAAACAACTGTGAAGTGGCCAAAGATGCTTGGGACATTCTCAAGACCACTCATGAAGGCACCTCTAGGGTAAAGATGTCTAGACTTCAGCTGCTCACCTCCAAGTTTGAAAATTTAAGGATGAAAGAAGATGAAGACATTCATGAATTTCACATGAGTATCCTTGAAATTGCTAATGCCTCAGGAGCCCTGGGAGAGAAGATGACAGATGAAAAACTGGTAAGAAAAATACTCAGGTCACTCCCTAAGAGATTTGCTATGAAGGTGACTGCCATAGAAGAGTCTCAAGACATTTCCAACATGAGGGTTGATGAGCTAATTGGTTCCCTCCAAACATTTGAGATGGGGTTAAATGATGGTTTTGAAAAGAAAACCAAGAGCATGGATTTTATGTCAAACACAGAAGAGGAAAAGAGTCAGGAGGTTGATGAAGATTTGGTCAATAAAGTAGAAATGCTGGGAAGACAGTTCAATAAACTGTTGAAAAAGATAGATGTAAGATCTAAGGCAAATGTAAAGAACATCTCATCTAACATCAGTAAATCCAACAATGCTGGAAGAAGAGCTAGATCAGATGAGAAGCCCAAAGAAGGAAAAGAGGTACAGTGCTATGAATATGATGGGTATGGACACATCAGGACTGAATGTGGAACCTACCTCAAGAAGCAGAAGATGAGTCTTGCTGCCACTTGGTCTGATGAGAGTGAAACAGAGGAAGCTGCAAACCTTGTGACTGCTTTGACAGGAAGATGGGGATCTGATGAAGACTCAAGTGATGATGAAGTAACCTTTGAAGAATTGGCCTCTACCTACAGAAAGTTGTGTCACAAAAGTGTAGAGCTGTGCAAACAGGTTGAAAGCCAGAAAAAGGAAATAACTCAACTTGAGAATGAGAAGGTAGAATACTTGGAAACCATCTCCAAATTACAAACAGAAGCAGTGGTTCTGAATGCCAAGCTAGATGAAAATCAACAAGCTGAAAGTCAAAAGATAGCACAGCTGGAGAGTGAGAAGGCAGACCATGTGGAAACCATCTCCAAGTTAAAAACTGAAGCTATGTTCTTAAATGCTAAACTGGAAGAAATGACCAAGTATGTAAGGATGTTAAACAATGGTTCTGATTCTTTAGACAAGATTCTCCAAACTGGACAAATAACAGGAGATAAATCTGGCATTGGGTATAATCGGTCTAAGCCTGAGAGCAGACATCAAGCCAAACCCAAATGCAGCCATAGTAAAAGTAAAACTGAGATGTCACAACATCAGAGGATACAGAAGAAAGGGAAACACCAAAGATGGATATGCCATTACTGTGGGAAATTTGGTCACTTGAAGCCCTTCTGCTATAAGTTGTATGGTTATCCTAGCCCTGTTCACTACCAACCCAAACCCAAGCAACACAAGCCTATCAACAAGAAGCTATGGGTTCCTAAAACCAATGTTACAAGTCTAATATCTCACATTCCCCTCAGAATCTTAGCCAAAAGAGAGTGGTATTTTGATAGTGGATGTTCTAGACACATGACTGGAAACATAGACTTGATAACTGAACTACACCCTCATGCCATAAGCCATGTAACCTTTGGTGATGGAGCAAAGGGTGAAATAAAGGGGATAGGCAAGCTTGAATGTCCTGGAGGTCCTAAACTTGACAAAATACTACTGGTTAAGGGCTTGACTACAAATCTAATAAGCATCAGTCAACTATGTGATCAAGATCTGAATGTTAACTTCACCAAAACTGAATGTCTGATTACTAACAAAGACAGTGAAGTAATCATGAAAGGAATCAGGACCAAAGACAACTGTTACATGTGGAGCTCTCAAATTGATTATTCCTCAAAGTGTACCCATGTCAAAGAAGAAAGGATGAAGATGAGTATAGCTACTAGAGGAACTCTCAAGAATGATGAAAGACAAGTCTGTGGGAAATGTCAGACAAGGATGTCACACCAAAAGCTCAGACTTAAACTCACTTTCAAAGGAGAAAAGGTCATGATGGCTCAAATAGCTGAGAAGTTGGATCAAATAGGTGGACATGTGACTAGTCATATGCAGTCTGAAATTGGAAAGAGCCCTGTTGGAACTGGACCACAAGGGACTATGTGTACCAAGAACAATGAGGAGAAGTTTGAGATGGAGAGTGAAAGGACTCATGCTACTATACATTTGAAAGATAAAAATGGTGTATATAATGAAGATATATTAGATGAAAGCAGTTGTTCTTAACTAGGTTGGATGAAACTACTGATAATTGCATACAATGTCACACACGATGTCATGACATTGTATTATGACAACCAGAAGGCTGCAACTATGTCCAAAAATCATATTCATCACAGTTGGACTAAGTACATTATTTGCTGTCATCACTCAATTAGAAAATGTGTGGAAGACAAATTCATAGTTCTAAAGCATGAAATGCAACTAGCTGACAAGGCTGCAGGGGATGTGGATGATTTTCAATTTGAATTCGTAAGAGGGAAATTAGGAATGTGGATTCTTGATAAATTATGGCAATTAATATGGAAAGGAAGAGGTAATAAAAATATTGTCTGGCCAATTAAAAGAAAGAGCCACATTAATGATGAATCATTACCTTGTATTGGAAATAGTATCTATGTTATCTTCACACGCTACCTGAACACAACTCCTTCCATCTTCATCAAACTGCTCAGAGGACCTCTTCTAGGGCAAAGAAATTTCTCTCAAAAGTCCAACAACATGTCTCAACATCCTTCATCATCTTGATCAAAACCCACTCAGCATGAAAAGACTCCTTCCATGGAGTTTCTAGATGAAGACGTGCTGGACATCACTCCTCTTTGTGTGATACCCAGTGACGCACCAGGCCCTTCTTCCACGACTGAAAGTAAACTAGGTAACATCCCTGATAAATCTCCTTTTCCAAAAGACATGCATTATGTTGATCGTGCCATTAGGAACCTAGTGACTAGGATTCTAAGTGAAGGACGTTCAGTCAAGGGGGTTTCTACCCCTCTGTCCAGAAGGGACCCCTCACCTGAGGAGGAACCCCATGCTGATAAAGATGATGACTCATCTAGATCAGAAAAGGAAGTGGCTGCTGAGGGGCTATGCTCTCTAGGTAAAACCCTACCTAGCAAGAAATCAGCAAATATGTCTCAGGAAAATATTATTGACCTAGAGGAAGAAAGCTCTGAAGAAGAGGATGACACTTCGGTCCATCTTGTAAAACCAAGTGTAGTTGAGAAACTGAGGACTAGAAAAGGGAAAAGTGTGGCTAAAATAAGAACATCAAGAAGAGTGAAGAAGGCTGTAGGACCCTCAAAAGCCTGGAGTAAAGTTGAGGTTAGGAAAAGGAAAGAAAGAGACAGTTCTGACTCTGATGAGGATGTCCAAGACGATGTCCCAGACATCTCCCCTGCAAAAAGACAGGCTGTTAAGAAGTCTCATGGCAAAACTGTTGTTGTGCACCTAGACAATATCTCCTTCCATTTAGAAGATGGTGCTGCAAAATGGAAATTTGTCGTTCAGAGGAGGGTAGCTGTTGAAAGAGAGCTTGGAAAAGAGGCTGTAGAGGTAAAGGAAGTACTTGATTTGATCAAAAATGCTGGACTTATGAAGACTGTGGTTGCTCTACCCCAATGTTATGAGGGGTTAGTAAAAGAGTTTATTGTGAATATCCCTGAGGATATTTATGAAAGAAGCAACAGAGAGTTCTGCAAGGTGTTTGTAAGGGGTAAATGTGTGAAATTCTCACCAAGCATTATCAACAAGTTCCTAGGAAGAGGAACTGATGGAGGAGTGTATCTAGAGACTACAGATAATGAGGTCTGTAGGATTGTTACAGCTGGCCAAGTTAAGGAATGGCCTAGCAGGGATCACCTATCAGCTGGCAAGCTAACTGTTAAATATGCCATCTTGCACAAGATTGGATCAGCCAATTGGGTGCCTACTGTAAGAACAAAAATTGTTCTACAACAGATTCCAAGATTTTGATGATAACAAAGGACGAAACCAAAAATGGCACTCTAACAAAAAGTTTCTAAGTGTCCAGGAATCTAAACAAAAAGAAAGGAATCTGATTGCGTCATCAGATACAGAATCATATCAGATACAAATTATCAGCAACATCTGAAGTAGTAACGCGCTCAAGATGTTCTAACTCTGAGCAAAACAGCAAAACATCAGAAGCATCTGAACAAGGAGTACGCTCTAGAAGTTCTGACTCTGAACAAAGGCATATCCAAATTCCAGAAGCTCTCAGCGTCATCTGAAGACATCATCAGAACCCTAAGAGAATCAAAACATCAGAAGCTCCGAATCCACATAGCAAGATCTCAGATTAACAGAGTCACATAGACCTTGATTATGGATTTCCTAAATCAGATAGAATAACGTCAACTTCGAACTTAAATGGAAAGGAACTATTATTGGAAAGAAGTTATTCAGGGAGACAAAGTTGTTTTGGCAAGAAACAACAGAAGTTATGGCATTGATTCCTAATCAAGACAAAATCATCTGCCATCAATTTCAACGGTCCTTTCACCTCTATATAAAGGACAGCAAATAGCATTGAGAGACACACCTGAACACATTGAAATATTCTCTCTCTCTCTCTCTCAAAGTTTCACGAGCTTTTGCTCAGAACGTGAAATATTCTATTTGCTCTTACAGCTGTAATACTTGCTTTATCTTAGAAGCACTCTAGATTACAAACTCTGTTTCTATCTAAGTTGTTTTTTATATTCCTCAAGTGACTCTGCGCAGTCTGTATACTTGAGAGGACTAAGAGATCCTTCTCTTAGACGTTGGTTGTAATAATCTTTCAAGATTAGTGGATTAAGTCCTTGTTGAAGGCGAAATCACCTTGGCCGGGTGGACTGGAGTAGCTTTGTGTTATAAGCGAACCAGTATAAAATCCTGTGTGATTTTAGTTGTTTTCAAAAGCGCTTATTTTCCAAAACAATTCAAACCCCCCTTTTTTGTTTTTCTCACCTTCAATTGGTATCAGAGCTTCGGCTCTGTTATTGATTTTCTAATCAAACACTTAACAGTGTAGAGAGATCCAGAACGAGAAAAACCATGGCCCACGCAAATGAAAGAGACAGTTACAATGCTAAGCCTCCTGTCTTTGATGGAGAAAAATTCGACTACTGGAAAGATAGGATTGAGAGCTTCTTTCTAGGCTATGATGCTGATCTTTGGGACATTGTCACAGATGGATACAAACCTCCTGTCATAGAGGATGGAGTTGAAGTTCCCAGAAGTAAGATGTCAGATGATCAGAAGCGAGTTTTCAAAAATCATCACAAGGCCAGAACCATACTTCTCAATGCTATATCTTACAACGAGTATGAAAAGATCACCAACAGAGAAACAGCCAAAGACATACTTGACTCTCTGAGGATGACTCATGAAGGAAACTCTCAGGTCAAAGAGACAAAGGCTCTGGCGCTTATCCAGAAATATGAAGCCTTCAAAATGGAGGATGACGAAGCCATAGAGGTAATGTTCTCTAGATTCCAAACTCTTATTGCAGGTCTCAAAGTTCTAGACAAAGGGTACACAACTGCAGACCACGTCAAAAAGATAGTCAGAAGCTTGCCAAAGAAGTGGAGACCCATGGTCACTGCTCTGAAGCTGTCTAAGGATCTGAACAGTATCAGTCTTGAAGAACTTGTCAGTTCCCTCAGAAGCCATGAGATAGAACTAGAGGAAGATGAGCCTCAGAAGAAGAACAAGTCTGTAGCATTAAAGTCCAGATCTGAAAGACGCAAATCTGACAGAACCAAAGCATTCCAGGCCGAGACAGAAGATGTAGATGACTCTGAACAAGAAGATTCTGATGAGGAAGAAGAATTGTCCCTCCTGACCAGGAGAGTTAAACAACTCTGGAAAAAGAGGAACAACAACTTCAGAAGACCAAGACCCAGAGGGGATCGATCAGAATCAACGTCTAAAGGTAAAACTAACAAAGATGTTACTTGTTATGAATGTAAAGAAACAGGTCACTACAGGAACGAATGCCCAAAGTTAAAGAAAGACAGTTCCAGAAAAGAGAGCTTCAAGAAAAATTCCCTTAGAACCAAAAAGGGGTTAATGGCTACCTGGGATGATAGCGAGTCTGACTCATCAGAACCAGACTCTGATGAACAGGCCAATGTAGCATTCATGGCTACCACATCCAATGACAGTTCAGATGAAGAATCTGAAGAGGTATTTTCTGAACTCTCTCGATCTGATCAAGAATCATGTCTATCTGAAACTCTTAGCTCATATCAGAAACTAAAACAAAAGTTTAAAGCAATAAAAGGCTGTCTTGAAGAAAAATTTGAAGAATGTGGCAAACTTGAGATGACAATTCTAGAATTAAAAGATGAAAACAGATCTTTAACATTATAAAGAGATGCTGCAAAGAAAAATTGTTTAAAACTGGAAGAAGCGTTATCTCAAGCTCCACAAACTTCAAATACAATAATTTATAAATACGAAAAAGCCTTTCAAAAGTTTCTGAAAAATGGGATAGGAAGGAGTGTAATGGCATCCATGATTTATGGAGTCAGTCAGAACAATAGAAAAGGAATTGGGTATGATCCTAAGAAAGATAAAACCTCTACTAGTGATCAACTTAAATCTCCATTTTCATATCACTATACACACACACAAGAACAAAAATTTGAAAATGCTAGAAAACCCAAAGTTATAAGAAACTCTGGGAAAACTAATCAAAAAGGACCCAAGAGACTCTGGGTACCAAAAGATAAGATTGTTTATGTTGCAGATATCTTATGCAGCAAAGTTCAAACACCAGTCATGGTACCTGGACTCTGGATGCTCGCGACACATGACGGGAAGAAAGTCTATGTTCCAAAGCCTGGAACTTAAAGACGCTGGATTCGTAGGTTTCGGAGGAGATCAGAAAGGAAGGATCAGAGGCTCCGGAACAATTGGTAATGGTACTCTTCCCTCTATATCTGATGTCCTTTACGTAGAAGGATTAATGCATAATTTGTTATCCATAAGTCAATTAAGTGATAACGGTTATGACGTGATCTTTAATCAAAAAACATGTAAAGCCATAAACCAAAACAATGGTTCTGTCCTATTCACAGGCAAGAGGAAAAACAATATTTATAAAATTAATCTTTCTGATTTAAAAGAACAAAATGTGAAATGTCTGATGTCTGTTCACGAAGAGCAATGGGTATGGCATAGACGCCTGGGCCACATTAGCATGAGAAAACTATCTCAGCTAAATAAACTCGAGTTAGTCAGAGGCCTACCTAAACTGAAGTTTTCTTCAGATGCTCTATGTGAAGCATGTCAGAAAGGAAAATTTTCAAAAACATCCTTCAAAAAGAAAACTATTGTTACTACCTCTAAGCCTCTGGAACTTCTTCACATTGATTTATTTGGTCCTGTGAAAACAGCATCAGTCAATGGAAAGAAGTGTGGACTAGTCATTGTTGATGATTTCAGTCACTGGACATGGGTGAAATTCCTAAAACACAAGAGTGAGTCACACTCTGTATTCACCAGTTTCTGCTCCAAAGTGCAAAAAGAATTTGACTCTAAAATTATTAGAGTCAGAAGTGATCATGGTGGGGAATTTGAAAACAAAAATTTTGAGGAATTATTTGACTCTAATGGAATATCCCATGATTTCTCCTGCCCTAGAACTCCACAACAAAATGGAGTTGTAGAGAGGAAGAATAGGACACTCCAAGAGATGGCCAGAACCATGATCAATGAAACGAATGTGGCTAAACACTTTTGGGCCGAAGCTGTAAATACAACGTGTTATATTCAGAATAGAATCTCTATAAGACCTATTCTGGAAAAGACTCCCTATGAACTGTGTAAAGGAAGGAAACCAAACATTTCATATTTCCATCCTTTTGGATGTTCTTGCTTTATTTTAAACACTAAAGAACATCTGAACAAGTTTGATTCCAAAGCACAGAAAGGTATTATGTTAGGATACTCAGAACGCTCTAAAGGCTACAGAGTATACAATACAGAAACCAAAATTGTGGAAGAATCAATTCATGTCAGATTTGACGATAAGCTTGACCCTGAAAAGTCAAAGCTAGTTGAAAATTTTGCAGATTTAGAAATCACTTTTGTAGGATCTGATAAAACTCCAGAAGCAACTGCCACTCAGAACTCTGAGGAAATTAATTCCCCAGTAATCCCAAAGAAAGCTAAAAGTCGCATCAACGTATCTGAAGATTTGATTCTGGGCAACAAAGACGAACCTGTCAGAACCAGATCTACCTTCAGGACCTCTGAAGAGACGCCTCTGGGACTAGTGTCTCTGATCGAGCCTACGTCCTGTGATGAAGCACTTCAAGATAACGACTGGGTTTCAGCTATGCAAGAAGAGTTAGATCAATTCACAAAGAATGACGTCTGGGATCTTGTTCCCAAGCCCAGAAGCACTCACGTTATTGGAACCAGATGGGTATTCAGAAACAAGCTGAATGAGAAAGGAGAAGTCGTCAGAAACAAAGCTCGACTGGTAGCTCAAGGTTACAGTCAACAAGAAGGTATTGACTACAATGAAACCTTTGCTCCAGTCGCAAGGTTAGAATCTATTCGTCTTCTTGTATCTTTTGCTATTAACCATTCTATTAAATTATATCAAATGGATGTCAAGAGCGCATTCCTTAATGGTTATATATCAGAAGAAGTGTATGTCAACCAACCTCCAGGTTTTGAAAATCCAAATTTTCCAGAACATGTCTTTAAACTTAAAAAATCTTTATATGGACTTAAACAAGCTCCCAGAGCTTGGTATGAACGTTTAAGTAATTTTCTTCTGGAACACAATTTTATCAGAGGGAAAGTTGACTCCACACTCTTCTGTAAGAACCTTAACAATGATCTCATGATATGTCAGATATATGTTGATGATATTATTTTTGGTTCTGCTAACGCCTCTGTTTGTCAAGAATTCTCTGAGTTAATGCAGGCAGAATTTGAAATGAGCTTAATGCAAGAACTAAAGTTCTTTCTAGGAATTCAAATTAACCAAACTTCAGAAGTCACGTACGTTCATCAAAGCAAATACATAAAAGATATTCTGAAGAAATTTGACATGGCTGAATGCAACTCTGCAAAGACTCCCATGCATCCAACATGCATTCTTGAAAAGGAAGAAGTCAGTAAAAAGGTTTGTCAGAAGCTCTATCGTGGTATGATAGGCTCCCTTCTCTATCTGACTGCTACTCGACCTGATATTCTCTTTAGTGTCTGTCTTTGTGCCAGATTCCAATCAGATCCTAGAGAAACTCACTTAACAGCAGTTAAGAGAATTTTCAAATATCTGAAAGGAACTCCTAACCTGGGCCTGATGTATGAGAAAACATCAGAGTATAGACTTTCGGGTTACTGTGATGCAGATTACGCAGGAGATAGATTGGAACGAAAAAGCACATCTGGAAATTGTCAGCTCCTAGGAAACAATCTTATATCCTGGGCCAGCAAAAGACAGTCAACTATCGCTCTATCAACTGCAGAAGCTGAATACATCTCAGCATCACTGTGCACAACTCAGACGCTCTGGATGAAAAATCAGTTAGAAGATCTGCAAATCTTCGAGAGTAACATTCATATCTTTTGTGATAATACTGCTGCCATTTGTTTAAGTAAGAATCCCATCTTACACTCCAGAGCTAAGCACATTGAAATAAAACATCATTTTATCAGAGACTATGTTCAGAAAGGGATAGTAACATTGAAGTTCATTGATACAGATCATCAATGGGCAGATATATTCACTAAACCTCTAGCTGAAGATAGATTCCTTTTTATCTTAGAGAATCTGAACATTCAAAATTGCCCTGAATAAATTGTGCCTCTGAAGATGTAAAATGAGACTCTGACATAAACAAATGAGCTTCTGCCTCTGACTCTGATACTTCTACCAAGTTAAGAAGATATCTGAGTTAGAAATCTCCAGGAACCAATCCTTTGGTATTCCTTAAGATCAAATACATCAACACGTGGAGTGAATTGCGTCTAACCTTGGAACTTCTAGACAGCTGTCCAGAAGAAATTCAAAGGACAGACGTTTGAGATCTCCTCGAGCAGTGTGCATATTGTTGGGATTAGATATTCATTAATGAGTCATAATCATTTCTCCCTCTAAGCGTGCTTACTTGTTTTTTGTGCTAAACTCTGATTGTTGTGTCGTTTTGCATGCAGTTCGTTTTAGTATATAAACACTTCTCTCACATTGTGCACACACTTCACTCTCACTCACTTTCTCAAACCAGCTCTCTCATGCATTTCTGCAAGCAGTTCATCTTCATCTTGTTCTTCATCATCAATGGATTCTCAACAACAATCAGTATTTAACTACTCTCAACAAATGGACTCCAGCAACGCAGCCCAAAGCACAAGCTCTCCTACTCCAACAGTTACAGGCGTAACCATAACACCAGTTTACAAGGAGCCTCATATTCTTGACCGTGAAGCTCACATCAATCTTGCAACTCCTTTTGAAAAACTGGAAGTTTTGTGTGAATCTCTTGTCGATTTCAACAACATGAAGAGGAATGGAGTAGACCTAACTGAAGAACTCCGTCAATAAGGTTGGGAAAACTACTTTCAACGGCTCTATGGCCCTGTTTACCCAAACCTCATCAAGGAATTCTGGAGGTTTGCTGACGCTGACGACCATTTCATCGTCTCCTACGTTTTGGGGGTAAAAATCGTGATTACTGAAAAGTCAATAGCCTCATTGCTAAACATGGAGAAATCTGGAGGAAGAAGGATTTATGACATCAATCCTAGGTCAAGGTACATTGCTCAAGAAATCAACCCCACTATCTTCAAACACAACACAGAAGGCAACCCATCAAAGAATAAAGAACTACATCAGAATCTCCGAGTGTGGCTCAAGATCATTCTAGGAACTATTCATCATCGCCCAACATCCAACTCATCAGATTACATCAATATAGATCAGAAGTGTATTCTGTACTGTATTCATAAGGGTCTGAAGCTTTGCCTCCCAGCCCTCCTCTTCAAATATCTCAGAGACTCCGTACGGGAGACCAGGAACAACATGAAACCCAGAACCTACATCCCTCTGGGAAGACTTCTCTCTGATGTTCTGATAGAAAATGGGCTCGTAGATCATCTGGAGAAAAACAAACTCATGGAAGATTTGGCAATAGATACTGGAAGGCCTCTGAACTCCAGAAATCTGAAGAGCATGGGAATTCTGAAAAAGATTCAAGTCAAACCTACGCTGGACACCTCTTGGGAAGCTTTAAAAGATCCGAGGAATATGCCAAATGGTCTCGCAAGGTTCTACAAGAATGAACCCAAAGAGGCAATCCTCCACTATCTCCAACGTCTGAAGGATGAAGGAGTGGATATCTCAGACTTCCGATTAGACGATCTGCTAGATTCAGAATCAGACTTCGTGAAGTTCAAAAGAGGTCCATCTGAGAAGTCTTCAAAAGCGAAGAGAGCAAAGCTAGGAGAATCTTCTGAATCAAGACCTCCAGCACCTCTGCAAGAATCTTCTGGTAAGTCTGCCTCTACTGTTCCCTCTGCACAGCCATTGGCTTCTTCTACTCTTCTACCTACACCCATCTATACCACCTCTGAAACTCCTCCTTCCACCACCAAAACTTCTCAACCCTTACCCAAATTCAACCTTGACAATACCTTCTTACCCCTATCCGAAGCTGAACAATTAAATCAAAGCATTTCCTCATCTTCAGCCCCAGAATCACCTCCCTATTTTATCATTTCCTCATATACAGAACACTCTGACCCAACTTCTCCAACCCTAGCCCAACTTCAGGCTCAAAACTTTGCCTCTCAACAACCAACACAACCTCCACCTGAAGTAACTTCACCACCCACAGAACAACCAACCATCACTCCTTCTGAAGTTCAACCCTCTGACCTTCATACCTCTGACACTATCCCTCCAAACCCTTCCGCTGAACCTGAACCTGAACCTCAAACACTAAACCTAAGCCCTCCAACCTCTCCACCTCAAACATCTGAACCTGAGCATTCCTTGCCTATCCTAGAGGAAGCCATTATGCTATTCGCAGGGGCTTCAGTACAAAAGGTCAAGTCTCTGACCATAAACTCTGGCATCAGTGATGATCCTGACTCTGTAAGGACACACTGGAACAGAGTCATTGGCTGGATGACTTCTGAGGCCTTCAAGCTGAAGCACATCTCTGAGCAAGTCAGAAACGACTTCATCAGAGATGCTGAGGCAAGACTACAGGAGCGTCTGGCCAGAGAAGCTGAAGAAGAAGCCAAAAGGCAAGAAGAAGAAAAAGCCAGACAAGCAGAAATCCAAAGGGCCAAGGAAGCTGAGGCCAAAGCTCTAGCTGACGCTACTGCTGCTGCTGCTACTGAAGCTGAAGCACAGGCAGTTGCAGAAGCTGAAGGCAGAACTGCTGAAGAACAGAGTGCTCTGACTCAGGGGGAGTCCTCTACTGTCATTCCTATGGTTCTCAAGACACTTGAAGAACTTCAGAAAGACCAGAAGGAACTCAAAGCCAGAATGGACAAACAGGACACCGTCAACGACAATATCCAGAACCTGCTGACTCAACTGCTTCAGAGAATGCCTCCTCCTCCCAACCCTTAGGCACTTAGGATCTTTTGCTTGTTTCCTTGCTTATCTTTGTTTCTGATGTTTGTTTTTCTTGCCCTTATCTCTGATGTCTGTTATCTGAATATATACAATGTTTTGTTGATTATGTTGTTTAAGTCTTTTTGATTCTGACAAAAAGGGGGAGAAATCAAATACAACTCTGATGAAAAATTGCCTAATACCTTAAGCACTCTGCAAACATACTATTCCTTAAAAATAAATTCTTCTAACACTGGACTTAAGAAAGTGCAGAAGGTATCAAGAAACTTCATTGCTTGGAAGCTCTGGTAAGAACTTCTGAACTCCCTAGTCTATCTCAGGGGGAGCTCACTTCTATCTGATCTGATTTTTTTGTTTCATCTGCTAATTGAGTTTGTTTTGTCATCATCAAAAAGGGGGAGATTGTAAGAACAAAAATTGTTCTACAACAGATTCCAAGATTTTGATGATAACAAAGGACGAAACCAAAAATGGCACTCTAACAAAAAGTTTCTAAGTGTGCAGGAATCTAAACAAAAAGAAAGGAATCTGATTGCATCATCAGATACAGAATCATATCAAATACAAATTATCAGCAGCATCTGAAGTAGTAACGCGCTCAAGATGTTCTAACTCTGAGCAAAACAGCAAAACATCAGAAGCATCTGAACAAGGAGTACGCTCTAGAAGTTCTGACTCTGAACAAAGGCATATCCAAATTCCAAAAGCTCTCAGCGTCATCTGAAGACATCATCAGAACCCTAAGAGAATCAAAACATCAGAAGCTCCGAATCCACATAGCAAGATCTCAGATTAACAGAGTCACATAGACCTTGATTATGGATTTCCTAAATCAGATAGAATAACGTCAACTTCGAACTTAAATGGAAAGGAACTATTATTGGAAAGAAGTTATTCAGGGAGACAAAGTTGTTTTGGCAAGAAACAACAGAAGTTATGGCATTGATTCCTAATCAAGACAAAATCATCTGCCATCAATTTCAACGGTCCTTTCACCTCTATATAAAGGACAGCAAACAGCATTGAGAGACACACCTGAACACATTGAAATATTCTCTCTTTCTCTCTCTCAAAGTTTCACGAGCTTTTGCTCAGAACGTGAAATATTCTATTTGCTCTTACAGCTGTAATACTTGCTTTATCCTAGAAGCACTCTAGATTACAAACTCTGTTTTTATCTAAGTTGTTTTTCATATTCCTCAAGTGACTCTGCGCAGTCTGTATACTTGAGAGGACTAAGAGATCCTTCTCTTAGACGTTGGTTGTAATAATCTTTCAAGATTAGTGGATTAAGTCCTTGTTGAAGGCGAAATCACCTTGGCCGGGTGGACTGGAGTAGCTTTGTGTTATAAGCGAACCAGTATAAAATCCTGTGTGATTTTAGTTGTTTCCAAAAGCGCTTATTTTCCAAAACAATTCAAACCCCCCTTTCTTGTTTTTCTCACCTTCACCTACTAATCATATCTCTACCATCTTCATTGGTCTTGGGAGAATTATTCATGCTATTGGAACCAGGATTAACTATGACTTTGGGAGATTTATGTTTGACCAAACTATCAGACATGCCTCCACAAATGCTGTGAAGTTACCCATTGCCTTCCCATCCCTTATTTGTGGTATAATCTTAAGTCAACAACCAGACATACTTAATACAAGTGATACTCCAAGCAGAAGAAAAACTCCTCTATCCATTCATTATAAGCTGTTTGAGGGAAGTCATATCAATGATGTTGTCATGACATCTGCCAGAAAGGAGCCTGCATCTCAAGGGAGTTTAATTGATTAGTTGAAGGAAACCTGCAAGGAACTGGATAATGGTATAAGGGTAGCCAAGGCAAGAAAAGAATCTCTGGAAGTTCTTATTAGGAGCCTAGAAAAGGAAGAAATGGAGAAGGCTGGTGAAGATTCAGATGCCAATACCTCAAGAGAGAGGTCAAAAGCTCAATCCAGTGGCAGCTCTGAAAGCTCTGAAGGTGAGGGTGATACTTCTTCCTCTGATTGATGGTTCCCCCTTTGTGTTAAAGACTGGTATGCTGTGGTGAAGTCTGTGAGGTGTGCTGTGAAGCTTGATGCTTTGGAAGCTGTTCTGGTGCTGTTGTGTTGGATGCTGAAATTTTATTTATTTTTTTGAAATGTTTGTATTTTGTGGCAGTCCTTATTGATGCCTGTTTGTAATATTTTTGGCTCTTAATGAGTTCCTTGGATTTGTTCATTATCTCAGCTATCACAACTGTGTATGATGATGGTTTGTATCTCCTGAACAATTATGTTTTAACATTTTTAATGTTATAACATCTGTGCTGACATTCTCTGCTAGGCTAATTGACATTTATTTTGTCTAATTGGTCACCTTTGGTCAATTTTGACTAAAAAGAGGGGAGAAGTATGTGGAGCTGGAGCTGTGAGGAGATGTATATGGCTGGACAGATGGACAGCTATTGTTAAACAGAATGATGTTCTATTTACAGATGTCAAAGGGGATGTCTGATGTGTGGTGATGTTGAAGCAGATGTCAGAATGACATTCTGTTTGTTACAGGTGCTGTGGTTACAGGTGCTGTTATTAACAAAGGAGATGAATGCACATATTTAGGGGGAGAAGGAGTACCCTTATGCATTTGTGTGTCTTACTAGTTGCATCCATAACTAGTAATTCTGTTTGTGTTGCACAGATTTAGGGGGAGGAGAAGTACCCTTGTGCATGTGTGTATTACTAGTAGCTATAACTAGTAATTGTATTTGCTTCTGCTGCTGTTTAAACTGTTGTTTAACTGCTGATAGTTCCTCTTGTGAACATAAAAGGACAGATGTATGTTTTAGCCAAAATTTTCCAAAGGGGGAGTTTGTTGGTTCTAAGTGTTGGCAACAATTTTGGTAAAACAAAGAGTGTTCACAAGATGTTATGTGTGATGTCTTAACATGAGATATTCTATGTACCTGTTGGAGCTCAAGAACATGATCATGCAGGATTGTTTCAGAATGTCATAATGACATGGCATCTGATGATGTGTACCTGCTGGAGTTTAAATGGAAAAACATAATTATGCAGGATTGTTTCAAGATGTCATACACAATGTCATGGCATCTGATATGTTTGTACCTGCTGGAAATTATAAAAGGAATTATGAAGTTATGCAGGAATTGTTCCAGGATGTCAGACCTGATGTCATGACATCCTGTACACAGAACATTCAATATGAATGTCTGGTGTTTTGTGATTGCACAATTAATGGGAATCTATGTATGATTGAAGATCTGATTTGCAGGCGCATTCAATCATGGATTACAACCTGATTTACTTATTTTCCAAAGAGATCTAACCAGCTGTCATGAGAAGATTTGATTGGAAAATAGATTTAGGGTTTTCAAGATGTCCAAGCCCAGCTGAATGCTTCTATAAATAGGACATGGAAAACCTGTTTGAACACACAACCAATACTGAGCGAAATACAGAGAGAGAGCTAGGGTTTGTGTCTTGTTTAGTCGTGAGACTTGTAAGCCATTCAAGTCATCCATTGATGATTGAATTGGTCTGATTTGTGGTTGTAATTTTGTCACTCTAAAGCTGCTAAGAAAGAGTGTGTGTCTACTTGATCAAAGTTGTGAAGCAAGATCAAGTGTGTGTCTTCTTGATCAAAGCTGTGAAGCAAGATCAAGAGTGTGTCTTCTTGATTGAAATTGTGAAGTAAAATCAAGAGTGTGTTATTGAAAAGTGTTTTCTTTTCTCAAGGGATTGTTGTTTAAGATCACAGGTGTGATTGTAGGGAAGTGAGTGGGTTCTCATATCTAAGAGTGTTTAGGTAGAAATTGCACGGGTAGAGATTAGGTGAGAAAGACTGTAACTTGTTGAAGTGTACAGAGAGTCTTTGAACTGGTTCTATTTTAGTGAATTTCCTTCCTGGCTTGGTAGCCCCCAGATGTAGGTAAGTTGGATCGAACTGGGTTAACAATTGCTTGTGTTTTTTGTATTACTATTCTCTATCTTTATTCTGTTTGCATTACTCAAATATTAGTGTTGTGACATTACCTTCGACATCTCATATCTGATACCAGAATTTCAAATACTTTTAAGTCTTTAAAAATTCTGAAATTTTTTCTCCAAGGTTCTTTGACCTTGTTTGACCTATGATAAATCTCATGGCCATTTATGTGGTGTTTTTATGAGGTTTTAGGAATTTGACAAACCATATTTAATTTAAATGCCTTATTTTAGTATTTTTAATTTGAATAAATACCAAATAATTTTGTTGACCAATTGTGATGACTTGTTTGTGTTTGACTCTTGTTGTTGGGCCTTGGTCAAGGTTGATTTGACTTTGTCAAGTTAATATCGTTGGATTTAGGGGATTGATGGAATGTACATTCCATATCCTAAAATGAATGGATGATATTAATTTGGTAAAAGTCCTCCTTTGACCAATTTGAGTTTTGATCCATTCCCCTCCCTCTTCATCTCATTCCCATTCTTTATGCATTCATGTCATTTGGCCTATGACATCTCAAAGTCCTAAAGCTAGTTGATTGAAAAACTAACATGAGTATGGATGAGATTAGGCCACCTCTTTTGCATATTCTTTTTGTGTGTGGTATGTTTCATGAGCATAGTCCATTATACTATATCTCTAACATGCATTAACACCAAAATTCTATTGCCCGACCTCAAATAGTTGTGACTTCTACATAAGTCCAATTACGATTGCTTAACATAGCGCTAAATTTGTGACATAAAAGGCATAAAATTCTAGTTAGTGAGATTGTAAGTCTCCCCTCTTTCAAGGTATTATGTGGAAACTTAGCCTTTTTTCCTTCCTTTGGAAGATGTCTTGGTTCAAGGATCCATGCTTGTGATAAGTGGGTTGAGTGTTCTCCAAAGAATGACTTGAAAAATGAAAAGCAAAAGCAAAAAAATACTAACTTCTAACTCATTAACAACTAACTTTTAATTTCAAGCCATTTACTTTAATGTCATTTAATTCTTGCCTTTACTCATTTGCCATTGTTCATATAATTCTAATTGTTTATGTTAATGCAATTTTCCCTTTGTCCACTTGGACCATATTGTGTGATATTTCTTGTTTGTATATACTTTGCTTATTTGTGTGGTCTTTGACCATTAATGTACATAATAACAACAAAAAACCCTAACAAAATTTTGTGTGGACTATTGGCTTGATCTTGGACAAATGGACTTAGAACTTAGGCAACATTCCTATGCTAAAGGACTTGGCCAATGCCAACATGTGTGAAACTAAGTGCTTGCAATTTAAAACTTCATCTGATACATCATTCAAGATCCCTCTGATTTCATATGCAACATGACCATTGTAAAGCTGTTATTTTGAACCTGTGACTTGTGGAATTCATCTGCTACATGGGCTAATTTTGAGGAAGATCATGGAATGGATAAAGCTTGGATGTGGCTATCTTTATTTGATGCCTTTGCTCTTCAAGATAATATAATTGTGCATTTATGTGTTGCTTGATTCTAAATGTCCAAGGAAATTATGGGTTTCTATTGACATTCTTGTCTATTGGATTGCTACCCATTTGGTCAGATCTTTTCAACTCTCAACTTTTAATTTTGTGCATAGGATTAGTCTCTTCATCTTCTTCCCATTTCTTTAATTTCAAAATCTCTCCCTCCCTTTTCAAAAATCTTATTTAATTGAACTTATTATGTTCTAAACTTTATCCACTTTGCAAAAGGTAGAAACTTTGGCCTTATGCCATTGCATTTTCAAACTTCTCTTTCTTAAATCAAACTTGTAAATAAACTTAACTATACTTGACTTAAACTTTCAAAAAGCCAAAAAGAACTAACTCATTCAAACCATTTTTAGGCCTTTGTGCCTTTCAAACTTAATTTTTGCTAAAAGCAATGCATCCACTTTGAAATTTGTATCACGAACTATGAGGTTTTGATCCCTTATTTTTATGTTGGTACATAGGCACAAGTCCTAAAGGCTTGTCAAACACAAAAATATAATTAATAAATTCTTTTCTCATCCCCCCATTCTATTTTGTTTGTAAACATCATTTTTGTACCAAATACATATGCACACAAAAAAGGCTCCCTAGGAGTACCTAGGACACTTTGGGTGCTAACACCTTCCCTCTGTGTAACCAACCCCCTTACCTGTAATCTCTGACATTTTATTAGTTTTGATTTAAAAACTTCTTACTTTGGGTTTTGTTCGTACTTTTTCCCTTTTCCCTTGGAAATAATAAAAGCACGGTGGCGACTCTTGTTATTTGATCTCTAGCTTATCCATAGCTTGATGGTCATGAATTTACTGCTACAAGAGGCAAGGAGGATGCCAAGGTGTGATCCCAAAGCTAATGCATATGATGAGATAGCATGAGGGATCTTAGGGTCAAAATTGGGGTCTTACACAACTCAACATGTTATAATTATATGTATAATAATTCATCTCATAATTGCATCAACAATATAAATATTATTATCAATCTCATTATCGCATCATTATATCAATGTTTATTCTTAACATCACAATGCAACAACATTGTACTCATCATCAACATCATACACGACAACATCAAATTCATCATGGCATTCATCGTCAACATAATGTAAATAATACATGTAATCCTCATCAATTATTCATATTAATACAACATATTCAAAGTCTAATTACATTATCCTTTGATAGGAAATCACGTTAACTTTCCAAAGCTTTGAATAACGTCCAAATCAGACTTACGAATCAAAAGTTATGGCCAAAATCGTCGAACAATGCAAAACGAATATTATGAAAGTTATGTGTTGACACATAACATGTATAGATTGGCACATAACATCTATAGGCCGGCACATATACTACATTTTAAAATCTTGTATCTTATATCCTATGTACTGACTGCATGTGTCGACCTATGACCTATACAGGTCGGCACATGACCTTCATACGTCAACCTATAATGCAAAATTTCCCCAAAAATTAGTTTTTAAACCATCCAAACACTCCCTCATGTGCCCGAAATTTATCCTACGAACTTCCACCAAATAAAAACTAATTTCTCATGGTTATAGCTTCCTAATTCATCAATTACTCCATAGTTTTCATGAATCAATATCATATTACAACAAATCATCACACTCGTCATCTTTAATTCACCAAATAACACAAGTCAAGGTTAAAACCTTCAAACATCAATCATTGGCATAACATCATCAACAACATCAAACAAACATATTCATACATATGATACATGGACTTCACACCAAATTCATCGTAGAATCAACAATTATAACATGGAAACCATAATTTAGATTTAGAACACCCAACCCTAAGGAGGTTAAGGATTCCTCCATTCTATCCTTCTACCATACCCTTTACTATTGGAATAAGTTCCCACCCTTATCTTAGATTTCAAAATCTGCAGCAAAAGCAAGGTGAATTGGTGTTCTTTCCTCAAGCCCTAGCACTCCTCTTCAAGCTTCCTCCCCCAAAACTCTTCTCTAATTTTTGTTTTTATAAAATATTTAATCATCTTTCCCTATTTACATCTTTGGCCCAACTAACTAAATCTCTTACTCCTTGCCCTCCCCCCTATTTATATTAACTCATACTTTCCAGTCCATTCTTACCAATTATCTATTTCTATCATAGTAATTTAATTAATTCTACCCATAGATAGAACTAGCTTTGGGGGGAAGATTTTATGATTTGGGAATTCTTGGGTTTTGTGATAGTGTTGTTGTTGTTGTTGTTGATCATAACATGTTGATGTTGCTTCCATGTTGTTCTTAATGTTATGTTATTTTGTTGATTATTGTCTTTTATTGCATGATTTTTATGTGTTTTGGTGTGAATTCATGTTAGTGTATGTTTTGACATGGGTTGGAATGATTAAAATTGGAAAAGGGAGTGTTTAGAACATGGATTTGTGAAGAAAAGTGATGAACCAATCAATTGGTTTTGGAACCAACTGTAAAACAATCGATTGTTTCATGACTCTGTAAAGAAGAAATAAAATTTTCATCATGTCAATAGATTGACATGAAAGACCAATCGATTGGTCTTATCCAGTTTGTGAAAAATACTTATCAGAAGCTCACATTAATCGATTGGCTCATATAACAATCAATTGGTCTCCCTTTATTTTGCCTAAAACCACTTATTCCATGTTTCTAAACCACCTTGGATGTATTATAACTTTTACTATGATGTGTATTCTTTAGATTAACATTTAATCGGTTAAAATTCATGTGATTGTTTGAGGTTTAACCTAGAATCTTCGTGAGATTAAATGCGTGGTTCTTGTTTCCACCATAATTCAAGAACCATGAATCCGATGGATATGAGACTTGAAGCATTAGAAAGATAATCCAATGAGTTATTGCATGGTGATGATAGACCATAAATTAACCAAGGATTCTTTACAGAAGATAGTAATGATTATATGCTAATGTGTATGTTATGAACTATATGTTGTGATGCTTGTGCGTATGCTTGAATGCTTAAAAGTCTATGATGATGAGTGAGGAAACCTATGAGTATAAATAGGTGAATGAACTAGAAATATAACTTAGGTTATGATAAATGACTTAGATGGCGATATTTGAATGCAAAGGTACCTTGGTGTGTACCATGGACAAGTAGTCGCTAGAATTATGGCTTAGTCGTGAACTAATATGCTTTGTATGGAACATGAGTAAATGTTAGGAAGATTGGTGTTTGTGATCACCTAGTGATTCTTGAGTACAATCACGTTGCGTTTGATGAACTAGTCATGTATTCGAAAACAACCCCCATTATCGTGCCCGTCCCAAAGTTCGTTGCTTATGACAAGTAAGAATTGGGATATATGTATTATTACTTCACATTAATCGGAAGGGTTAGAGATAATGTCACTACAACAAAAATGAGTTTAGGCAACAACCAAAAATCGTGGCCATATACATGAAAACCGTAGCGTAAGACGTTAGACTACGGTTATTCAGGCGTGGAAGTCGTCGTTGCCTATTTCAATAGACTACGGTTTTTGCATTTAGCCCACTAAAATGTAAAGCGTTGCCTATAGTATATGAATAGGCCGCGGTTTTTGAACTAGTTTTGGACCACGGTTTTGATTAAGCTACACAAATCAAACCGTAGTCTACTAGTTATAGCACAATTTGTTTCCAACTTTAGTCCACGCTAAACTGTTGCTTAGTCTTCATACCACAATATTTATTATATTAATTTTTTTTAATTAAAAATATCTGTTTAAATTTTAACAATCACAAATTTTATCAACATAAATATGTTAAATTAATGATAAATTTTACTGAAAAATTACATTATCAAAATAATAAAAAAGTTAAATAATGATAAATTTACATAAAGAAATTGCACTATAATAAAAAGTTAAATATACAATAAT
Organism: Lathyrus oleraceus; assembly: GCF_024323335.1. Lineage (NCBI taxonomy): Eukaryota > Viridiplantae > Streptophyta > Magnoliopsida > Fabales > Fabaceae > Lathyrus > Lathyrus oleraceus. Next base: position 153,298,537 of record NC_066583.1, on the reverse strand, counting down.
AAATACCCTAACTTATTAAATTCTAATCAATTCTTTTTGCTTAAGGTTTGTTGTATTTCTATATACATAATGATAGAGTCAACAAAATCATGAAACAAAAATATAAAAATAGTTATATTTGTGCTTTAGCTCTCAACTTCATGTGCATACGCAATCAAAATTCCGACAATAGAAAAAGCAAAAATTGTCCATGCAATCAAAATTCCGACATAACATTAGAAATATTTTTCAATACAAGAACAGTAGACGACAATACTATAACACTTAAGTAAATTTCTCGGCCACACTTCACAAGTGGAAAACATCCCATGAGTCCTAGCAAATAAGTGAGATTGCATCAAAACCTTGATAATAATTCATTAATAAGACAAGTTACCATGAAAGGCTAGTTATTCAGACAACAACCACCCTAAGTTGGAAGCCCAAAAGAACAATGGTAGACAAATAATAATAGTGTAATAAAATAATCAACGTCTTCATGAGTACTTACAGGTGCTTGAAAAAATTAACCTTCTCCCGTCGATTTTGAGAAGCCCGGCCAAATTGTTTTTTTGGAGTTCCAAATATTTTTAAAATTCGGAAAGGAAAAAAAACGTCAATATAGCGGGCAACAACCTTAATAAAATTGGTTAGACACAAGAAAACAAAATTTATAAGAGAAAAATGAGAGCATACATTCTACTAATTAATTGACACTTAGCATATAATTTATACAGTTGATCAAATTCTGTTTTTTTTTTCATTGAACAATGATTCCTTAGACTATAGTTCGCCCGTTATACAACCTAGAGACCAAGTATCAATAGTTGTTTAGTACTATCTTGCCCCAAATAAGAAGTTCAGCTTCCATGAGAAACACATAGATAATTCAATTTCCTCTATGAAATTTAATACTTAACCACGGGACAACAAAGAACTACTATAAGTCAGAACAACTAGTCAAATTTTGCTATTGGTCCATAAACCTACTTAATCTCAGAAATTTCTACATCTAGAATAGAGAGATAATTTATTCAAAATAGGGAATGATTCAAGACCAAACAATTAAAATCTAAAGCTTAAAAAAAATATATTGAAAAAGAAAAATACTATTGATTGAAGATGGAAGAATCTAACCTTCAATAGACTGACCATGATAGTGCATAAACCCTTATAGATCTTAGATGGCAAGAGACAGAGACGACAACATAACGATTTCGTTTGCTTTTTCGACTTCCTCGCAGCTTATGAGAAATCGACCCTCTTTTGAAATATATGAAAGACGAAAACAGAGAGGATTGACCCTTTGATTAACTTAGTCTTCCTTGTTGCATGTGAGAAGAAACAATTTGGAATTTAGGATTTGGATGTGAGAAGAAACAATTTAGAATTTAGGGTTTGGATGAGAAGACGACACAAGACATGTTTTGGACTTTGAAGAGAGAGATTTTTGTTTGAAAAAAAAATATGAACACAATACTTTATACTGTTATAAATTTTTTATTAAAAGTAATTTTTAATTATATTAAATAAAATATAATAATTTTTACACATGATCAAATCAAATCATATCATTTTAATATTTGCGAGATATTTTATATGGGTTTAATGGTGATGCTCTAACCGTGTAAATTTTGTTTACATTATATTTATCTTTTTTCTCATTTTATATTTATTTAAATATGATTTTTGTTCTCTTATATTTATCTCTTTGAATGAATTATTTTTTAAAGTATTAAATAAAAATAATGGTTTTTTTATATTATAAAAAAAAATCATATCAGTCAAAAGTAAAAACATTTTTTTTAATATTTTTTTATTTTTACATTGTAACAAATATTTTCTAATTTTTCTAAAACATCTTCATATTAGTAAGAGAAGTCTTCACATTGTAAAAAAACTATTTTATACTGAATATAACTTTAATTTTAGTAAATTTGTATTTTTTTATTTTTTCCTTGTAAAAAAATGTGAAAGATATCCCATTATTTGCAAAAAATCTTAAATTTCTAATTTTTTTTTTATTTTGTACAGTTTTTTATATTTATGCCCATATAAAAAGTTATTATAGATATTATTGAGAAAACTGATCAAATTTACAACAAATTTTTATTTAACTATAATTTTTATCAGTTTTAAAAAGATTATAAATATTATTGTCAATTTTTTTCTCTTTTGCAATTCTTATCTATTTTAGAATAAATTTGTAATATAATTTTTATTTCATAAACTTTTTAATATTAAAAAATTGATTTTTTTCATACATTTAATTAATCACGAACGTTACATTTCTAAATATATTTGATTTATTATAAACACATTTAAAGTTTTGAACATGAATAATTGGAATGTTTAACGGTGTAAATTTTTTTACTTTAATGATAAATAACAATAAATGTATTGTAATAAAATAGAAGTTATGTGTATGTGAGAGTGAAAATATTTCATGAACATTGATTCAATATATATATATATATATATATATATATATATATATATATATATATATATATATATATATATATATATATATATATATTTCGTCAACATATAAGTTTATTTATGTAGTTAATGTACACTAGTTTGAATCCCGAAATGGAAAAACTTTTAAGCTTTTTATTTTAAATTCACAAGTTTTTTTTTATCAAAACCGTCATCTTTAATATTAGACCCGCTTCTCAGACGCTGCCTTTAAGATAAAAAATTACCACACCTTCAAAACCATGGTTCAAAGTAAACAAGCAACGGTTTTAATATGCCAACACTTTCAAAACCGTAGCTTAAAGTGTATACACAACGGTTTTCACCAAAAATCTAGAAATTTATCCACATGTAAAAAACCGTAGTTTATTACCCTTTAGGCAACGCTTTTTAAGTCGTTGCCTATTCTTCCGTCGCCTAAAGCTAAAAATGTTGTAGTGTGTGTACCTTAAAGTGGGTTAGAGTCCCATACGAGAAAAATACTCAAAATGGGTTTGGAGTCCCATATGGAGTAACGATTCTTAAATGGGTCAAAGTCCCATCGGAAATCCGAAATCCACGGGGTGGACCTCAAAGTGGATTAGAGTCCCATATGAGGAATAAGACTGGAAATGAGTGTTGAGTCCCATAAGGAGAAAAGATTCTTAGATTGGGCACGATTCCCATGTAAGAATCCGAAATTCACTAGAAAGCAAAGCATGAAACAAGGATCTGTGATCCGTGTCGAGAATCCTAGACTTAGGGTTCATCGGGGAAAGATACCTTGACAGGTTTCCGAATAATGATTGTTTTGAGTTGATGAAATCAAGTGTACATGTTTCCATACAATTCTAAAATTCCCTAGTTATTTAATTCCTTATCCTCTTTGAAGACTTAAGTTAGAAGATCGATTGGAAACCCTGTAGAGCCGAGTGAACCCATAAGATAAGGGAACTTACTAAGATTGTTATCTTACTCCAATATTATATTTTCTTTTCAAGTGTTGTTTGTAGGTTATATGCAAGAGAAGTTGTCTATTGATGTTTCAAGGGATGTTGGTTATTGTAATCTTCCGTTGTGGATTATGTGTAATGTAGATATTGCACTAAGATCTTAGTTTTTATTTTTAAACACTATTGTATAACATGTACCATAAATGTATTTTAGTTTGGGCATACGAATATAAATGATGCCATTATGCTCTTATGTTGGATCAATATCAAGAATTAACACTTATATGATATTATTCTAGATGTATATTATACGGGTTGTTACATAAAAATGGCTTACAATACCATTTATTTGTTGTATTATAATTGTTATATTTTTTTGGATTCTCTATATTTTAATGTGAATTCTCAATGGAATGAAACATTTCAAATGCCCTTACGTTAATAAATGATATTGGTTAAAGTATCATGCAACATATAAACTATATATGTTTTAAATATATATTGTACGGTGATCTAATAATTATAATAGACATATACATATCATATTTGTTAGTTTAAATCCAATCCACACTATAAATGTTAAATTAATTTTCCTAGACACGACTGCGAATGGGAATTAGAATGTAATTAATTTTCAAACACACAACACGGTTGGTTTGATTGTAAAGTTTTGTTCTTTTATTTATTTCTCAAAGTTAATTTGCATAAAGGTTAATAAATGTGTTAGGTTAAGTAATTAGGTAGAAGGATAAATTGAAAATTTGAAATTTCTAAAATTTGAGACGTTAACTATCAAAATAGTCAAATCTATTAAACTTTATAATTTCAAATTATATAATTCAATTGTGATGAATGATACTACTATAATATAGATTTTAATTTATTTATTAAGTTATGAATAAAATATTATATTTATATTTTAAAATTATTTATTAAAGTAGAGTTTGTTAAGAACCAAAGTGGTAAAACTCATAAAAGTTTATAATTTTAAATTTTAATTGAACTTTGATTCGGATGCTATGTGAATTATTTGTGTTTGATGATATTTATTATTATATGATATATAAAGATCATTTAAAGAGGGATCATGACTTATATAAAATTTTGAATTTGGAGTCTAATGAAACTATTGAATCTTGAGATGTGGAATTTTGAGAACCTTATCACGAAAGATATGTAATTCGAGATTCCCACAAATGAAGAACCTTGTGAGGAAGGTTTTCCATAGATTGTTGAAACACAAATAAAAAGTTCATCACATATTGTTGAAAAAACAACCCGAACATAGAATAAGTAAGAGAGGCCAAAAGGTTAAGGATCTAGAACCGAACAAAATCAATAATCAATTTATTTCTTTTATCTAGTAGAAGGAAATAGTGAGAATTTTGTCTGCAAGGTTCCTATTATTCTTCAAGTGGAAGATGATCCTAAGACTATATGGAAGTAGTAACTTCAAGGGACTTCTCTTGTTTAGAAGGAAGTATAATAGTGATGGAACACTAAAACACCTACAAGGATAAATCAGTAGTCAAATGGAATGTGTTGATTGTTTCAACACATATGCAATGCTAGCTAGGACAGTGATAATTAGAAGTATCATTTGCATTAGCTTCTTTGCATGACCATATAGTTCATGAAATGGATGTTAAAACGAAATTCCAAAATGGAGATCTCAATAAGGATATTTACATGGAGAAACTAGAAGGTTATATATGTGCTTCCTGATAATGAACAAACTATGTGCAAGCTTGTAACATCATTGTATGGGTAAAAACAAGCACCGAAACAATGACATTAAAAGTTTGACTCTGTCATAGCAAAACTCACCAAGTAAGGGGGGGACCATAATTTAGGGGGAGACTTTTCAACCATTTTCAAAACACAAATTCAAAGAGTTTACCATCACCAAAAGGGGGGATTGCGAATAATACATCTTATATCTAGTTCAGTTTTGATGATGATAAAGATTATCAAAGAAGAAAAGGTTCAAAAGTGTCATGCACATAAATGATGAAGTTGATGAAGAAGGTTTAACATATAAATTCAAGTGAAGATTTAAGACAAGTGAACATAAATTAGGTGCTCATTGCAATTTGTATTATACTGCTCGTAATTTCATCTCTCACTTCATCTAAAAACCTCCTTGCTTCATCATGAATGATTATCTAAAAATCTTCTTCATCTAATTCTTATTACAAGTGTTTATACACAAAGTTGTGTGAGAAATGTTATGATATTCATTTGTCTCCATTTTAATTATATGATTGATCATTAGCAACAATATGAATGGAATTTTAGAGAAAAAAAGGTTTTAACTTCCATATTCAAGTTGAATGATCTTGGACTAATTGACACACTTTTGGGGATCAAAGTAAAGCGAAATAGTGGAGCACATTATATTGAGAAAGTACTTAATAAGCTCAAACACTTACATTTCAAGAAAGTGAGTACTTCATTTGGTCATAATGTCAAACTTTAAAATAATGATGGAAGAGTTGTGGCTCAATTGGAATATGCAAGTGCAATTCGTTGTCTAATGTATTTGATGCAATGTACCTAACAAAGCATTTGCAGTTGGTAAAATGAGTAGATTTACTAGAAAACCAAATGGTGAGCATTAGAAGGCCATCACAAAGAATTTTGGTTATCTTGTGAAAAACAACAATTTCGCCCTTCATTACGGTAGATTTCTTGCTATAATAGAAGGATATACCGATGTGAGATGGATATCGAGTGTTGAATATCATAAATCTGCATTTGGGTGGATATTTACACTAGTCGAGGATGCAATTTCTTGCAAGAGTAAGAAACAAATATGGATCACTTACTCAACCAAAGAATCAGAGTTTGCGGCTCTTGCTTCCGCTGGTGAAGAAGTTGAGTGGTTGAGGGACCTTCTGTTGAAAGTTCCATTTGCTATAGACAATGTTTCAAAGGTGTTGATACATTGTGGTAGTCAAGCCACTTTACGTATAGCATACAAAAAGTGTATAACATAAATTCTAGGCAAGTAAGACTTAGACATTATTTTGTGAGAAAATTGATTAAGGATGTAATCATTTCATTCACATATACACACGATCGATCTATAATTTGCTTAATCTATTTACTAAACCACTGGTCAGAGATTTAGTAAAGACTACCTTGAGAGATATGAGATTGAAACACCTTGAATAAGGGTTCCGACAATGGTAACAACCCAATATGAAGTTAGCAAACCTTAATCTAAGATTCAATGAGTAGCAACAAGTTATTGATTTGGATGTTTGTGCAATATTCTATGACAATGTTGACTATTATATATTGAGGGTTGTGTTTTTTCAAACTCTTAATGAAGTTCTATATCGAGGATATGTATCTCAAGAAATAGATACAAAAATGAACTTCACCTAGATGAATTTCGAGATGGTGCCATCTCAAAGTAAGAGTTGGAGTTTCTCTCATGAAAAATTCACAAAAACAGGAAAAGCACATGGTCATAAATAGTGTTAGGCGAGATATATAGGCGAAGAACCACTAAAGAGTGTGTGTAAGGTAATGCTGATTTAATCACAAGGGATAACAGTTCAAAGCATTGCTACCTACAATTCCGATTAGACTTTGCATTATCCTTACAAAGGTTGAGTTCAAATCGAAAGAACTTAACTGTATTAACATTCTTTGTTTCTCTTTTTCTGAAATTGGTTTTGTAATTATTAGAACAAGTGGGGGATTATTGTAAATTATTAACAATAAATAATCTTCAGTGTGTTCCAAAATTACAAGAAAATATGGAACAGAAGGTTAATTTTTTAATTTAAAAATAGGCAACACTTGTGAAGTATTACAGTAAGCAGTTTGTATTTTGAATTCATAAATAGACAACATTTCGTGAAATATTGTAGAATGTGAAACAATACAACCTTTAAAAACTGTTGTTGTAGGTGAAACAATGCAACATTTAAAAAGTGGTGGTGTATGAGAAATAATGCAACATTTACAAAAGTGTTGTTGAAAGTGTGTGTTTCATCGAGGATCGCAACCTTATGAAACAACACCACGTTGACCTATAAATTGAGCATTCCGTATTCATAAAAATTGATTCGAAAATCCTATCCTCTTCATACAACATTTCATATTTCATCTTCCCTACATTCAACTTTTCATCGATCTTGTACAAACTCGAGTATGGGTTGAATTATCTTGGGTATTCTTGTTGGTGTAAGCCCTAGAGGCCAATACTTTTTGGTACTTGTATCGAATTATTTATTAATAATAAAAGGCATTTTCTTTATTATGGTTGATTAATAAAGTCCCTGGAATAGATAGTCCGTTTAATGTATTAAGTGTGACTTAATCATGAGAACACATTAAACATAAGGACACTATTCTTAAAGTATCCGTAGTCGAGCTTTAGTGTGAAGTGGGATAACATTAAAGCATTAAGACTATTATGTTTGTAGACTGATGATCACATCTCATGGATCATGGATAAAGAGTTATCAAGTCTTAAACATAGGTATGAATATTAAGAGTAATATTTATACCGGATTGACCCGCTATGAGAATACTATATAGAAAGTTATGCAAAGTGTCATAAGTTATTCTCATGGTGATAATGGTGTATACCACTCTTCGACCTGAAACCACTATGGACCCTAGATGTGGAGTCGAGTGCTTTATTGCTGATCCAACGTTGTCCGTAATTGGATAACCATAAACGCAGTTGATGGGTACTCCACGAAGCATGCTGAGGGACATGAGTGACCTAGATGGAATTTGCCCATCCTGCATAACAGGATAAATGTCTATGGGCCCAATATTGAACTGGACAAGGATGACACGGTCTATGCCTTGTGTTCAATATAGACATAAGGGCAAAAGGGTAATTATACACATAAGTATTATCACAGAAGGTTTTGTCAGATCACATGACATTTTCGTGTCTTGGGTAGCAGTGATGTGTTGCTAGATACCGCTCACTGTTTATTATGTTAAATGCGTGATTTAATATAATTGCCAACGTCACGAAAACCTACAGGGTCACACACAAAGGACGGATTGATGAGAGATAGAGTAACCAAGGAACACCGTAAGGTACGGTGCCCTTAAGTGAATTGTAAAACATCGTAAAGGTACGGTGTACTTGAGTAGAATACGAAATATGGTAAGGTACCATGGGCTTAAGTGATTTTGGGCATATTATAAGATATGGGCCAAAATACACTTAAGTGGGCTTTTTAGCTTGAAGCCCACACAAGTGGTTCTATAAATAGAACCCTTGTGCAGAAGCATTAATTGCGGTGGCATTACTTTCGTTTTCTCTCTCTCTCTCTCTCTCTCTCTCTCTCTCTCTCTCTCTCTCTCTCTCTCTCTCTCTCTCTCTCTCTCTCACTCAAAGCCTTCATTCGTACCAGCTAGCACTGAGATTGAAGGAATTCGTTTGTGTGGACTGAGTAGAGACGTTGTCATCGTTCAACGTTCGTGATCGCTTCGTGGATCTGCATCAAAGGTTTTTGATCGTCACAAGAGATCTGCACCAAAGGTTTCAATCGTCACAAGAGGTAAATATTCTATCACTGATCATGACCATTCGTAAGGATCTCTAAAGGAGAAAATTTTAATTTCCGCTGTGTTTTGGACCGCAATTCTCCTTCAATTCTTGCGTACAAACTCTAAGAAAATTTGAGAGTACTTGAAATACTATAAGTAAAGTGATTCATTCATAATTTTAGCCTCGATCCATTTAATTTATAATTTAATTTTCTAACAATCTTATAGTATTTCAAGCATGACAACCGAGACTTCCGTTTCAAGTATCAAAAAATAAAATGTTGTGTCGTAGACACATTCTGTACACAAGAAGAATTTAAATTATGAATCCGGATACGTTTTATTTTTTCTCATATATATTAAAGCATTATGAAAATCATAATTTTATGATTCAAATGTTTTTTTTTTCAAAAATTCGATATCAGAGCTTTGATTACTTATATTATACTTTTTCGATAATAATTAAGATATATGTTGTAGCGGTAAATTCATGACCATTAAGCTATGGATAAACTTAACGTCAATAAGACAAGAGTCGCCACCACGCTTTTATTGTTTCCAAAAGAAAAGGGAAAAGTACGAACAAAACCCAAAGATAAGAAGTTTTTAAATCAAAACTAATAAATGCCAGAGATTACAGGTAAGGGGGTTAGTTACATAGAGGGAAGGTGTTAGCACCCAAAATATCCTAGGTACTCCTAGGGAGCCCTTTTCTTATGTGTGTATGTGTTTTTGGTATAAAAGATGTTTGAGAAAAAATAGAGTGTGGGGATGAGAAAAGAATTCATTTATTATATTTTTGTGTTTGACAAGACCTTCAGACTTGTGTCTACGTACCAACATAAAAATGAGGGATCAAAACCTCGTAGTTCGTGGTAACAATTTCAAAATGAGTGGATTGATTTTAATTAAAATTTAAATTTAAAAGAGGCACAAAAGGCCCAAAAGTTTGAATGAGTGTTAGTTCTTTTTGTCTTTTGAAATTTTAAGTCGATATGATTAGATATTTTACAAGTTTGATTTAAGGAAAGAGTTTAAAAATGCATTGGCATAAGGCCAAAGTTTCTAATTTGAAACATGTATAAGTTTGAAATCACAAGCAAATAAATTTTTTGAAAGGGGGGAGAGATTTGAAATTTAAGAAGTGGGAGGAGATGAAGAGACTAATCCTAAGCATAAAATTAAAAGTTAAGAGTTAAAAATATCTAACAAATGGGATGCAATCCAATAGACAAGAATGTCATATAGAAAACCCACTTCCCCTTTGGACTTTGAATCAAGCAATAATCAGCAATCAAATAGCAATATAAAGAGCAAGGCATCAAATAAAGATGGCCACATCCAAGCAAGCAACTTCACAGCTAACAATCTTCTTTACTTCTTTATGCATCAAATGAGATCTTCCTTGACTTTGCTCAGAATAAAATATTAGGCATAGGTTCAAAGTAACAGTTGCATCAAGACCATATAGCAGATGAACTCAAGTGGGTCCAAATACTTGCATAAGATGAAAGCTCAAATCATAATAACTTAATCTTAGAAATGTTGGCATTGGCCACGTCCTTTTGCATATGGAATGTTGTCTAATTCTAAGTCCAAAAGCTCAGATCAAACCCCACAGTCCATACAAACATTTTTTAGGGTTTTTTTTAATTGTTTATTAAGTATTTTAAGGCCCCAAGACCACAAACACAAACAAAGTATGCAAACAAAAATATATACAATCACAATATATGGCTCAAATGAGCAAAGTGAAAATGACATAAACATAAACAGATTAATGAAATGAAAATGGCAATGAATGGTAAATGACTTGAAATTAAATTGCATAAAGTAAATTACTTGGAAGATAAAAGCAATATAATAAAAAATTAGTCAAATGTTAGTTGATTAGATGTTAGTGGTGTTTTATTTTTCAATTGATTAAGTCATTCTTTGGAGAACACTTAACCCTCTATTCACAAGCATGAATCCTTAAACCAAGACATCTTCCAAAGGAAGGAAAAAAGGCCAAGTTTCCACACAATACCATGAAAGGGGGGAGAATTACAATCCCACTTACTAGAATGCTATGCTTTTAGGGTCAAAATTTAGCTCTATGTTAAGCAATCGTAATTGGACTTATGTAGAAGTCACAACTATCTGAGGTCGGGCAATAGAAATTTAGATGCTAATGCATGTTAGAGATTTGGTATAATGAACCAAACTCCTAAAACATATCATACACTAAAAGAAAAAAGCTCAAAGGGATGAACCTATCTCATCCATACTTGTATTTGTTCATCTAACATAGAGTTATTGATGAACCAATTAGCCTTAGAATGTTGAGATGTCATTGATCAATGGAAGGGATGGGAAAGAATGAGATTGAAGATGAAGAGGGAGGGGAGATGAGATAAACACAAATTGGTCATGGGAGGAATCTTATCAAATTAAAATCATTCATTCATTTTGGGAGATGAAATGTATATTTCATCAATCCCCTAAATCCAATGATTTTAACTTAACAAAAGTCAAATCAACCTTGACCAAGGCCCAAACACATAGTCAAACATCACAAGTCAACAAAAATGTCTCAACACAATTTCGATACAATTAATCAATTAAAAATCAAATTAAAATGAATTAAATTTCAATTTAAATTGGCCAAAACCTAAAACCTCTTCAAAACACCAAATCAATGAAGATCAAAGGACCTTGGACAAAAAATTTCATGATTTTTGGAAAGTCATAAGTTTTTTTAAACAATTAAAAATATGCACAAAAACAATTAATTCATAAAAAATACCAAAATTAATCCAAAAAATAATTTTAATTCAGAAAATGAAAGAGGAAAATATTTGATTTTTTTTTTTGTGAAAGTCCCATATTTTTTGGATTAAAAATGAAATTGATATGAATTAATTAAAATAAAAGGATTAAATGGAAAAATCAAAAAATCAAAAAAACAAGGGCCATCTGATCTCCCTCATTAATTGAGGTGGCTAATCAGATGGCCAGGAGCGCACATTCCATATGTACACAAGTCAAACGCGATGCAGGTGTGGTAATCATAATGGACGCGTAAGATTAGAACATAAGACTCAGGTTAGATGGTCCTGGATAAGCCAACACACCACCAGAGCCCTAGCTCCGGTCATCTTCTTCGGTGAGCACCATCGGTCTGGTCCAAGCTCAACTCAATGGAAAATGAAAAATGGATACACTAATTTGAAGAAAAAATGCTCAGGAGCACGAATCTGGCCTCAATTTTCTCCAATTCCAAGTATATAAAAAGATACATGAATTTGAATTTTGAGGATCATGAACTGAGTTGCTTCGATTTGACCTCAAAGAAACTCATTCTTCTTGCCTACATTGATAGGATTTCATACAACCAAAAATCAAAAAGAATGGTGAAGAATTGAGGGAGAATCGAAGAGATGAAAATTCTGAAAATTCACCTTCAATGGAGCTTCAGATTGGCATGATCTTGCTTTCAATTATGCTTGGCTTTGCTTTAGATGCTTGTTGGAAGTGATTAGGATCAATGAAAAGTATGGACTCTTGGAGTTTCAATCTCAAAATAGTTGGAGATTTGAAACTCGACTTTCAAAGAAAATCTTCAAGCTTATCCTTTAATGGTGAGGGTTTGGAATTGCAGATTCAAAGCTTGAGAATGAGGTCCTTAATTCTGAGCAATGAGGATCGTATTTATAGGCCATGAGATTGATTTCCACACACTTCCAATTTTGGAAAATTTTGAAAGTTCTCTTTGCATGCTTGAATGTGAATCATGTTGAAACCATGTTACAAAGCCATGCAATCGTGTATGAAAAGTGGAAGTAGAAACCATCCAAATGGTTCTTCAATTTGCACCCATGTGCAAGTCCTTGATACTTTGGCAAAATGAGGTGTTCTTGGACTTTTTGGAAAGGTGGGATCAAGGGGAACAACTTTCATGTTGAACAATTTTTTATTTGAAGCTTGGATCATGATGAATTTTGAGGTGGGAGTTTGGGAAGTCAAACATATTTGAAAATTTTCTAAGTACCAAGCCATATGTTCACTTCTTCCACCTTGAATAACTTTTTCTATGGACTTTAAATGAGAAAAGTTCCTTCATCAAAGTTGTATCTATTTCAAACCTATTCAATTTGGTAACAATTTTTACCTCATTTGGATTTTTCATGAAGGATTTATGCATTTTAGAAGTTGAGGAAAATCACTTGTTCAATGGTATTGGTCCAAAATGACCTATAAAGTTTCCTCTTGGCACATGCATTTGCAAGTTGAATTTGAACTTCCTCCAAACATAAAAGTTGAATTATATGTCCTTAATTTGATCATGGAATTTTAATGGATTTCATATCATAAAAAATGAGCAAGTTATGGTCTTGGGAAGTTGACCTCCAAACTAGGGTTCAAACAAAATGACCTATAATCTTTCACCATAAAACATGACTTTCCAAGAAAAACTAGCTCTTGACTTTTACATGAAAGTTGTTTTTAATGTCATTTAGAGTAACTTTGATCTTGGAATCATTTTCATATGACAAAAAGTCCAGGAGATAAAGTCTAGGGAACCCCAGTTTTGACCAGTTGACTTCCTCTGGTCAACCACCATGAACCATCTTGCTATCTTGACATTATTTTGACTTTTGGGGCTCGTGGAGGATCATATAGGTGTAGGATGATTTAATATGAAGTATCCCTTGAAATATTTGATCACATGTTGAAGAAACTTGTTGAGGAAGTCACACAAGATACCTAGATGAATTAGGGCTTCCAAGACAAACAGGCTTCAAACTCTTAGTGATTTCTTGATCAAAATGACATGCGAAGATCATAGGGATTCATGTATGATACTAAGAGCCATAGTGAACTGTTTCTTGGTTGAACTCCTTTCCTCGAGGGTCTCAAACCCTATATATGAGCTTGATGAAGCTTTGGTGAGCACACACACTACTTACAAAAGAGTTAAACTATACATTGACATATTTTTGGAATTTTGGTTAGTAAATAATGAAAAACAAAGTATGATACAATCAAACGTGCTTGGTGATCTCTCCCGATGCAAACCCAATGAATGAAGGGTAAGGAGGATGCTAAGGTGTGATCCCAATGCTAATGCATATGATGAGATGACATGAGGGATATTAGGGTCAAAATTTGGGTCTTACATATGTCATACATTTTTTTAAATTGTTAGTATATATTATATTTCTTGTGATTATATAAGAGATTACATGATTGTCGTAATGCATCGGCATAAACATGACATAGTAGTAATTCAATATGGTTATAGTTTTCAAAAGATAGAGAATAAAAAAGATTTACAAAAATTGACATCTACATGAATCATATTCATAGAATATATTGTGATAAGTATACAATAGGTTTTACCGACCTTACACTTAGGTTGGTCAAACTAAATTTCTGGAATGTACAATTTTCATTGATTATTTTTCCCAGTTTGGATATCTTTATTTGATTAAGGAAAAATCAGAAGCACTTGAAAAGTTTAAAATCTTTAAAAATGAAATTGAAAAACTACTAGGAAAGGTGATAAAGATGGTGCGTTCTGACCGCGGTGGAGAGTATGATGGTAGATATGATTCTACTGGGAAATATATGGGGCCTTTTAGAAAATACTTGTAGGATTGTGGAATTGTTCCACAATACACCATGGTTGGTACTCCTGAACAAAACGGTGTAGCCGAAAGGCAAAACTACATTCTTAAGGATATGATGAGAAGCATTATGAGTAGGTGTAACTTACCTGAATTTTTATGTGGTGACGCTTTGAAAACAACCCTCAATATACTAAATAGAGTTCCTAGTAAATCAGTTTCAAAAACACCTTTTGAGCTTTGGACAGGTAGAAAACCCAGTTTAAACCATCTTCATGTCCGGGTTTGCCCCGTAAACGTTAAAATATGTAATCTCTTTGAGACAAAGCTTGACCCCAAAACTAGTCGTTGCTTTTTCATTGGATATCTAGGTAAAGCCAAAGGATACAAACTCTTATGTCCTGGTAGAGGTAATAAAATTGTGGAATCCATGCATGTAAAATTCCTTGAGCTTAATGTTGTTGAGCATATCATTGTATCTGATAATATTGATTATGTTATGCCTGATGTTGTTTCTTTGCCACTGCCTAATTTTTTTATAACGTTCACTCATCCAATACTCGTGGAGGTTTTGCTCCAAATGAAAATATGGTTGAACCACTTGTTGAAAATGTAGTTGATCCTCCTATTGTGACTGAGATTGCACAACCTGCTGAGCCAGTTGAGCAAATTCATGTTAGAAGGCCAGTAAGACAAAAGCAACTTGTTATCCCTAGTGATTTTGTAGCTTATCTTAGTGAGCATGCTTATGATGTTGGTATTGTTATTGATCCTAAAAGTTATATAGAAGCTATTTCTTTTTCTCAATCTAGCACATGGATAGATGAAATGCATGATGAAATGGAACCCATGGTAAATAATGATTTTTAGGAACTAGTGGAGTTACCGAGAAACTATAAGGTGAATGGCTGCAAGTGGATATTCAAAACAAAGAAGGACTCAAAAGGTAAAATTGAGAGGTTTACGGCAAGACTTGTGGTTAAGGGATTCACACAAAAAGAGGGAATTGATTTAATGAAACTTTTTCTCCTGTTTCCACTAAAGACTCCTTTAGAATTGTTATGGCCCTCGTAGCATATTTTGACTTGGAATTGCATCAGATGGATGTTAAGAATGTTTTTCTGAATGTTGATCTTAATGAGGATGTGTGCATGCAGCAGCCTGAGGGTTTGTGACAAATGGTAATGAGCATTGGGTTTGTAAATTAAGAAAATATATTTATGGTTTGAAACAGGTTTCCAGACAATGGTACTTGAAATTTGATGAGGTGGGGACTTCATTGGGTTTTGAAGAAAATAAAGTTGATCAGTGCATCTATCTTAAGGTTAGTGGGAGTAATTCATCTTTCTTGTGTTGTATATTGATGATATTTTGTTTTCCAGTATTGATCTTGGTATACTTCATGAGATCAAACTTATGCTAACCAAGTTCTTTAATATGAAAGATCTTGATGAACCATCCTATGTATTGTGAATTGAAATACACAGAGACAGATCAAGTGGTGTACTTGACTTGCAATATAGGACTTATATCGATGTAGTATTGGAGAGGTTCAATATGCAGAATTGTAAGCTAGGGGATGTTCCAATTACTAAAGGAGGCCAATTCAATAAAGATCAATGTCCTAAATATGAGATTGAGCGGGAAGAGATGAAGGGAAAACCCTTTGAAAATACATTGGGCAACTTGATGTATGCTCAAGTATGCACTAGGCCTGACATTAATTTCATAGTTGGCATCTTAGGACGATACTAGTCTAATTCTAGGAATGATAATTGGATTGCTGCTAAGAAAGTGATGAGATATTTGTAGAGAAATAAAGAGTATATGCTTGTTTTTAGGAGAGTTAAAAATTTGGAAATAGTTGAGTATACTAACTCTGATTTTGGTGGTTGTGTTGATGATATGAAATCTACTTCTGGTTACATATTTATGTTGGCAGGAGGTGCGATATCTTGGAAGAGTAAAAAGAAAACTCTGGTCGTCTCTTCTACTATGCATATAGAGTTTATTGCTTGTTATGTTGTTGTCACTCATGTTGTTTGATTGAGAAATTTAGTAACTGAACTTCATATTGTTGATTCCATTCCTAGGCCACCAATTTTTTTTTACCGTGATAATAGTGCAGTCGTGTTCTACTCTAAGAATAATACAATTTCTAGCGATTCTAAGCATTTGGAATTAAAGTATTAAAAGTTAGATATCTTGTAAAGAAAAATGGCATTGTTGTTGAGTATATTGGTACTGATTTCATGCTAGCTAATCCCCTAACCAAGGGACTTAGGCTCGTTATGTTCAAAAATCATGTTGAGAACATATGCATTCTGAGTTCTTTTGATGTAATTGGTTAGTGAGAGTTTATTCTTTATGCCATTTTTTATCGTGTTGTATTTTATTTTGGACACTTTAAGTGTTAGATTGTCAAGTACTTTCTATTTTAAGTAATTGATATTGCAATTAATATTATTATTATTATTATTATTCTTTGTTTATTTATATGTCAATTGTTAAAATCGGGATTCAGTGTCATTGGAACCATTGTGCATATGGTCGACACAAGTTTGGAGTTCAGAGCATAATTATAATTTTGAGTTCGACATCTTTGGGACCAATATACCAATGGTTGATGCCATATTGGAGCTGATGTATGATTTTAAGCTCGTAGTTGACATGACCACCGTGTCGGTGGTCAACGCCTTATTGGAGTTGAGGCGTTATGATTTGTAAAATCATGCAATTTCTTTGGAGTTAAGGCATTTGAGAGAAATTATTAAGGACTAACAAAGAAAATAACAGTTTGGCTATTGGATCAATTTGGCATGTTGTTTTCTTGCCACACTCCAACTAATGACTAGTTGATGAAGTCCGTAGTATTCGTAACCATATAAGGTTTTACGTCAATGAAGGATATAATAATCGCCATGATTCGATACTACTTGAATTTTTTTAGATTGAGTCATATTCAGATACTGCACCTGGAATCATGCATTTGCTTAAAATGCGGTCGCATTTAAGAAATTAGTAATTAACCTGAGAGTCGTTTTCAAAATGTATTTTTTAAAATTTAAAATCACACAATTGTTTTTGTCCAAGTGGGAGAATTGTAGATTTATATGACATTTTGTGGGCTACAATCAATTGTCATTTTAGTTTGTGAAAAACAGGTTAATCATGATTCTTATGGGGTGCATAAATAAACCCCTTTATTGATTAAATGATTTTTTTTAATTAAAGACAGAGTATCTGAAACCTGATTGACGTGGACAAAAGTGTAGACTTTAACCCTTGGTCCATAATGCGTAGGGACTAAGGTTATATATATTATATGGCTAGGTCCCCTCAATAATCACAGAATCAGAAAGGTAACTGACGGTTCCACAACTTGCCCCCATTGAGAGTTGTAAACGGGAGTGTGAGATACAAAAGAAGATCCGGTCACTCATCTTTTCAGGATTCCAAATCAAGGTGACAACAACGACAACTCTTATTCACACAAATCATATCTTCAACAAATAAGTGTTGATATTCTAATTTCATATAATTGATTAGTGAATTTTTCTATTACACATAAATTCATGATATAAAAAAAAATAGGTACAAAAATGAATGAGGGGGATTCAAGACAAAATCTCAAATATAACAAATGCAAAAGCTAGGAAGACCTAACTTGTTTCTATTGAAATCTATATATTGAGATGTATATCATTCTACCATGTATAGTTAATAACTATCAAACCTAAATTAACTAGCTTTTCTGCACAATAATTCTCTTTTCTATAAACATGAGTTGTCAAAAAATTAAACTTACTCAAAACTTAAATACAATTGTCCCATACGTTCCTTAACTTCCAAGACACGACATATGATTTACGTCATAAACAAGCACCACTAACTTAGAGTTCATCTCCTGCCACAACCTATTCCAATTCTGATGTGCAGTTACAACACTTGCAACACTTCTTTATAAGATTTTTGTAGTTAGAACACTTCTTCATAAGATTTTTGTGCATTGAGTGATACATGTAAAAGATGAGAAAGGGGTGCAGTAGAACAACAGGCCAACTCGAGCAATATTTGCCACAAATCATTTCATCTAATTCTAAAATGGTTGAGTGATACACATAGAACAATAGACCAACTTTGCTCATATCACATCCGTAACATAACATAAACTTGTGTTTTTTTTTTCTTTCTGAAATGTGGAAGAAGAGTAACAATGTAGACATAATAATACACTTAAAACAGTAGTCTAATGAAGTTAAACACTTTAAAGGACAGCTGGATGTATTATTTTCTATTAGTTAATTGCTATGTTGTTTTACTCTATCACCAAAATTAAAGATAAGCATTACTTTGGTTCAATTATGCCAATAGAAATGTTAGTAAAAGACGTATATAGGAACTACTTGGTTGTTTGGGGACCACAACCCATTTCTTAGCAAGCAGAACCCTAAGAAATCATTAGGAGCTACTAAAATGTCACTAAAAGACATCTACAGATACCTTCTCAAAGATGTAACTATATAGAAACTTTAATGGGCAACAAAAGTTAACAATAATTACTTATGATCCCTTGCGTCAATCGAATCCCATGATTCCTTGTCAAATTCAGAAAGAAAACAAAAAATACCTCCACAATGTCTAACTCAACTGTTTGTTTGAATGAGGGAAAA
This sequence comes from Lathyrus oleraceus, assembly GCF_024323335.1. Classification (NCBI taxonomy): domain Eukaryota; kingdom Viridiplantae; phylum Streptophyta; class Magnoliopsida; order Fabales; family Fabaceae; genus Lathyrus; species Lathyrus oleraceus. The sequence goes on along the minus strand of NC_066583.1, from coordinate 153,279,328 downwards.
AATAAAATCCAAAATCGCATATCTATTATGTCCCAATATATGTTTTAATATATCCAGTTCACAATCTAATCTCACATTTTTTACTTTTAAAATAATGATCAAACAAGGAACATCATGTACAAAATAAATGAGAAAAATCCTTTGGTGATAATTTTAATTCTTCAAATTGAAAGGTATAGCTGCCATCAAAGTCCAACATCCAAAATTGTGGTCATAAATTAAATGTTAGATCATAAATGTGTTAAAATATTTATAGTTGATTTTCTAGTTAGGTCATAAAATAATGAGTATCTTCATGCACCATAAATTGAAGACATTAATCTCATCAGTAGGTCAACAACTGAATTTTCAACACAAGCATAGTATCAGTACGCCATGCATATGATACAATTTTATACAATTTTAACAAGTTGAATCCAAAATGGCTACAATAAACAAGTTTGTATCAAAGCGAAACAGAAGAAAACACAAACCGGACATGAGATTCACCATTCAAATTTTGTGTTTGGTTTTAAATGAGTGGTTAAGTACCATCACGAATATGAATAAAAAAAAGATGTTGAGTATCTAAGAGAAAACACTTGTGGAAGAGAATGAAAAGGAAGGTGAAAATTACTTCTAGTTTGGGATTCTATTGTAGAAGAATCAATTTCAAATAGTCAAAAGATATAAAGAGAGCATGTAAATAAGCTTGGAAATAAGCAATTCCTAAATCAGGATCTTTTTGGCGGAAGGGACAGAGAAATGGGAGAAGAATGGCAGTAGAAGATAGTGCGAAAAAAGATCTAATGGGAAGAGAAGAGAGAAGCGATTCCTAAATTAGGATCTTTTTTGGCCGAAGGCACACAAAAAATGGGAGAAGAGTGGTGGTTGAAGATAGTGCGAAAAAATATCTAATTTGAAGAGACGTAGAATCAATGTTTTTACTTGATCTAATGGTGAAAAAATTGTCTGGTCTATCATAGAAAATCTCTTTGATAGTAATCCATGGTAAAAGTCACCTTCAAGTATAACCATATCCTTCATCTGGGGATGATTAGGTTTGCATACAAAACAAGATTGGCCAATATTACAATCAAAACCAATATTTATAGGAAACAACAAATGATATCAAAAGAAAATAAAGATTGAAGATAATACCATTAATGTAAAATCTGAGAATCTTTTCAATCCCTAGAAACTGTAAAATCTGAGAATCTTTTCAATCCCTAGAAACTGTAGTAAAAGAAAACATGTATATCTCAGCTCATCTTTTGAGACATTACTTAACTGAAGAAAGTTTTCCTATGGTTCTCTATTCATATCTAAGCCACATAACTGGGCCAGCTCTAAGCTTAAATTACAATGAATAACTCATCGCAACTATTTGAGAAAAAATTTGTTGAATCTGCAAGGACTATAAGCTATATTTTTCATGAGAATCATGAAAATCCTTTTCCGAAGATCTAAAATTGTGTCCCAAATCTATAAGACTAATAAAAAAATATTTATGACTTTCACTCAGACAAAATGATGAGTTGGGTATTGGTTCTCATAACCATTATAATCATAGTAAAGCCTCTCCCCCTTGGAAATATCTCGGGTAGCAATCAAAAAGACCCGCGATTCATCATTAACATTGTATCTCACACATTTACAGTTCTGCTTCTTCTTACCGTCCCTGCATATGAATTTAAAATGAAACTTAATAAATAACAACATCAATTTACTAAAGAAAAAGTATAAGTATTTTATGATATTAGAGTCCTCAAAAGTTTAGTTCTTTATAGAGCATACCAAAGCCAAACAGCTTATGAAATGGACTGCAAGAAGGATTATGGAAATAAGAATGTCCAAATTAACAGTATACCACAGAAATATAGAGCAGTTCACATGAAATGACGAAACCAAGTAAAATGGTCTTTATCCCACCCCATCCCTCTTGTTCTATCCTTCTAAATCAAGATTAATATGAGAAAGTGAGACAGGCTTACTGAGTATGATTGTTGATGCCACTGATAAAGCGAGCAATGTTTCCACGTTTATCAGCACAGGCAACAAGACTGGTAGCAGGGTTTCCTGAAAGAAGCAGCGTCATCATGCTGTCACAATCATCAGTTTCTCTGTTCTTGATAAAATCCACATCCCCGGTGTATTCAGCAATAAATGTCATGTCTTTTATAGGGCCATCAGCCTCCACGGTATAGCTACATCACATATCAAGGAAAATCCAATAAAAAGTTAAGATAAAACCTAAACTGCTTTCCTACATTACGGTAATGACTATATGCTGGGTCAAAGAAATCAGCTATATATTAAGTTAACAGATATTGATTTCCTACTTCACGGTAATGAGTGTAAGATAAATATGTACCCTTGACATGAATCAAAAACCACCATTAATGGTGGGAATTTGCCTCGTTTGGTCATAGTTATGCAGCGCTCTAAGGTTTTTGTGTCTTCCTTATTAAGATTCTGAGGAAAATAAACAAATAATCTATCAAACTAGAACACAATGATGGAGATGTGCATGCTAATTAGTTTGTTTGCGAAAATTCTATTTGAATGTGTGAAAAATTTACAAGAAAATTAATTAGTTGAGACCTGCATTCCACCATTTTCAAAGGTGGACTGATTCGCTTCTTGGGGAGCCATTCCTGGAGAGTAGGTCAGGCTATTACTGAATTTAATATTCAGTGCTGTTAATGCAGAAGCTAGGGAGGCCATTTGTTTCAATCTCCTGGCTGGATCTACAGTAGGAACAAAGGGCAGTAACCTTCTCCTTTTCTTCTGTAAGACCAGCGGTTTTGGACGTCTCCGCCGCCTCATAGCATCTACAAGTCCATAATGGATAAATTAAAAAGAAAACAACTTCCAATTTAATATCATGTATATATATAATTATATAGACATCTCACACAAATGAAGCAAAACTATACTTTAGAGTAATCTTTTGTACATATCAACCAAGTACTTAGAACATGACATCAAAACATTAAAAAATTGTAGAAAAATAAGATATCTAAAAGTAACTCTTTTAGATTCATTTACCATTTAAATATTTTCTAAGGATCCATGGTACATCTTGTAGAAGTAACAAGAGAGTAAATGTGTTTGCCATTCTAGATAACATAAGCATACAAGAACAGTTTCGACATAAACATGAATGAACAAATATCCAAAGGGATATTAACATGCATCATTTTTCATTCATTAGTAATAATGAAGAGCTTCTATACACCTAGGATGTATCAAATAGCTTTTAAGATAAGCCAAAATCTTCCTAGTTTTCTTGAAAATGCATAAATATCAAATACTCTAATGGTTAAGTTATCCTAGTAACTTATTTTCTGGCAAACTGTAGACCACTTTTGAATAAATCTATCTACGTTAATATCAAATTTTCCTTTTTAACTTCAATTCATAGTATAATTTGCAACTAAAACATCCAGTAAAAGCATTTGATTGGGCTTCCTTTACCTTTAGACAGCAGTAAAGGCTTATCATACCAATTGCACCAAAATGTGCAAGCTTGTGAGATGCTACCTTTCAGCTGCCTTACATATAAATTGTGATGCAAGAAGTTGAAAGGTGTGTTTTGCATCAAATGCCATTTCTGTTTGATAGTATCTAAAGGTCGCTTCAATAAATAAAACTATGGTAGCTATCTGTTCATTAAAAACACAATCTAGTAAATGTAGATCACCTCAATAAGTCTACTTCTGTAAATCCATCCAAATTGCCCAATTGATCATTGGACAATACCAATAACCAAAGTCTCAAGCTTAAAATTTACGGAGCTCGGTGACGGAAATATCTAAGTCCGCATCCTACATAGTTTGTCGAGAAACACTCCACACCCGAGGGGCTGACATTTCATAAGCTAAAAAAACACCAAGCCCTCAACTACACATGCATGCTTCATTCACAAAAAATTAAAACAAGTTCCAAAGATCATTACATTACAAGAACTCGTTCATATATCTGATCAATTTAAAAAAACAAGCTACAAAATATTTATAGTTCACAAGTCAAGCTCCAATGTACAATAATTGGTTCGGCATAAACAAAATTCAACCAACATCACATTCACAAAAACAAGCAACTACTGAGAAGCTCAATTCGAAATGGCAAAACAAATATCCACACAGCACATTGAATAAAAATGATCATCAAAAGGATTTAAAATTAACAATAAAAAAAAAAGTAGATATTAAAGATGTCTGAATTTAAATGTACATTACCCCGAGAAGCAGAATTATTCCGTCTGAAATCAGGTAAATCCCTTGGAAGCCCAAAGAAATCAAGTATTCTCCTTTGCGTGAACTCTGAAACACATTAAACGATCACAAAAACAATGCCACATTCATAATCACGGTGAGAAAACAGCTCAATAAAAAAGCTAAAAACAAACACGTTTTGAAGACGAAGAGAATCACTTACTTTTCACTTTCTTCACCCCCGAACACTTAGGGCAAATCCAGGAACCAATCGGAATTCTCACAACAATCGGCCTCACACATTTCATATGGAATCCTTTGTCACATTTGTCGCACAATAGCAGCTCCTCCGGTTGCTCACCGGTGCCACATTGCTCGCACATGAGGCTACCGTAATCCTCCTTTTCCACCACCGCGTACTTCGCCCTTGCCATTATATCATCCATTGACCTGTACTTCTTGACCGGCGGCGAGTCAAATGTCTTTTTCCGAATGTGGTGCGGTGCATGCGTGCGGTGGATGAAGCTCGTGAGCTTCTGAGATGAAGGCGATGAGGTCGCCGGAGCCATTCCGTCACGGCGGATTGAAAAATTCGAAAAGGTTTCAAGGGTAGAATTGAGAATTTTGATGAAATGTTTTTTCAGAAAACTCTCTAATTTATAGAAATGGTGTAAGCTCTAGAAAATGGGGGTGATAGAAAAAAATCATTAAAATAAATTTAAAAAGGAAAAAAAAAGCTTTTATTTTTTTTCTTCTTTCTTTTTGTTTTTGTTAGTCTCACCCGCGGGAGTGTGACACTTACCGGTGGAGGAAGGTGAATGTTAACATGGATGACGTGGAGGAATGTGGTTGGTTGTACTAACTTGCGCTTGTTTTGGCACAGACTTTTATGCGTGGTTTGCGCATTGTTTTGGTTGTTTTTGCTAACTTGAGTCATAGGCTGAGATAGCCGTTTGGATTTTACCAGCCAAACAATGTGCTTTCATTTTCTTTTTACTAAAATGGAGGAAAAAGGAAAATAAAAGTTTTATACACATACATTGAATTTCTAATTTGTTTGAAAAATTATTTTTTTTAAAAAGGTCTAACAATCTTTTATTACTTGAATTGTAATAAAATGACTTTATTTTATTATGGTAAAATAATAGAAAATTTTAGAAATTTGGTCAAATAATAATATTAAGGATATTTTAAAGTTTTATTTTTGGAGTTGTTAGAATTATATAGCCGTTGAAAATTGGTAAAATTATAAAAATTGATTCTATATATATTGAAGATATTTCTAGCTTTTTAGTCTAAAGTAATTTTTACATAATGCATTGTTACTCTTTTTTAAAAATTAAAATTTTATTTTAAAAGTTACATTATCTTATGCTAACAAATTTAAAATCTTAAAAATAAATAGTATAAAAATATATTGATTAAAGTTTTTATACATATACATTGTATGTATACATTATATTTTAAAATTTATTGATTAAAGTTTTTATACACATACATTGTATGTATATATTATTTTAAAATATATTGAAATTTTTTTAAAGTATGATTTTTATTATTTTAAGTGTATTAGAATCTCTTTATTTTATCTTGGTTAAAAATTAGAAAATTTTAGCAATTTCGTAAAATAATAGTATTAAGACTATTTTCTAGAAAAAAAGTAATATTAAAACTATTTTTAATTTTATGTTTGGAGCCGTTAGAATGTTAGAGCTCTTAGAGACGATTATCTAATTATAAAATTGGTATTTATAATTTTAATTATTTTTTATAGGATTAGTTTAATTTTAAAAATTGATTGTTGAAGATGAAATTTCATATTTTTTAGCCTAAAAGCAATTTTGTATTGAAAATTTTCATTTCAAACTCACATAAATATATTTAAATATAAATAATTTTGCATTCAACTTAATTTTAAATAAAATTAATTAATTTACAATCAATTTTGTGACTGCTCATTTATGTACTAATTTATAGTATATTTACTTTCCTTTTCTCTGAAAATATAGTAATTTATTTGAATCTCTTAAACAAATAGGGACGTCCAATTTGAAAAAACTATAAATGAAATAAAATGTAAAAATTTATATCTATAGATTTATCATTATTAAAATAATATCTCAAGTATTAAAATTATATATATATATATATATATATATATATATATATATATATATATATATATATATATATATATATATATATATATATATATATATATATATATATATATATATATATATATATATATATATATATATATATATATATATATATATATATATATATATATATATATATATATATATATATATATATATATATATATATATATATATATATATATATATATATATATATATATATATATATATATATATATATATAGTATCATTATTGCTTACTATTTAGGTATATATTAGTAGTTTTTTTCTTTGACCAAATATTTAGTTTTCTCTTTAACTAATGATAAATCTATAAATCTATTTCAAGTATTAGTATAATATATAGTATTAAAATATCACATATAAGTATAAAACAATTCATATGTTTGACTAATTGTAAAACATGAATGAAATATTATATTTTTGTTCATAATTAATATTATAAAATAGGGGTGTATTTTTTATACTAAAACCTTAGCTATTGTCTTTTTTACAAAAAAAAAACTAATTATTATTATTGACTAGTAAAAATTATATACTTTTTTACAGAAAAATATATGTAAAACTAATAATTTCTATATTTATTAAGATAATATATTATTTACCCTACTCATTTACTCTTGATAATACTGTTTAAATGATCTCTTATCATTTCATTACAAAAAGTAAATTACTCATTCATATGCATACTAAAGTGTGCATTTGATTTCAAAAAGTGAAGGTCAAATTACGGATGATTTTCTTGAAAAAATTTAGAATGTCTTTTTGTATCTATTCTCCTTTTTGGTAAAATAAAAAAAAATTATTCTATTTTTTTACATTTCACTTTTAAAAATATTTTATTTTTATTTAATTATTATTTTAAAAATTCAATGCAATATTAACTAATTTTTTATTTATAATATTTGATAATGTTAACAGTGTTCTAGAGACACAAGTTAAAATTTAGTTTATAAAATATTTATATTAGAAAAAATCAATTAAAATATTAATTTTATATTTTTATTAAAATTGATGACTAATTTTTAATATAATATTTTTTATTTAGTTCTTAATTGTATTTTAGAACACAAGTTAGTATTATTTATAATAATTTTAAGTATTTTTTTTAAAAAATAAATAGAATAAAAAGATAAATAATAAAAAATATTATTAAATTTTTTTATTAAAAAATTAATTAATATATATTATCATTGTAAAAAAATATACCCCATCAATTCATGACCATCATCTATATCTATTATTTTATAGATTATTAAAATAAAATTAATTTTTTTTAACATTCAATATCTCTTATTAATTGACGGCATAAAATATTTTTAATGTATTTCAATTAAACATTTTTTACTAATAATAACAAAAAAAAAGTTAGTATAAGATATAACTCTAAAAAAATCATAATTGTAAATACAGTCAAATGAATACAATAAAAATAATCAATATTGTGTATCAAATTTTACTTATTTATATTTTATTATCAGTGTTAAATTTATTTATATTTTATTGCATAGAGATTACTAAACCTCACAGAACTGTGAATAATTTATCGTGAATATTGATGAAGAAAAAAAAAAGAAAAAATCGTGAATTGATGATGATCATTATTCAAGTAAAGATGGCTGGAAAAAAATCTATATCAATTTAAATAGATTTCAACATCCAGTAAAACAAACATAGATAACGCATCTCCATTAATTTTTACAAAGGAAATAATAACTCACTCATACAATTTAATTCGTATATTCCTTAGACTGTGTGTGTATAATCTTACATTAACATTTAATATCTATATTTAATTAGTTTTGTGGTGATTAATGTTGAAATTAATAGGGAAGATCAAGGTATGTTATAACCGCAAGCGTTTTATTATAATTTGCTTTGCGTTTCATTTTTTCAAATTTGGTTATGGTATGATTTTGATTTATTTTATAATGATCAGGGCGTAACAAACTAATATTTGATTTTATCGGTTCATGTGCAACCCTTTAATTGGTTATTGTTGCATTTAGATATTGTACACGTGTTCGATTGTTTAGCATAGTGACAATCCGCACTTGTACTTCGTACTAATTCGCGTTTCGATGTGCAATTTGTCTTTTTCATTGATTTTGTTATCTTGTTGCTTCTTGATTCGATTTGCAATAGCAACTTGCTATTTCGGTTTGTGCTTTTATTCAACGATTCAATATTGTTACGATTAAGTCAAATTTAATTTTTTTTGTAGTAGATTTGCACGTCTTTGCGTATGCGACTTTGATTCGCGTCTTTGCATCATGATTTAACCCGTGCATGTTTCCATTTCATTTTACTTTCTCAACTCATTTGTTATGGATGTATGATGTAGATATTGTGTATGCTTTTGTATCCTCTTATCATGTTGAATGCTTGATTGTATATGTGATTCTTGTGGTGTTTGATTACGTCTTATGCTTGAGTTCACGCCACTATGTTTGAACTCGCCTTTCTTTGCGATCCAATTCGCATCCTTTGTGTTACTATTCATATCCATTATTTCTAACCATTGATTCCAACCATTTCAAATCATTTTCAAACTATTTTACGATGCAAGTCAAATGCTTGATCCAACATCAAACTATTTTCAAAATCATATTCCAATCATTTCTGAACCATTTTCATAATTCAATTTGCATCACAACGCAAAATCAAACATTGATCCAATATCAAGTTTTTTTCATAATCAAATTCAAAACGACTAATTCATACTTTGACCATTTCAAACAATAATGAAAGAAAAATGTTTAATTTGGTGAAAGGTCCACTCATAGTCCCGAGTATTAGGCCCAAGTGGAAATCGCTTGTAAGTCATAAATATCTCATTTTTCACTAAAATACAAATGTGTCTAATTTTTGCGATAAATGGAAAGAAAAAGACTATTTGGGTGAAATGTTCCGTCATAGTCTCAAACACTAAACCCAAGTGTTATCGATCGCAAACCCAAGTGTTTGTCTTTCATTCAAAACACTTATTATTATCCAATATGAGACTATTACCCACAATACTCACACTTGATACATTCTCAATAATACGAACAAGAGCGAAGTGAGTAAAGAATATATTTTATAGTTTACCGTTCTTCAACTATGAAACTTGTAAGTGCAAAGTGATTAAGCATTATATTTGATAGTAAAATATATAATTTTTCATTGGTTGTTAGTAACGATGGTCACATCATTGTATAAAAATGTTAATCTTGCATGCAAGTGCATGTTATCACTTATTGATAGTATTAATCTTGGATCTAAGATTCTCTTCATTTTCTTTCTTATTCATTTTTTTTACTAAATTTTGAAAATATAAATATAATAATGTTAAGTTTTTTTCTTTCTTAAATAAAAACGCATCCAATTAAGTTAAGTTTTTTTCCAGTTAACTAAGCTAAGCATTTTGTTTACAGGAGTTAATTAATTAAGTTAAGCTAAATATAGGAAGAAGTAGAAGGCATGCAAATTGAAAGTTTTATCTTCTGGTGTCTAAAAACTGGCACAATAAAATACACTGAATCAGTGTTGTATGTATCTCTCTACTCAACCACAAAGAGAAAGAAAGAAGAATACAAAAGTTGAAAAAATAAACTTAGTCGTAATTGAAAGGATTGAACTGGATCGGTGGCGACGGTGGTGACTGTGGCAAACCAACTTCAGGGGAATGAAACTCCGACGGTTTTGCAAAGGCGTTGTTCTCAGGCCAAACGTCATTATAAGACAACACCGTCTGCGACTGCGGGCTTAAAACAGGTGAAAACACCCCGATCGGTTTTTGTTGTAATGTCTCCGGTGTCGATGGGAAAATTTGCGAGAAAGCATCTGTTGGTGTCACTGGCCATGTTATCGGTGAGAAATTCTGAGGAGACAATGGCGGCAATCTCGCCGGCTCTGGCAATAAAATTCCTGGAAATTGACTCATTTGCACGCCATCCTCCAACATCCGCATCATGTCATCATCACCAGTACTCCAAGAAGGCTTTTCTTTCTTCTTCGTTCTTTCCGTCGAAGCAAGCCTCGCCGCCGGAGAAACCTCACTGGCTGCGGTTGGTTGTCCGTTACCCGTGTGGACGACGTCTTTGAAGTCCTGGGGGGAAGTGACGTTGGCGACTCTTTGAGGCAGGGAATAGATGATAACCCGGGACTGAGGAATTTGCAATGGCGCGTTCTTGATGATCTTATGAGATTCTTTATTGAGTTTGAGAGAGTTTTGACGTGACAATGGACGCTCTCTGTTCAATGAATTCTGGACTTTCATGGTGAAATCAAAAGTAAGAATGGGACTGTGAGATAGAGAAGAGAATGTTGGTGTGAGTCCCAAACAAAATAACTAGTTTAGTTATGCAATTACTAGTCACCAATGACTAAATAGGTTTAGTCATTTCTGGATCTTTAGTAAGTTTTTATTTTATATTTGAGATATACATGATAGTAACAGGGTTATATTTGGAGTTAACCACTTTGCATGCTTGCATTTAACAACCCTATGTAGATTAATGTAAATAGATTATTATTTCCTTTTAACTTTTAGTAAGAAAAGATTAGAGTTGATAATTAGTTAAGTGACTAGGGGCAAAATTGCCTTTTGCCAATTCACACTTTATATGATCTTTGGAAATTTAGAGAAAAAAACATTTTCTCACATTCCTCCCTTTCACGATAAAATAAAGAGGAGGTAGATTTTCTTTCCTTTGAATTTCAAGAACCCTAACTTGCATGCATCAATATCTCATTTTATTGAAACAAAATTGATTTGTAATATATTCTTTAAATTTTGATGATAGCAAAGTATTTAAAAAAAAATTAGGTATACTAATATTTGTTCATGTGTGCAAGACAATAGACTAAAGTTTTAAGAATAAACTAAGTATTGGTTCTATTAGTGAATATCTAAAGAGAAATTTAAAGATTAGAATCTGAAGGATTAGAAGTTGAAGATCAAATTCTGAAGAAGTATACTTCTGAAGATCAGAATATGAAGAATTGTTAACGCAACAATCTCTAGCCTTCCTATCAAGGTTTACTTGCAGGACCGGCTACAAAGTCCTAGACTAATATGTGTTAAGTATATGGTGTGTTTCGTTGGTAAAGTGTTTGGAACACTAGAACAATAAGTAAAATGTTTGCAAATAGAAAGTGCAGTAAAATTAAAAGAGGGTAAAAGCAAGATAAAGATGTAAATGAACAAAGTAAATGAAAATAACTTGACAAGTTAAATGATTTGCAGGTAAATATGGAAGCATGTGTACATTTTGCAGGAAGTTAACTCTTTTCTCTTAGACGCTTGATACTTCAAGTATTTTCTTATTGCAATGTTACAAATGCCACCCTCTAGAAATGAAAATCACGTCTACTTAAATAGTAATAAAAAATAAATGCTAGGAGGTTATGACTCATTCATGATGCGCCACGTATCGGAGCCTGTCAACCCACGTCTCTAGTATCTTCCCACGCTCTGCTTCCCACAATCGGTGTCCATCATGGTACGCTTGACTTCGACTTCAACAGGATCACCCCTTTCTTCGACTTTGCTTTCCTAATTTCTCCCTCCGTCGACTTCGCTTTCGAGCGCCTTTTTGCTGTCCTGGTTTCGTCCTTCGTTGTGGTCGAAATTTTCCAGCTAACGAATTGCCCCTCTAAAAGGCCAGTTTCGGCTGAGAGATGCTTCAACCGAGAAACTTGGCTTTTTGACTTTCCAAATTTTGGCTGGATGTCTAATCGTTAATGATGCTTTGCACAACGATGATTTTTCCTGCGCCACGATTTCCCAAAAAAATGTCATCATTAGTAGCTACTTCCTAGGTCGTGGGCTTTCAACTAACGCTACTAACTTTCCCACTACCACTTAGTTGGGCAGCTGTCGTCAATCGACTGACCCCTGATTGTCATTTGGTTTGCCTATAAATACCACTTTTTCATGTTCAACATTTTCTTTCTGCTTATTCATCTGCGCATTTTCTCTGCAATCTCTCACGACGATATTATTCTTATCATTTTTTCTCCTTCTTTCACTGCAATGGCTTCCTCTACTCATACCAAGAACGTAGCAACCTTCAACACTGGCAACAATCCTGTTGCATTTTAACTCACTGAAACAGACAACATGAAACCTATTCCTCAATCCACTTCTACTGATGAAGTTGTGGTAAAAATCTGGCAACGTCAAATGCTCATTCCATTTATTGTTGCTGACAAACTTGTTTCCTTCCACGGGCCTTACCCAGACACCAAAACTCAACCAGAAAATGTTCAATCCAATTTTCCTAGTTTTACTTCTGCTCTGCCTCCAGCTTTTGAAAAGGACAGTACCATCGACATCAAGTTCATGGACCCAAAGGCTAGAGTCTTCAGGTTGAGGTATACTCGAGGCAATAAGGAGTGAGTTGCTTGGCTTAACAAGGTTCAACGAAAATGCTAAGACCAATGGATAAGCGTTGGGATCTTCTACGCTATCCAAATTTCGAGGCATGCCCATCGAACCAACCCATGTATGTTGCTCGCTTCGATGTATTTTTGGGAGGGTTCGACCAATACCTTCCAGCTTCCCTGTGACATGTTGACGCCAACTCTCTTCGACGTGGCGGCTATCACAGGTTTATCACCATTGGGTGAAACTTTCGACTCTATGCTTCCGACAAAAGCCACCTTTTTGTTCAGTCGCACCAGCCTTCAAAATGATATAGAAGACCACCATAATAAAGATTATGTCGAAGTCTCTGATGAATAGCATATTGCTTTTCTAACCCTTTGGCTTTCATACTATGTCTTTTGTCCTGGCTCTTAACAAATAGTCAATAGTTACATAATCCTAGCGATCCAAATCCACTAAGGTCGACAAGTTTCTTTAGGTAAGCTTTTACTAGATTCCTTGTACCACTCTTTGGGGCTCGCAACCCTAAAATTGAAATACCTCCATTCTACTCCAAAGGCCCTGAATTTGTCAGGCCCTATGTGGATGTTGCAACACTGGTTGAACTCCACTTTTGAATACCAGTTAGGTTATCCGGTGTCGGAGCGCATAATGCGTTTGAATGAGGATCGACCAGTTAAAGGCGTAAGACTCGCCTAGATGACATGTCAGGAAGCCCCCAACAAACACCTTTTTATGAAGTACCTCAACATTTTTATCGAGGCCGACTCCTTTGTTCCAGGTATGGCTCCATTTATGCATCGAAGCTTTGGTCTGAAATGGTTTAAGAATCCTTTCCCAGGTGATTCTCCTCAAGCTGCATCACAATCGCGTGTTGTGTGGAGGGCGTTTTTGACTCCTACATTGTTATCCTTCAGGATAGAGGCAGTGTCGAAGGAATACAGTTTCATGAGCTACCAATCTAACTTGGTGGCTCACCAATTTGTCCTTATCCAGATGTTACTGAAATCTTTGGTGTCACATTCGACTGACATCGTATGAGCTAGTTGACCACGGAACGCTGAAGGCCATAAAGCTTGCCTAAGATTTCACAAGTCTACTCAACGTCTCGAATTACCAATTTTCAAGTTCCAACAATCTTTTTTGACAACCAAAGGTTTCGACGAATGGTGGTCCGACTACAAACATCAATTTTTCCCTAGTGCAATCTTTATACAACATATGATCGACGCTTTCTCCATTCTCGCTGGCGAAATGCCTACTCCATCGCCGACTATTGATGCTCCCGACGCAATAATCCAAATTACTAATGCTGACAAGGCCCAAACAAAGAAGGTAACCACTATTCTTTCGTCTTTTCCTCCTTTAAGAAGCAAAAATAACAACTTATTTTTCTTTGTTTCTATCTCTTAGGGTCGAAAGAGGGTTCCAGCTACTGTGCCAACCCCTAGCAAACCTTCAAAAAGACAAAAGGCTTCATCGACTCTGAAACCAAAGGTATTTCGTGTCTTAGCATTTCATGAGGTTTTTTAAAATTAAGTCACCCTCTCACCTATCTTGTGACTTAGGTTCCTAAAGAGGTGCCTTCGGTCAACAGTGAAGACTCTGATGGAAGCATGCATTCACATATCTTTCCAACATCAAAGGTGCCACCAGCTACTCTGTCTACTTCGGCCCGAAAAAAGAAAGTCCAGGCCAAGAAACTCCCTTTAAGAATCACTCCTTCGATTGCGAAGACCTCAGTTCCATATGATCTTACTAAGGTCTTTGCACCCTGTGGTCAAGAAAGAGATACTCCCGCTTCCCTACAACACGTGGCTTTCCAGGTATTTCGACACTCTTTATTTTTCTAACTCGTGAATCATTCTTCGACGTGGATCCTGACTTCTTTGTTATAGGAACGTTTGGCTGATTCAACTCCTGTTGAGCCCACTGTCGACGTGAGGGTTGAAAGTCAAGCAGCTGAGACTCTCTTGAGTCCTAAAAAACAAGACGAGTTTTGGAGCGTGTCACCTGAGGCTCAACAAGATCTTAATACTTAGCAAACTCAAGCCCCTTCAACCACTGCTGGCAAAGGCACTTCAATCAGCACTTTAACTCCGGAAGAAGTTTTGGCCATGAAGCAAAAAAAATCGGAAGAGGCCTTAAGGAAGCTACAACAACTTCGTCAAATATTGAATAAGGCCCAACCTTCCTCTTCGACTGCCATACCTTCTCCACGGATGGATGCCACAATCACTCTCAAACTTCAACAATTAAAAGATTATTTATTTGAGCGCGGGGTTTTAATTGTCAACGAAGAAGGAGAAGGCTTGGTGTGCGACATCCTTAAATTGCTCGACAAACTTGCCCTTCATGAGCTTCCTGCCTCGGTTTCCAGATAATTGATTGAGTTAGAAGCTTTATTCACCCAACTAGTCAAGGATCTTGCTCTTCGTCAGAATGCTGATTTTCAGATTAAAACGAAGATCAATGAGATGAGGCTAGAGTGGGATTTTAGTGAAGACAGTGAGAAAAAACTTAGTGACTTCGAGGCCAAGAAACAAGAACGTCTCAGCAAACAGAAAGTCTTCGATCATAAAATTTCGGATTATTAAGCTTAAATAGATGAACTTAATAAGAAGATTGCTGAGGTCGAAGCGCAAAAAGCCTCTTTGGATACAATTGAACCTCTTTCTACTCAAGATGTCGTCGACTGGGAAGTTCTTAAAGGGATTTCACATGGTGAAAAGGCCCTTAAAATAAAAGTCAGGATTAACCAGCTGCGGGAGAAGAAAAGCCTTCTTGACAACATAATTGGTCATGAGAAGACCCTTTTCGAAGACTTTAAGTCTAGGTTTCCCGTTTGATGTTTTTCTTTTGTAGAGGCAATTGTAATGCTGACGGGCTATTTTGTATGCCATCTTGGATTTAAATAATTAATGAATATTTTCACTATGTTTGAATTTGAATATCTTGTAGCATATGTTTATATTTTTTCAAATATTTCCTATTTACCCTTAAGATTCTTCGATCAATACCGAGCTCCTGAATTTCGTAGGCATTGTTAGGAAACATTTGGATTATTTGAAATGGTCCTTCCCACTTTGGTGATCATTTTCCTAAAGTTCGGTCTCTTTGATCCATAGGTAAAATTACCTTCCAAACGTAATCATTTATTGCAAAGGTTTTCATTTTAATCCTTTTATTGTGTACTTTTTCCACACGCGCCTTTTGTCGTATCAACACGTCTATTGCAGAAAACCTTTCTACGTTTTAATCAGTCAGTTCATCGAACATCAATCTCCAATACTGTTCCGATGGGATGTTGTTTTTCCATTGCACCCTAACTGATTGTAAACAAATTTCTACTGGCAATATAGCATCGTGTCCAAATGTCAAACGGAAAGGCGTTGAATTCGTTGCCTCTTTTGGGGATGTTCGACAAGCCCATAAAACTTGTTCTAATGTTTTGTGCCAATTCTTAGGTTTCTTGGCAACGTGTTTTTTAATTAAACCAATTATCACTTTGTAGGTTGTCTCGACTTGGCCATTTGCTTGGGCGTAGTAAGATGTGGAAGTGACCTACTTGAACCCTATTTCAGCAGTGAATTCTTGTATCTTTTGTCCCACAAAACAGAGTCTTGATCTGTAGTAATGGTTTCAGGAATCCCAAACCTATACACGATGTGTTTCTGAATGAATTCGATTACCGCCTCTTGATCCACTTTTACCAAAGGGATAACTTATATCCATTTTGTAAAGTAGTCTATTCTGACTAGGATAAACTTTTGTTGTTTCGACGAGGTTGGTCGAATCTCACCGATGACATCTAATGCCCAACCTGGAAAGGGCCAAGGCTTGATAATCGCATGTAACTCGCTTGTTGGTACATGTTGGACGCTTGCATGCATCTGACATTTTTGGCACCCTTTGGCGAAATCAATATAGTCTTTTAACATACTTGGCCAATAAACACCTTGTTGAAATAACAACCATTTCATCATATGGTCTGCTTGGTGTGCCCCACAGGTTCCACTGTGTACCTCAGATATTGCCAAGTAAGCTTATGTATTTCCAAGACACTTGAGCAATACTCATTCTGGAGTTTTCTTCAATAACTCATTTCCTAGGCGTACATAACTTAAAGCTCTATACTTGATTTTCCTGTCAGTGTTTCCGACTGGATTTTCCAAGTACTCTATGATTGGTTTTCTCCAATCTGATTGCGATAAATTGGCAATGGCAAAAACTTCATGCCTTGCAATTTTTTTGAAAATTTCAAGAAATTTATTGTTGAAGACCTCTGCCCCCCCCCCCCCCCCCCCCAGTTTTTGGGATTGCCATATTGGGTGGTGGCGAGACGTCCGACACCATATTTTCCTTTACCTCAATAAAGTCCTTGAGCTTTTCTTTCGATACCTTGTACCCAAAGGTAACTTGTGTTGACTCTTGGCTTCTTGACAACCTCGAAGCACTCTAATAGTTGCATCGCCATTGCAAAATACATCAACAGATTTTCTTTAATGCACTTGTATTCTCGTGTGATTTGTCCAATCACTAGCTCCAAATCACCTTTTATTTTGACTTTCTTGGCCCCTAAATCTCTTAAGATTTTAAGACCATTTATTAGGGCTTCGTACTGTGTTTCTTTATTGGAACACTTTTCGTCGACTTTACATTTGAACTTCGTCGGAATGTCTTGTGGGGACAATATTAAGACCCCAACTGCTATTCCATTTTTGTGACTTTACCCGTCGAAGTATAACCTCCAAGGGTTCGTGTGAACCATGTTTCGTGAAGGTTCGACTATGGCGTGATCCATAATAAAATATGAAACTATTTGGCCTTCCATAGCCCTCAAAGGCTTATATGTTAAAGAAAATTATGTTAATGCTAGTGCCCATTTCCCAATTCGACTATGTAGAATGGGTTTATACAACATATATTTAATAACATCACAATGAGACGAAACATAAACATCAACTAGTTTTATATATTGATTTAATTTCATACATGAGAAGTACAGGCACATGCATAACTTTTCAATCACATTGTACCTAGTTTTAGCATCTATCAAAATTCGACTGAGGTAATAGATGGGTCTTTCGACACCCCTGACATCCTCTTGAGATAACATACTTCCTATGGTTATATCCGACGCAGAAATACACAAAATCATATTCTTATTCCTACTAGGTGGTAACAAAATGGGAGGCTTTGTGAGGTACTCCTTGATGGCGTCGAAAGCATCATGTTGTTCTTGCCTCTAGTGAAAATCACTTTCCTTCTTGATCTTGAGTAGTGGCGTAAAAACCTTCGTCTTGCCACTTAAATTCGATATAAATCTTCTTAATAAGTTTATCTTCCCCAACAAAGACTGGAGTTGTTTCTTTTTCGATGGAGGCTGATCGCGACTTTATGAGTCGAATGGGGTACTAACTGCAAGTGCACAGTTCTGTCGCGTAGTTTTAAAAGATATGGATCCCACAGGGACTTATGAATCGATATACCGTTTTCTAAGGTTACTTCGTAAAGCTAAGGCGGATGATACTTTGATTGTTCGGGGGAAAAGTAAAACTAAAACTAGATCTAAATTAAATATCAATTAAACGGATATCGGTATGTAGTTCGTCGTAATTAGGGAATCAAATCTTCGTTGGTTTCTTGGTTTTAAAATAAATCTTTTCAGTAGACACTATTGATTAAAAGCCTTTTCTCAAACTCTCGCTCTGTTGAATAGACCATGACTTTATATTAACGTAGTTGTCACTTATTAGTTAAGTCCAAAATCACCTTTTGAAAACAATAGAATCTATAGAAACTCTTTTTATTAAAATACTAACCGTTTAAACACCCTCGTCTCAAACTCTCGCTCTATTGACTCAGATTATATAATTAAACTTAAATGCTTAACTCTCGTCCTCACATTTAACCTTTAAAAATACTTTTTGAAAAAGATTAGAATTTAATTAACTCTAAAAATTGCTTTCTCCCTGATTTAGAATTAATGTCCAATTTACACTGTCCAGTTAAAAACTCAAACTTTCGCTCTATTGCTTTTAACTTCTTTATGTCTTTTACTCTCGTACAAAAACTTTGGGATTAATGCTGTAAATTGAGGCCATAAAAAGAGTGACTTTATTTTTAAATGAAATTAAACCAACTTAGTTTCGATTCCTTCATTCCGCTTACTCTACATACCGATATCTAAATTAATTAGCCGGACATGCTAAACAAGTCTAAACAATTATCATGCTTAAATAAAACCATATCAGGCAAACAATATAAATAAACAGTAATGCAGGGCATATATAAATTAAAACAATAAATTAAAGAACCTGAATAATTAATAGCAATCTTGAACACTCCACCACAGACCGGTTGGATTTGTTCTTGAACTCCTCAATCGGACAGGAAAATAAAAGCGAAGGAATAAAATTCTAGGATCTAACGTAAGGTTAGATCTAGTAAAAGATACACAATAGTTTCCGGTGTAGAAACTATTGTGTGAAAAATTAATTTAGTGCTTAAAAGATTGATTGGAAAAGGAAATAAAAATTGCAAATAAAAGTGGAAAGCTGCAGAAAAGTGATGCTGTAAAATATGCACTACAACAAACAAGACCTTAGACAACGCTTTTTTTAGCCTTAGACAGCGCTTTAAAGCGCTGTCTAAACCTCCGCTGCTAAAGGTTTAGACAGCGCTTTTTTAAATCTTAAAAGCGCTGTCTAAGCCCCCCCCCCTTAGACAGCGCTTTGGCCAAAAGCGCTTTATAAGACCCTCTTATTTTAAATTTTTTAGGTATACCTAAGACAGCGCTTTTGAAAAGCGCTGTCTAAGCCCCACCCCTTAGACAGCGCTTTGGCCAAAAGCGCTTTCTAAGACCCTCCTATTTTAATTTTTTAGACAGCGCTTTTTTTTTTAACTTTTTTTTTTAATTTAAAGACTTTAGACAGCGCTTTATCAAAAGCGCTGACTAAGGTCTATATTTAAAAGCGCTTTCTAAAAGCGCTGTCTAAGGGGGGGTCTTAGACAGCGCTTTTAGAAAGCGCTGTCTAAGACCCCCCCTTAGACAGCACTTTCATTATTTTTTTGGAACATTTTCCGTGTTTTATTTTAATTTTAACCTTAGACAGCGCTTTCTTTTAAAAGCGCTGTCTAAGATGCGCTGTTAAAAGTCATTTTTGGCGTAGTGATGTTTGCACGGCGGAAAAAGACGGAGAGCTTCAGGGTTGGCTAAGAGCAACTATTTATATTAGTATACTTTGTAACGGTTTCCAAAAGTCCTTTCCGTAAAATGGTCTTCACGTTCCAAGGGTCAAGCGTAACAATAGGCTTCAACGTGCCTCTGTTGCGCTTCTGGAGCCTAAAATATAGGAGAGGGGTGTTACGGGCGTCACACCATGTGTTACGCTCGTAACACAAGGTAGTAAGGCGTGACGCTCGTCACACCTTGTGTGGCGGTCGTCACAGGTTCAACGCTCCTGGCTTGTAATTGTAGGCTGGGCTTTTGTGGATTTTGCTTTTCATTATCTTTTTGCACCCCTTTTCTTCCTTTTTCACTTATGCTTCAAATAAATTACCTGAGACAAATAAAAGGAAAAATACCAAGTAATATCGAATAAAATGAAATAAATCGAAACAAATAATAATATAATTTAATTAAATCGAGTCCAAAAATGTGATATTATTTCATGTTATCAAACTCTCCCATACTTAGACCTTTGCTTGTCCTCAAGCAAGATACAGTATAGAAATCGTTTAAAAATTTAGCCAGATGAAATTTCATAACACACATCAATTCGTACTAGGTTGCAAGTAAATCTTGTTTAGAAGTAAACTGAGTTTAATCTTGACATCAACAACTACCGTTACAACCTCAGATAACCTCACCTTATGCAAACCAATTCGAGTCATGCTATTATAACTAGCCTAGTTCCTTTACTCTTATTTCACCCGTTTTCATTCTAGCGAAATCACATTAAGCCCTTTATCGTTTCGCGCACATAGTGGAGTGACCGGTTAGTGGTTCTGATCCCCTTTTTAGCTTGAAGCTCTGGTACATAAGTTGGATAACTTCGTTATTTAGTCCATTGCAAATTGCGGGGGATCGGACCGTAGTCCGCCCTACCAAGTTCAGCACCAGATACCTACTGAACCAACTCATAATGGATCTTTCGTATCATGCTTTTGTATGATCTGCAACCTTTAGATTAAATGATCGGGTAAGGATCACCTAACTTAATTAGTGCATTTCCTGATATATATTTTTTGTAATTTTTGGGAATCATTCACTTATATTCATCGACCCTCCACGTAGTTTGCTATTAAGATGGTGCTGACTTCTTATATAAACTACTCGGGGTTACTATAAAATTAAAAGTTCAAGGGATTGGTATAATAGGTACTTTTCTGATCTAACATGTTGAGGTTTGTTTAGAGCGTTGGTATGGTAATAATTTGTCTTGATTTCACTCAAGTTTTGTAAAATAAGCAACCTTTATATTTATTGATTGTGTTAAATTTTTGTTATGGCTCAAGAAAATTGAGGGGAATAGATAATGGAAAATTTTCACACTAGGGACTTAACTTAAAATAAATATATATTATAATAACTATTTTTTTTTATATAATAAGGAAGGGAAATAACAATGAAAGGGAGAATAACATACTTGAAAAGGGAAGGTTGAAAGAACAAGGTTTTCCCCCCCAAACTTAAATGAAACATTGTCCCCAATGTTTCAAATAAAACAAAAGAAATAGAAAAAAAAAACTAAAATCAATGCTGCCTGCCGCCTCTTGTTCTTGGACCTGGTGATCGCTGACGTACTTCTAAGTCGTCAAACCTGCTTAGCAACTCAGTGAACCGCTGGTCGGTTATGGCATTTCTCGCTTCCTGTTGTTGTTGCATCTGGCGCATCATTTGCATCACTTCGAGATTCTGCGTTTGCATACCATCAATAGCATCCATGATGTCATCATTGGTTGCTGGCCTTCTTCGTCGACGACGTCGTGAGGATGGTCCAACTGCGTTATCGGAAGGGTTGAGCGGGACTGATTGGTGTGCAGGAACCTGATCGCCTTGCTCCATTTCTTCAAACTCGTCTGGGGACGGGTTTGCGTGTGAGGGCTCGGTAGCTTCGGGAGCATTAAGGTCGTAGATGAAGCGGTTGGGGTTGGTGACATCGGTGAGGGCGATGTTGGGTAAAACAATGCTTGGGACTTCGTGGTTACTCACCATAAGATAATATCGTCCGCCTACCCTGTTTTTGATTAGGCGACTGGAACGACAATAACTTATATCCATAAATAGGGGTGGGAGAGCTTGTAAGTTTTGAAGTCGGTCCCCTAGATTTAAGCCAAGTGCTATTGTGGTTATTAATCCTCCAATGATAAAAGGTTGGCGGCCTCTAGCACATAGGGTGCGGATATGATGAAATAAGAAAGAAGCAGCGTTTACCTTTGTATCCATTTCAAAGACGCAGTGGAGGAAGAATAATTCCTTGGCGTTGACTTTGTTGTTGTTCGGTCTTCCAAAAACTGTGTTTTGCAGGATGCGGATAAAGTACCGGATGGTTGGGTTATGTATATGGGAAGCAAGTAGTGCATCTCAATTATCGGTTTCTACTCCGGATATTTTCCTAAAGAGGTCGAAGGCGTTTATTTGCCACTGGGAGTTCGGAGGGATTCTTGGGTGGACTCGGTCTCCTACAGGGAATTGTAGCATGGCACTCAGCTGATCTTGGGACAGTGAGTATTCGGTGTTGAACATGCGGAAGGTTGCGGTACCGGTTAAGTACTCGTCTTCAAAGGTGGGAGTGTTGTAAGAATAAGAACTTAAAAATTCTAAGGTGAGAGCGGGGTAGGTAGGTTGATTATGAGTGCATAGAAAGGTTAAATCAGCAAGGCGGAGCATCCATTGGATACCTTGAAGTAATCCTAATTCCTGTAAACAATTTAAATCAGGATACCTGGTAGATAGGACGCCTCGCTGTTGGAAACGCTCGAACTGCTCCCTTTGATAATTTTCATCTTCGGATCGGAAGATGATATTTCCGAATTCTTGGTTGCCCGCCATACTGATAAGTGGGTTGAAAGAAGTAGAAGGTAAGAAAATGAAATGTGTTTTATAGAATCGTTTGTGGTGTATGAAGAAAGGTATGGTGGGTATTTATAGGAAAAAATTTGGAAGTTGGAAAGGGAGTGGGTGAAAAATAAATAAATGTGGGTAAATGTGAGTAAATGGGTGAATGAATGGGGAAGGTAAAAAGTGGGTGGTGCAATGGTCGTGTCTCCAACGGTTACTAACGTTCACCTAGTCTGAAGGTGTTACGCTCGTGACAGGGGTGTGACGGGCGTCACAGGCACTTGGTGTGACGACCGTGATGGCTTGTGTGACGCTCATCACACAGTCAGCTTGTAACGGTCATTTGCGTGGGTTCTTCATACTCTATTTTTATTTTTGTTATTTTGTTTTGCTTATGTTTATTTTATTTTGCTATTGTAATGCTTTTAAATAGTCTTGCATGCTATTCTACTACCATAATATGTGTATTTCTTCAACAGGCATAGTAATTATTAGCATATAGTGGATATCATTATTTGTAATAGAAATTGCATAGATCAAAATAGAATAAACCAATAATGCAATAGCTTCATAAAATAATCATAATGTAACATTGGAAAACAAAAGCAAACATGCGAAAGAAAAACAAATACTAATATTAAAAATAATGCGAAACAAAATTAATAAATAGCCTAAACTAAAATTAAATAACTAAGAAAAACAACTTCTAGCCACTTGCATGATCTCTGGCTGGAGGAGCAAAGGAGTTAACACGGTTTAGCAACTCGTGGAATTGATTTGTCATACTGCTCATGTATCCCAGAAATTCTTGTCCCATGTTAGCTAACTCTTCTCTGAGGGCGTCTTGTTCTGACATCAAGGCTTGAATGATGGTGTTATAATTATCTTCGGGCATATGATGTCTAGGATTAGGTATTGCCGACTCTTCGGTCGGGATAGGTTGAGGAGGAGAGTCAATATCATAATAACCAGATGGTGTCTGAGGGTCAGACTCAGCATAAGGGATCTGGTCGTCACAAATCTCATAGTCCTGGATGAATTCAGTAGATCTAGCAGGGGATGGTATTCCGTTCAGATTGTAGAGCCAGTTATTGCGGTTATGAACACTAGTCCTCGGACTGGGCAAGGTGAATAGGCAAAGAACTTGGTTGTTAATTATAAGCTCAAACTCTTCAGGCCCGAGGTTTGCTATAAACATGATGTTGAAGAGGAAAGGTATACTCATAGTCGCAATGCCACAAAAAGGGCTTAGGTCAAGCATAGGTTGCCGTAATCCGATAGCATTACCAATCATGGTTATCAATCCGCCTATTTGAATTGGTGCTCGTTCATCTTGGATAAGGCGGTCAAAGTTCGCCAACATAAAAGTGGCACCATTCACAGGACGGTTATGGGAAGCACAAAACATGATGAAGAGTTCATCACGTGATACTGTAGTAATATTTGACTTCTTCCCAAAAAGGGTGTGGGCCAGGATCCTATGGAAATAACGAAAGGCCGGGTTATGTATGTTTCCAGAGATAAACTCATGTTCCTCGGGGTCGTCATTTTCAGTCAAGCTTCCCCAAAAATGTTCAAGTTCTCTATATTCAAAAAGGTCTTCTTGGCTCACTGTGAATGTATCAAAAGAGGTAGGGAAACCTAAAAGGTTGGTAAAATCTTGAATGTTAAATTGATACTCCATGTTGAACATTCTGAGCTGAATGAAACCTCTGCTTATTCCTTTTCCATGGCTGGGTAGATAGATCAGAGAACTAAGGAATTCTAGAGTCAGTCTCCGGTAAGTGACAAATTGTCTACGGATAGGAGTGGTTTCCCACCCTATTTGACTCAGCAAATACAAGACACTCTCTCTTAGTCCAAGGACAGTCATTGCCCAATCATCAGCATACAAACTAGGTAGCATCTCTCTCTCTACTAGTTCCTCAAACTTTTGTTTCTGAGCTTTCCCTCTGAATTTGATACCCATACGATCAATTTGTCCCATCAGGTTAATGTTAGCTAGAGAAAAGAAAAACAAGAGTTTTAGTCAGGATTTGGCCAAATGCCGAAAGAAGAAAAGAATAAATTTTTTATAAGTTAAAATAAATTAAGAATGAATACTAAATAAAATTTAGAAGAATAATTAAAGAAGAATAATTAAAATAAAAATATTTGTGGGTTGTCTCCCACGAAGCGCTTTGTTTAATGTCGCAAGCTCGACATAAAAACTATCAAATATAATCTATAACTTCTGAAGGCATTACGTCTAAGTGCAGGACTTGCAAATCTTCATTGTTCTCTGCATGATGATAATGTTTTAGCCGCTGCCCGTTTACGATAAATGGTTCTATAGATTTGCCTTTAATTTCCACAACCCCACTTGGAAAGACATTGGTGATTTGGAAAGGGCCTGACCATCTAGAACGTAGTTTTCCTGGGAATAACTTAAGTCTAGAGTTGAACAAAAGGACTATATCGCCTTGTTTGAAGATTTTTCTGGATATACGTTTATCATGCCATTTTTTCGTTCTTTCTTTGTAGATTCTGGCATTTTCGTAGGCGTCTTGTCGAAGTTCCTCTAATTCGTTTATGTTAAGAATTCGCTTTTCACCAGCGGCCTTATAGTTTAAATTTAGATTTTTAATAGCCCAGTAGGCATTATGTTCTAATTCTACTGGGAGGTGGCAAGATTTTCCATAAATAAGCTTAAATGGGGTTGTCCCTATGGGAGTTTTGTAAGCGGTTCGATATGCCCATAAAGCTTCTGGTAGTTTCAATGACCAGTCTTTCCTTGAGGTGGCGACTGTTTTTTCTATTATTTGTTTGATTTCTCTGTTAGACACCTCCACTTGTCCACTGGTTTGAGGGTGGTAAGGTGTTGCTACTCTATGTCTTACACCATACTTAAACAATAGTTTTTCGAGTATCTTAGATATGAAATGTGATCCACCATCACTGACTACTATTCTTGGGACACCAAATCTTGGAAATATTATATTCTTAAAGAGTCTAGTTACTACTCGTGTGTCGTTTGTTGGAGAAGCTATAGCTTCAATCCATTTTGATACGTAGTCATCCGCTACGAGTATGTACTTGTTACCGAAAGAATGTGGAAAAGGTCCCATGAAATCTATCCCCCACACGTCGAAAATCTCTACTTCCAAAATGCCCTTTTGTGGCATCTTGTCACGTCTAGATATGTTTCCTGTGCGTTGACATCTATCACATTTCTTGATAGCCGCATGCACATCCTTCCATATGTTTGGCCAATAAAGACCGGCTTGTAGGATTTTGGAGCAGGTCTTGGATGTACTTGCATGTCCACCATAAGGAGCGGAGTGACAGTGTTGGATTATATTTTCTATCTCTTCTTCAGGTATACACCGACAGAAAATACCATCGGGGCCTCTTTTGAAAAGTAAAGAGTCATCCCAGTAATAATGTTTTATGTCATGGAAGAATCGTTTCTTTTGTTGGTAAGATAAATTAGGTGGAACTATTCCGGCAGCTAAATAATTGACGAAGTCAGCGTACCATGGTATAACACATATAGCTAAGGTGGTCTCTACCTGTTCATCAATTTTATTTTCTTCCAAAGTAGCTATAAGTTTATCGTACGAGAAATCATCGTTGATCGATGTTCTTTCCGGTTCCAGATTTTCTAGTCTAGAGAGGTGATCCGCTACTACGTTTTCAGTTCCTTTCTTATCTTTGATTTCCAAATCGAATTCTTGTAGCAACAAGATCCACCTTAGGAGTCTAGGTTTAGCATCCTTTTTTGTTAAGAGGTACTTAATGGCGGCGTGGTCAGTGTAAATGATTATTTTAGCTCCGACCAAGTAAGAACGAAATTTATCTAGTGCAAATACTACTGCTAAAAGTTCTTTCTCAGTTGTGGCGTAATTCATTTGTGCTTCATCTAGAGTTCTACTTGCGTAATATATGACGTGAAGCTTTTTATCCTTTCGTTGTCCTAAAACAGCGCCCACGGCGTAATCACTTGCGTCACACATTATTTCGAATGGTTCATTCCAATCCGGGGTCTGCATTATGGGCGCAAAGATCAATGCTTGTTTAAGCGTTTGAAATGCTTCTAAACATTTATTGTCAAAGATGAATTCAGCATCTTTCATTAATAATCCGGTCAAAGGTTTAGTTATTTTAGAGAAGTCTTTAATGAATCGTCGGTAAAAACCGGCGTGTCCTAAGAAGCTTCGTACTTCTCTAACAGTTTTTAGAGGTTGAAGGTTTTCGATTACTTCTATTTTGGCTTTGTCTACTTCAATTCCTCTATTTGATATGATGTGTCCTAAAATAATTCCTTCTTGTACCATAAAGTGACATTTTTCCCAATTAAGTACTAGGTTCACTTTTACACATCGCTCTAGAACTCTTTCTAGGTTTTCAAGACATTCTTCAAAGCTTTGTCCGCATACGGAAAAATCGTCCATAAATACTTCCATGATATTTTCGGGAAAATCGGCGAATATTGCCATCATGCACCTTTGGAAGGTTGCGGGAGCATTGCACAAGCCGAACGGCATTCGTCGATAGGCGAAGGTACCAAAAGGACATGTGAATGTTGTCTTTTCTTGGTCATCAGGGTGAATTGGTATTTGAAAGAAGCCTGAATAACAGTCTAGATAGCAGAAATGAGAATGTTTTGCTAATCGTTCTAACATCTGGTCTATGAATGGTAAAGGGAAATGATCTTTTCGGGTTGCTTTGTTTAGTTTCCTATAGTCAATGCACATTCTCCATCCCGATTCGATTCGTTTGGTTATAGTTTCTCCTTTTTCATTTTCAATAACTGTTATACCTCCTTTCTTTGGTACTACGTGTACAGGACTAACCCATTTGCTATCAGATATAGGATATATGATACCTGCCTCTAATAACTTTGTTACTTCCTTCTTCACTACCTCACTCAGGATCGGGTTTAATCTCCTCTGATGTTTCCTTGAAGATCAGTGATGTTGTATCCTAGTGCGGTTGGATATTTTCTTAAGATATGTAGGAGTTTTTCGGTTTCGAGTTTTCCTAGGTCTGCATTAACTATTACTGGTCGTTCAAGTTCTAAGTCTAGGAATTCATATCTCAGATTTTTGGGAAGTGTTTTCAGGTCGAGGGTTGGTTTCTTAAGGCATTGTGTAGGATCCGATGTTATTGCTAAACATTGGTTAAGTTTGTCTTCTACACGATAGTCAGACAATTTGTCATTTTCTAACTCTGTTTCTTTTATGCATTCATCGATGATATCCATGAAGTAACATGTGTCTTCTATTGCAGGTGCTTTCAAAAATTGGGAGAGAATGAACTCAATTTTCTCTTCTCCTACTTCGAAAGTGAGTCGTCCTCGTTTTACGTCTATGATTGCATCGGCGGTTTCTAAGAATGGTCTTCCCAATATAATGGGTGTAACTTCATCTTCTCTAATGTCCATAATTGTAAAATCAGTTGGAATGTAGAATTGACCTATGCGCACGGGAACGTTTTCAAGAATTCTTACAGGATATCTAACGGAACGATCTGCTAATTGCACATAACATTTTAGTTGGTCTTAATTCTCCCATTTCCAGTTTCTTGCATATGGATAAAGGCATAACACTGATACCGGCTCCTAAATCGCATAAGGCTTTATCTATGACAAATTTTCCTATGTGACAGGGTATAGAGAAAGTACCAGGGTCCTTAAGTTTTGGAGGCATATTTTGGATTATGGCGCTACATTCAGCAGTGAGTGTAACGGTTTCGCTCTCTTCAAGTTTCCTTTTATTAGAAAGAATTTCTTTTAAGAACTTAGCATATGAGGGCATCTGCGTAATAGCTTATGTAAACGGAATTGTGACGTTTAATTGTTTCAGTAAGTCAACAATTTTTTTTAAATTGGCCCGCATCTTTGGTTTTAATAAGCCTTTAAGGGTAAGGGATAGGTGGTTTATAAGGTGGTGGAGGTACATAAGGTTCTTTCTTTTCTACGGTTTCCTTATTACTCTCTTCCTTTTCCTTAGGTTTACTTTCTTCCTCAATTGACTTTTTAGAGTTTTGGTTTTCCATCCTTGGATCAGACGGTCCTTCTACTTTCGTTCCACTTCTTAATATGATTGCATGAGCATGGCTTTTCGGGTTAGGTTGGGGCTGTCCAGGAAATGTACCAGTTGGGGCAGCAGTAGGCGCTTGTTATTGAGCTACTTGTGAGATTTGTGTTTCCAGCATTTTGTTATGGGTAGCCAGGGCATCTACTTTACTTGCTAGTTGTTTAATTTGTTCGCTAGTGTGTACATTCTGGTTTAAGAAATCTTTATTGGCTTGCTGTTGAGAAGCTATGAAGTTTTCCATCATGATTTCCAAGTTGGATTTCCTAGGAACGTTATTGTTAGGTGTAGATGGGATCGGATTTTGATATCCCGGAGGTATAGCTGGGGCTTGATTTGGAGCTTGTCCTGGTGCGTATAAAGCATTATTACTCTTATATGAAAAATTAGGATGGTTCTTCCAGTTAGAGTTATAGGTATGCGAGTAGGGATTTCCTTGAGCATAATTCACTTGCTCTGCTTGGATTCCTGTTAGGAGTTGACAATCTGCAGGAGTGTGACCTTGGA
This sequence comes from Lathyrus oleraceus, assembly GCF_024323335.1. NCBI lineage: Eukaryota > Viridiplantae > Streptophyta > Magnoliopsida > Fabales > Fabaceae > Lathyrus > Lathyrus oleraceus. Next base: position 153,249,938 of record NC_066583.1, on the reverse strand, counting down.
TTCCATAGACTTTGCAATTCTGAGTTGCGGCAACCACGGTGGTTGGAGGTGATACATTCAAACTTTCAATTTTCTGGGCCAGAGCTTCCACTTTTGCATTCACATGATCAAGGCTACTTATCTCGTACATGCCACTTTTCGTTTGAGGTTTTTCTACCATTGTTCGGTCGCTTCCCCACTGATAATGGTTTTGGGCCATGCTTTCGATAAGTTGATAAGCATCGGCATAAGGTTTATCCATAAGTGCACCACCTACGGCGGCGTCTATTGTTAATCTTGTGTTGTACAGGAGACCATTATAGAAGGTATGAATTACTAACCAGTCCTCTAAACCATGGTGTGGACAAAGTCTCATCATGTCTTTGTATCTTTCCCATGCTTCGAAAAGAGACTCGTTATCTTTCTGTTTAAATCCATTTATCTGGGCTCTCAACATAGTTGTTTTGCTTGGAGGAAAATATCGGGCAAGAAAGACTTTCTTCAACTCATTCCATGTTGTGACTGAGTTGGAAGGAAGAGACTGAAGCCATCTTCTAGCTTTATCTCTTAACGAGAAAGGAAAAAGGCGAAGTCGAATTGCTTCTGAAGTGACACCATTAGCTTTAACAGTATCAGCGTATTGGACAAATACGGATAAATGAAGGTTTGGATCCTCGGTAGGATTTCCAGAGAATTGATTCTGTTGCACTGCCTGTAGCAGCGAAGGCTTAAGTTCGAAGTTGTTTGCTTCGATTGCGGGTGGAGCAATACTCGAATGCGGCTCATCTTGCGATGGAGCGGCGTAATCTCGAAGAGCACGAGCTGGTTTTGCCATCTCGGGTATCGGTGAAGGAAGAAGATTTTTGAGGTCGGGCACTTCGATAGGAGGGAGATTGTTTACAGCACGATATTCCCGAATTCGTCGTAAGACTCGGAGATATAGTTCAATGTCGTTGATTCGTAAGAAAACGGCTCGCCTTGTGAGCGAGTGTGTGGCATACAAATCAACGAAAGAAAGAAATAAAAATAAAAATTGCCTTAGTCTCTACAAACGTAACAGAAGAGTTACGATATCGACTAAATAAAAGTCCCCGGCAACGGCGCCAAAAACTTGATCGCGACTTTATGAGTCGAATGGGGTACTAACTGCAAGTGCACAGTTCTATCGCGTAGTTTTAAAAGATATCGATCCCACAGGGACTTATGAATCGATATACCGTTTTCTAAGGTTACTTCGTAAAGCTAAGGCGGATGATACTTTGATTGTTCGGGGGAAAAGTAAAACTAAAACTAGATCTAAATTAAATATCAATTAAGCGGATATCGGTATGTAGTTCGTCGTAATTAGGGAATCAAATCTTCGTTGGTTTCTTGGTTTTAAAATAAATCTTTTCAGTAGACACTATTGATTAAAAGCCTTTTTCTCAAACTCTCGCTCTGTTGAATAGACCATGACTTTATATTAACGTAGCTGTCACTTATTAGTTAAGTCCAAAATCACCTTTTGAAAACAATAGAATCTATAGAAACTCTTTTTATTAAAATACTAACCGTTTAAACACCCTCGTCTCAAACTCTCGCTCTGTTGACTCAGATTATATAATTAAACTTAAATGCTTAACTCTCGTCCTCACATTTAACCTTTAAAAATACTTTTTGAAAAAGATTAGAATTTAATTAACTCTAAAAATTGCTTTCGCCCTGATTTAGAATTAATGTCCAATTTACATTGTCCAGTTAAAAACTCAAACTTTTGCTCTATTGCTTTTAACTTCTTTATGTCTTTTACTCTCGTACAAAAACTTTGGGATTCATGTTGTAAATTGAGGCCATAAAAAGAGTGACTTTATTTTTAAATGAAATTAAACCAACTTAGTTTCGATTCCTTCATTCCGCTTACTCTACATACCGATATCTAAATTAATTAGCCAGACATGCTAAACAGGTCTAAACAATTATCATGCTTAAATAAAACCATATCAGGCAAACAATATAAATAAACAGTAATGCAGGGTATATATAAATTAAAACAATAAATTAAAGAACCTGAATAATTAATAGCAATCTTGAACACTCCACCACAGACCGGTTGGATTTGTTCTTGAACTCTTCAATCGGACAGGAAAATAAAAGCGAAGGAATAAAATTCTAGGATCTAACGTAAGGTTAGATCTAGTAAAAGATACACAATAGTTTCCGGTGTAGAAACTATTGTGTGAAAAATTAATTTAGTGCTTAAAAGATTGACTGGAAAAGGAAATAAAAATTGCAAATAAAAGTGGAAAGCTGCAGAAAAGTGATGCTGTAAAATATGTTTGCACGGCGGAAAAAGACGGAGAGCTTCAGGGTTGGCTAAGAGCAACTATTTATATTAGTATACTTTGTAACGGTTTCCAAAAGTCCTTTCCGTAAAATGGTCTTCACGTTCCAAGGGTCAAGCGTAACAATAGGCTTCAACGTGCCTCTGTTGCGCTTCTGGAGCCTAAAATATAGGAGAGGGGTGTTACGGGCGTCACACCATGTGTTACGCTCGTAACACAAGGTAGTAAGGCGTGACGCTCGTCACACCTTGTGTGGCGGTCGTCACAGGTTCAACGCTCCTGGCTTGTAATTGTGGGCTGGGCTTTTGTGGATTTTGCTTTTCATTATCTTTTTGCACCCCTTTTCTTCCTTTTTCACTTATGCTTCAAATAAATTACCTGAGACAAATAAAAGGAAAAATACCAAGTAATATCGAATAAAATGAAATAAATCGAAACAAATAATAATATAATTTAATTAAATCGAGTCCAAAAATGTGATATTATTTCATGTTATCAGAGGCCTGAGATCCAGAATTGCTTTTATCTTGTTTTGGTTGATCTCGATGCCTTTCTTGTGTACCACGAAACCTAAAATGTGTCCTGCATGTACACCAAAAGCATATTTTAATGGATTCATTTTTAATCCATATTTTCTCATCCTCTCAAATGAGCATCGAAGATGATCCAAATGATCATTTTCAGATGACGATTTTATCACAATATCATCAATGTATACCTGCATAAGTTTTTCAATAAAATCATGGAATATGGCATTCATGGCTCTTTGATAGGTTGCTCTAGCGTTTTTTAAACCAAACGACATCACAACATATTCGTATGTTCCCAAAGCTCTGGGACATCAAAATGTCGTCTTGGGAACATCATCTTCTGCTATGAGAATTTGATTATAGCCAAAATAACCATCAAGCATACTCAAGTATTTGAAGCCTATGGCTGAATCGACTAGTATTTCTTCCACAGGCATCGAATACTCATATTTTGAGGTAGCATTGTTTAAATCTCTAAAATCTACTCAGGCTTTGAGAGTTCCATTTTTCTTAATAACAAGTATTATATTAGCTAACCATTTGACATACCTTGCAGTTCTGATGAACTGGCTTTTGAGGAGTCTTTCGATCTCCTACTTAATCTTTATTGTGACTTCTGGAGAAAATCGTCGAGGATGTTGTTTTACTGACCATTTTCCTGGTTGAATAGGCAATCGGTGCTCCACCACACTTCGGTCTAGCCCAGGCATTTCGCAATAGTTCCAGGCAAAACTTTCTTTATACTCTTTTAGTACTTCGATCAGTTTAACCTTCATCTTTGACCTAACTTTAATGCGTATGCATGTTGGTCTTTTTGTGACTCCATCTCCTAGATCAATATCGTCGAGTGGGTTTTGTGCTTGCATTTTCTGCAACTCATTCAATGGGTTTTTCTCAAACCCCAAAGGCTCACTGTCATAGATGCAATCAAGCCTCCCATTTTCTGAAGCTGTTGTTTAGCCTTGTCTTCCATCTTCACACTCTTTGGCTTTGATATCCCAATTTTGTAGTCTCTCAGCTTCTAGAGCCGACTTTCTTTTTTTCTTAGCCAAATTGGCCAAAATTTGAGCTAAACATTCTGACTCAACAATCATCTCCATCGGCTGCAGGTCACCCCGTAGGTGGAATTACCATTTCTGGCTCCATTTCTTCTTCATCATCTCAGACGAATCTGTAGTCGGGATCGAGGTTTAAGACACGGCATGTGTTGACTGAAGTGTAGGACCCTGATTTGTCATCACAAGGTGTTATGTTTTGCATATGCTGGTCGAAAGATTTCTTTGAGCCCTTGGCCTCATCGATCTTGTAATAACTCTTGCCAGCTTCGATGTTTTCCATGATGTCGTACTTTCTCTAGATTATGAGCCTTTGATGTACAGTTGATGGTATTGCTCCTATTCCATAGATCCACTCCTGTCCTAGGAGTAGGTTAAAATTTTCTCTGGAGTTTATTACCATGAAGAGTGTCGATCGCGTGGTCGTACCAACGACTAGATCGACTTGGATAACCCCAAGTATATTACTGGCTTTTCCCTCGTAATTGGATATAACCATATTATGTTGTCGGAGATCATCGTCGCATTTCCCCATATTCTTGAACAAAGTGTAAGACATCAAGTTGACGGTTGCACCTCTGTCATACCCCCATATTTTCCCTCCCCTTTTCACTTTTCATCTAACCTACATATATACCCATTCATGCCTCATTCATGTGCATCCTTCATTCATGACTAACACTTTCTGGGGATCGGTATAATAACTATTAGGGAAACTATGTCGGCATGGCCAAATGTTGAAAAATGATTTACATAGACAAGTGTCGGAAGTCAATACGAACGAGTATTGAGAATGGTAAGATTAACATGAATGAATATTGGGAATCAGTATGGACGAGCACTGAAAGGAACTGTTAACACGGACGAGTGTTAAAAATCAATACGGATATGTATTACAAAAGGTAAGATCAACACGGACGAGTGTTTGGAATTAATACGGACGAGTATCGAAGAGAGAACATCAACACGGAAGACTGTTCAAAATCAATACGGACGAGTATGGGCGAGTGTTAAGAAATCAATACAGACGAGTATTGAGAAATAAATATCAACACGGATGATTGTTGGAAAAGGGAGGCCAACACATACGAGTGTTAAGGGTCAATACGGATGAGTATTGAAAAGAGAGTATCAACACAGACGAGTGTTGGGTATCAATATTGGAGAGTACTGGGAAAAAAAGGTGATATCAACACAGACGAGTGCTGGCAATCAATACAGACGAGTATTGAAAAGGTATGATCAACACGAGCGAGTGTTGGGGATCAATACATACGAGTATTAAAAAGGTAAATATCAATGCAGACAAGTGTTGGAGATCAATACGGGCGGGTATTGGAAACAAGAGGTACAAATATGAACAAGTGTTGAGAATTAATACGGACGAGTACTAAAAAGGAGTGGCCACACTAACGGGTGTTGTAATTAATACAAACAAGTACTAAAAAGGTAGGGTCAACATGGATGAGTGTTGGAAACCAATACAAACGAGTATTGAAAATATAAGGTACCAACATGGAAGAGTGTTGGATAGAAAAACAGACGAGTATTATAAAAGATAATGTCAAAAAGGACGAGTGTTAAGAGTCAATACAGACGAGTACTAACGAAGGAAGTGCCAACACGGACGAGCATTGGAAAGAAATACGGACGAGTATTGAAAAAGACGGTGTTACCACGGACGAGTGTTAAAATCAATACAGACGAGTATTGGGAAAATGTGGTATCAATACAAACGAGCGTTAAAAAATTAATACAGACGAGTATTGAAAAGTTTAAGGTCAACACAGACGAGCTTTAAGGAAATAGGTCAACACAAACGAGTGTTGAAACGGTCAACGCGGATGAGTGTTAAAAACGGTCAACACAGACGAGTGTTAAAAACGGTAAACAAGGACTAGTGTTTGGAAAATGTGTCAGCAGAGACAAGTGTTTGAAAAAAACAAGATCTTTTGTGTGAGGTACCAAGTTTGGCTTATGCTTTATATGCATGTTTGAATTTGTATGGTGTAGTGCTCTATCTTGATAGATATGCTACACGTTTTTAGAGATGCAATGTTATGAAATTATGAGTACCATATGTAGAGTTCCAGTTGTTGGGCTTTGCTAGAAGAATGATACGCATGAATGAAGCAACATGATTAATGCATGAGGATGATTTATGCAATGGTTAAACCAGATGCTCATGTGGTTGGAGGTGGGTGATTTAAGGCTAGGATAAAGGTTATAAATATGTGATTCTCTTACACCTACTTTAGGCTCAATAGTTATTGTCACCTCTGCGCTTAGTTTGAAACATGGAGAGAGCTTGTACCTTCGTAGCCTGCCTCTTCCCAGTCTGTTGGGTATCTACATGAATTTCCCCAGACACAAGTTATGTAGCAGCCTTGTCATCAGAAGATCTCAACCTGGATTGCCTCAGTGTCTTGGAATTGTATACTCTGATTAAAAAATTTCGAAAGTGATTGACTTCTCATGCTCTTGAGGTGGCCTACCCCAATATGAGCCTTGAAGTAAATTTTATCCTGCCTAGCTGATCTCAGAGAAATTTGTCGAATCTCGACGTGATTTCCTCAGATCGTCTGATTCTTAAAGCGGTTTGCCCTTCTGCTCAAAGGAGTGTTCAGGAGTTCTCCTTGGTATGATAAATATTCCCATTTTGCAAGATTTCTTAATGTTAATTGCTTATTCACAAGTAAAAAATGCTCATTGTGTAAGCTTTCTTAATGTCAAGTGCTTATTCACTAAGATTATGACATACAATGAATAAATCACTAATTGAAATGCCATATCAGTACCAACACAAACGACAAGCAAATCTTTAGGAGTCAGCTTTATTGCAAATTTTACCGTAGTATACTTTCGAAATAAACCCTGCTTCAATTAGGTATTTGAGGGTTGTAACGTGGCATGATTCACGGTTTCAGAGAGAAAGGATATAAGGCTCAAAACCTATTCTAACCCACTCGTTCTTCTTGATATTCTCCAGTTCAATATTCAGTTAGCTTGACACGCGTTCACCTTTCAAAAAGGATTTTGAATGGTAACAATGATGGTTATGGAACTAATTAGAGTTTGGAGCGATAATCACTCAACTTTTTCTTTTGTTTGCAGTCACACGGATTTTCTCTTGTTGAGTAATTTGTTATCGATCATCTGTCCTTTCGTATTTTGCTTTTCCTTAAATTTGCATAGACTATTTTTTTTGAATTTGCATTCTATCGGAATACCCTAATTTTTACCTAAGTCGCTTGTTTTCAATCTTTCGACTTATCGGGCTTTTGTTTGTGATTTTGATTTTTTTCATTTTTGATTTTTGTATTGGAATAAATCCTGTGACATTTGCTTGATTTGAAATTGTTGTGACTGTATCACCCCTTTTATTGATAAGGGACAACCATTGTGAATTTATGATTTAATCCTCACATGAGGGATAAGATTTGGTTGATCCTTTGATGGGATGCTTCTTTTTTGAAATTTGAACGCAAGGTCAAACTAACTGAAGATAACCCTGCCCTGGTTAAGATTGGGGGTTTTATGTATAGAAACAAACTCCCACTCCAAGGCCCAAATGGGTTGACTAGGGATTATCTTTGTCATACCCCAAGTTTTTCCCCACCTAATTCATTTGCATTCATCCCTTAGTATCGTGTTTGCATCATTTATTCATGGATTAGTTTTAATGTATGAAGACAAGGAATTCTACTTTTAATTTCTTTTGACTAGTTAGATCATGCATTCCGTGTCCAAGCATATTTTGGTTTTCTTTTTGAAATTTTATTAAAGGTTATCATTAAGACAAAAGGTCTTATTGAAAATGTATATTGTTTTTATCGAGTTTAAGGTTTCGTGAAGCTCATTTCATTCATAGTCCATTTGTCTTAAAGTTTAATACTTTCGCTCATTCTCTTGTTGGACCAAGTTTTTAATCAAAGAATACCTTGTATCACTCAAATAGGAAGTCACCAAAGTATCATGTTTACATTCACATTATCCAAGAGTTTCATAAGGTTGTAATAAAGAATGACATTTTGCATAACTAATACATGTTAATGAACGGTTACATGAAATAAAGCAAAAAAAAATCCTAAGTTTCTAACTTAAAAGATCATAAGGTTTGGTTCCCAAATTTCTAATTTGTCCGTCTTATTTGATCTTCATCCCTAACTTGCCACTCCATTATAACTTTTTTTATACCATGACCATCATTAAGCACTTTTCTCTCTTTGCATATGTTGAAATTTGTCTTTGGTGCACAAGTCACATGCTAAAAAACCTATCCAAGCATCATCAAGAGGGCTTAAATTCATGGGCAAAAACCGAAAAATTAAATTAAAGTGCATATTTACAATAAAGGATAATCGAGATTCTCATCAATTCAAGACCATCACATAGTCAAAACAACATTGGACCAAAGGAGACATCACTCAGAATCAAATTGGAAATTAACAACCATAACCAGAAAAAATCTCAAAAGAAGAAAGAAGGAGAACACATTTTTGTTACTACAGTGACTTCAAATTTACTCAAGTTTTTTACCATAGACCAAATATTGCAGGAAGTTCAACTTTTTTTTCAAAAGAAGACAAATTTTTTCTACAGCGTAGCAACTTGCACCAAATTGTTAAAGCAACCCATGGTATCTTAGAAAGTCTATCAAATTCATTACCAAGAATATCAACACATCAAACACAAAAAACCTAACACATTCAATATAAAAGAAAGCATCAGCAGACAACAAAAGATCAACAAGTATGAAATTAAAAAAGACACATTCATATATTCAGAGCAACCATAAACCTAGGAAAGCATCAAAGAAATCATAAAAAAGAGTTATCGTCGAATTTATCAGAAGAACTTTAGAAAGTCTTAGAAACCACCTTTTCAAAAACGCCTTAATACACACACTATAAACCATACGTTGAATCACAAGGAGGTTTCACAAGAAGAAAAGTTGAGAGAAGTAGAGGAGCAAGAGAATACCAGAATCCAAGTTCCTGCATCCTTGGCTTCAGGTTCGGATTTTTTTACTGTGTTCATGTTGATTTTTTTGTCGATGTCCAAGGCGTCGAGGTTTCATTTGTGTACGGATGAATGGGGGTTTAGTCTTATAATGGTCATTTGAATAATTGATTTGAAGATTAACCTACATGTTCTCCTTCCATTATCGTTTTTTTAGAGTAAGAGGGTGAACATGAGACCGTTTGAAAGGCGTGGAACGTTTGGTTTCGGTTTGTAGAAGAAGTTTGGAATTGATTCGCAAGAGAGGGTTTTGTTTTCCTTTTCAATTTTTTTAGCGGTGTTTTTTAGGCTTCGTCCAGGATTTTGGAAGGATTAGCGTGGCTAGGCAAGGAGTTTTTGTTTCGGAGTTTGGTGAGTGGCCGTGTTTTCTGAAGAAGGGAATGGCCATTAGGGTTTATTTTTTGTTTTGTTATATTAATGGCCAAGTTGGGTCGGATCCGACCCGATCCGCCACTCCAAGCCCATTTGTCCGCCCATTTTTGGGCCCAGTTTCAAACCCTTGCATTAATATCTTTTTTTTAAAATTTATTTTCTTAACTAAAATCGGAAGAAAAAGATTACCTGGGTGAAAGGTCCTGTCGTAATCCTGAGTGCTAAACCCAAGTTGTAAGAGCTTGCAAGCCATAAGGGTTTGTCTTCTCTCTAAAACCCTTATAAATATGCAAAGCATTTACTTAATAAAATTGAAAGAAAAATATTACTTAGGTGAAAGGTCCAGACGTAGTCCCGAATATTAGACCCAAGTTGTAAGAGCTTGCAAGTCATAAATACTCGTCTTTCAAGCCCAAAAATACATCCAACCAATCAAACTCTTCCGTCGTCGCCGTGCGATCTTAAAAAACTTTTCATAAAAGAAAGACATCTTATCTTAAGATGATGTAAAGAAATGTTTTTCCCATAGTTGTTAAGTTGAGATAAGTGACGTTTTTTTGAATGTTGATTTGTAAATCCATTTGATATGTGGTATACGTCTGTTCCTCATCTGTTTTAGGTAAAACGATGTCTTTCATCGATTAATACAATATAACTTTCGCTAAAATCGACCAACAAACAAACTTTTTTACCTAGAACTACGTGTGCCTTGAGTTCTCTATTGAGATACGTAGGAGCAGGATTGCGAAATCTTGTCAGGCCCATTAATAAAAAACTTAGGTTTAGTCCCCTTCGTTGCAAAAATCCAAAAAATATCTCCTCCTTTCTTTTGATCATACTCTTCTTTCCCTCTTAATAAATTAGAGAAGCCTAACATTTCAAGCTAACACTAACACGCACAATTAACCTAATGATTCCCGTTGAGTACAATGGACGTGAGTGATGTTAATACCTTCCCCTTGCGTAATCAACTCCCGAACCCTGATTTGGTTGCGACGACCATAATCTTTGTTGTTCTTTCTTGAGTTTTATCGATATTTCCTGTTTCCTTTTTAGGAATAAATAAAGTTCGGTGGCGACTCTGTTTAGTCCATCATGTGAGCGTGCGATTGCGCTTTGCTATCGTGTTCTCATTTTTTCGAGATGCGACAGATGGCGACTCTGCTGGGGAATATTAGGTTCCCTAAGTGAGTCAAGCCTAGTTAGGTAGTTTGTGTGTCTTTGTTTGTTTACTTGTGTGGCCTTTCTTTATTGCTTTTGCTATCTTTATTATTATATTGATATAATTTATTGTATTGGTTCTCTGATGCTTTGGTATTTGGATACTCTAATTACAAACCTTATGGGAAAGACTTTTTACCCGAGTCTCGAGTAAAAACATAACATAGGACGAGGTTGAGTAGTTTAGGTCCGCGAGATGAATTTCTTGTTGGGTAAGTACGAGAACCTTACTTATAGTAGATCCTTGGGAGCAAGTAAGTTGTTGTATGCTTCAATATTTTCATTTGGATCCATGACTCTAAGGACCTTTTGTAGAACCTTAAATCCTTTGGCCAATTAGGAAAGATGGCTGTGTAGTGTGGGTCCGTGAGATGAATTTTTCGTTGGATCAATGCAAGAATCTCACTTAGAGTAGATTCTTTGGATGGAATTGATGCCCGACAAGTAAGTTGCCATAGGCAGAAAAAAGTCCAATGGATCCATGACTCTAGGAACTTTTTTTTGAAACCCTAGAATATACCTGGTGAGAACCCTATTCCATACGAAGCAATCAAATTTATCCCTAAATTGAGCCTATTGAACTTATACAAAAAAAATGCATCACATTCATCCATATACATTGCATCAACATCATAAAAAGAAAACTCTTAGTTATCTCTTATTTGTTTCAGGAATTGAGTACTTGAAAATGACAACTCCAAGAAGAAACATTTTGTCACTTAAGCACAAGGAACCTAAGCTTGACAGTCTGAAAGGATTGATCTCTGATTTGACTCTCAATAAGCGTGATGACTTTGGAAAAGACTATGGGAAAATTTTGAGCCTTCTGACTAAGAAAGTTGACTATAGGATTATTAGCTCTTTGGCACAATATTATGATCTGCCTCTACGCCGTTTCATATTTGCTGATTTCTAGCTAGCTCCTACTTTGGAAGAAGTTGAGAGAATTGTGGGTCTAAAGTTGAAATATTTCAATCCATTTCCAAAGATTGAAGATGAAGTGGGCCCAAAGAAGTTATCCTTATCCCTAAGTATCAATATCCCAACTGTTCTAGCCAATTGGGTCGAGAAAGGAGGTTTCAAAGGTTTTTCCATGAGGTTCTTGGAAGATTTAGCTTTGAAGTTCAAGAAAGAAGGAAACTGGAAGGCATTATATGATGTGTTGGCTCTATTGATCCATGGGATTGTGTTTTTCCTAAACATTGAAAAGTTTGTGGATAATGTAGCCATATAAGTCTTTCTCTCTGACAATCCTATACCATGTCTCTTAGCTGACATTTACCATGCCCTTCACGCTCGAATGAAAAGAGGGGTGGGACTTTGTTACGTTGTGCTCCTTTGCTTTATACTTGGTTCATGCAACATATGCCCGAAAAAGGTCCTTTTATGGAGAAAAAGCTTAAATATCCTCAAAGACTAGCTTCTCTCACTGCAAATTCCATCAGATGGTACGTCAGAGAATGGGAAACCCCAGACATCATTGTCAGCTATGGGGAATTTCCTAATGTGTCATTGTTAGAAACTAAGGGTTGCATCAATTATAACCCTATGTTATCTTGAATGCAACACGGCTACTCCATGGATGGTCCTCCTGAAGCAAAAGACTTGCAACCATTTGTGCTCTTTGACACCCAAGCAAGTAATCCTGATGTAAGAATGATCCGAAAAGCTTGGTTGAAGATTGTTAGAAAGGGTAAAGAGTTCGGAAAAAGGAACACTTTTGTCAAAGAACCTTACACTCGATGAGTGAAAGAGAGATTTGAAGTAATCCATTTTCCATTTATCTTTTGTGCTTCAGCTTTTCCTAAGGTTCCTAAGCCAAAACCTATACTTCCTAAGGACATGAAGAAACTCAATGCTAAGGTTAAAGAGCTCAAATTGGAGAATACTGAGTTACGAATTAAGACGAACCGAGTTGTCTTGGAAAATCAAAATTTGAAGGATGAACGTAAGGGGAAAGCCCATGATCTTGAGGATAGTAACAAGAGATCCAGGTTATTGGAAGACCAAAATGATGATCTTGATCATATCCTTATAGGTTCCATATCAGTGATCCAGACCAGAAAGGAAGAGCTCAAGAAAGCTGAATATAGAATTTATGAGTTAGGAAGGATGTTGGATAGGTCTCTTATGGAAAAAAGGAAATTAAGCTCAACTTTAAAGCATAGATCCGTGAACTGAAGGACACTCTCAAAAATTGCAAAGATAAGTTGTCTCATGAGATACTCCAAAAAGAAGAAGCTGAAAGAAATTGTCACCGCCTCGAGTACCAGTTGGAAGAAGCTAATATGAGGTTTGTAGTTTTGGAGAGACAGGAAGGTGATGCAACCTAATTGCTCTTAAAGAATGACTGTGTGTATTGGAGGAGGTTGTATGTAAAGGCTAGAGCGTCCCTAGATGAAGATCAGTGTGACATCAAGAAACTCCAAGACCTCTATGTTGATTGGAATGGCGAGTTCCTCAACTTGGATAGGTTTGCTAACCTTAACATGTTGGAACTCCCAGAAAAACTCCAAGAAGTTGATTGGTGTATGTGTCCAGAAAACACACCTCCCCAAGCTTTCAATTTTGTCAAGTTTTGCAAGAAAATGGTGAAGGAGCTCACCATAGATCTTGCTACGATCAAAAGGGCTGAGATGAAGCTTAAGTTTACTTGTACTTGAATTTTAATTGCTTGTATTTGAATTTTAATTGCTTGTATTTGAATTTTAATCATTTCTACTTGAAGTTAAATCACTTTGTATTCGAATTGGAATTTAAATTAATGGAAGTTGTCATTTTGGGTCTCAATTATTATGCTTTTATTCTTATTCAAGATATTGAAAACAATATGCTCTAATATTACTGAAATAAATAACAAAGATAACTAAGAGTTTTGCACAAAATGAATCCATATATGCGCCCATACATGCATCCATGTCATTCTTCAAACAAACAAAAATCTAATTTTGTGTCTTCTTCCAGTTCCACACTGAGTCCCCAACACCATTACAACACCAGAGCCAACGCTCGTTAAATAATGGCAGATCAAGAGCAAGAATTAGAGAGAGTAAGCTCAGAACTTAAGGACCTACGAGGAAACATGGGTCAAGTCATGGAGATACTACAAGTCATTAAGGCTAAGTTTAACACCCAAACAACGGTCGTTTCAGAAGTCACTAGTCCTACGATTGAACCCTAACATGCAAGGATAATGCCTACTACTTGGTCAGTCTTTGGTTTTCCTCCCGACTTTACGCCTCCAGTTGAAGGCGCCCTTGGCGTTGTACAATCCACTCAGCAGACAGTTCCTCTACCGAACATCAATGAAGCTCATCTTGTGGTCCACATATTTGCACCACCCCTTATCCATGCACATGTGTGACCTTATTTTGAAGATCAATAACATGCTCCGGATTTTTCTGACGAAGATGATGAAAGGCATGAAGACATAAGAGGAATGAAGGAGAATTTTTAGATTCTTGAGAAAAGGTTAAGGGCTATGGAAGGTGACCAAGTCTTTGGTGCTGCTGCTAGGGAGATGTGGTTAGTGTCTGGTCTTGTGATCCCCGTGAAATTCAAGACCCCAGATTTTGATAGGTACGAGGGCCACTCATGCCCTAAAAGTCACCTTATTATGTACTATAGGAAAATGGTTATTCACATTGAGGACGATAAACTTATGATACATTACTTCCAAGATAGCTTGAGGGGCGCTCCCTCTAAGTTGTACTTAAGCCTTGATCAAAGTATAATTCGATGTTTCCAAGACTTACCTAATGCTTTCATCCAGCACTATAAGTATAACATGGATATGGCCCCGGATAGGAGGAAATTGCCCAGCATGTCCCAGAAAGATAACGAGTCTTTTAAGGAATATGCACAACGATAGAGGGAAGTGGCCTCGCAAATTGAACCACCCCTTGTTGAGAAGAAGTTAGCAGATTGGTTCATGGATACAGTAAAGCCTATGTTCTATGAAAGGATGGTGAGTAGTGTATCGGGAAGTTTCTCTGACTTGGTTTCCATAGGCATAAAATTCGAGCTTGGATTGAAGAATGGAAAAATGATAACCACCACTGAAACATATGGTAACAATGTCAAAAGGTTTCCAAAGAAATAAAGAGGGTGAAAAAAAATGTAGTGTCAACCAATCAAAGAAGGAGTCACTCATGGAGGAAGCAACAACAACAAATTGCTCAACAACAACCAACTTATCCAGTGCAGTATATCCAACAATCATATGTGGCTGGAGTCACACCAGCTTTCAACCAATCACAAGCTCTTACCTATCAACATGTTCAACAAGCACTGGTATACCAACGAGCACCTATGACACCCGTTTATCAACAACCAAGGCCACAAGCCCCTCGTCCGCAAAAATTTCCAAATCATAATAGGATACAAAGAGGTAGACCTCATTTTGCTCTTATCCCTATGACGTACACTGAGTTGTACCCATCATTGTTGCAAAAAGGGTTGGTGACTCCCACACCTTTGGCTCCTCCACCAGATCCTTTGCCTCCATGGTACAACCAAAATACCCATTGTCTTTTCCAAGAGGGCGCCCCTAGGCATGATTTGGAAGGGTGATATGCTTTGAATCATATTGTGCGAGTGTTGGTTGAGAAGAAGATTCTTTCATTCCGAGATGTCGGACCCAACGCACAGAGTAACCCTCTGCCGGTGCATGGTGTTGTTAATTCCATTGAAGATGTATCTGACGTTTGTATAATAAAAAATGTTTAAGATGTTAAAACTCTGTCGCTAGCACTCCATGCAAGATTGGTGGGATTTAGTTTGATTGATACGTGTCACGATAATTTTGAAGAATGTGTCGTTTATCCAAGAGGGTGTAAATTGGTAGGAGTCGATATTCAAAATTTAATGGACCAGAGTGTGTTACAAGTTTGTGATCCTGCAACAAACGAGGAAATTTCAGTAATTGAACCCTTTTTCAATCTATCAGAACATGTTGAGATAACCTATCAAGGAATAGATGTTGTGCTTCCATCACCCGTGGTAGTCTGTATGCCTACCCCCTTTCCGTTTGAAAGCACCAACGTCGTGCCTTGGAAATATGACATGACTATGGTAGATGGAGTGGTAAATGAAGAAACCAAAGATGTTGAATGTGAGAAGAGCTAGGAGGATGTTGATGCTAATATCACGAACATCACAGGGACGAGCAGAAAGACCCGCAGTGGTTAGATTTATACCCCTGATTTCAATATAATTCCTCAAGAACTGACAAAGGAAGCTACAACTACAGTTCCTGCCCTAGAATCTGGAGGGGTATAGTCAGCGGTGTAATCCAGTGAAGCAATTGAATTTCTAAAAATGATAAATAAAAGCGACTACAAGACAGTCAATCAGCTGCATTAAACACCGTCAAAAATATCTATCATATCCTTGCTACTGAACTCCCAAGCTCATAGGGAGGCTCTACTGAAAGTGCTTGCTCGAGCTCACATTACTCAAGATATAACGATTGGCCAATTCAATGGGGTGGTCGCCAATATCACAGCTTTCAACACTCTAAGTTTCAACAATGAAGAGTTTCCCAAGGAAGGACATAATCACAAAAGTGCCTTGCATGTATCCATAAAGTGCCAAGAAGATGCTCTAGCCATGGTCTTTGTTGACATTGGATCGTCCCTCAATGTCTTGCCAAAAAGGGCACTTACTAAATTATCTTACCAAGGGTAGGAGATGAAACCAAGTGTGCTTGTGGTAAAAGCATTCGACGGTTCCCAGAGGACAGTACTTAGGGAGGTAGAGCTACCAATCCAAAACGGACTGCATGTATTCCCCATCAATTTCCAAGTCATGGACATCAATACCACTTATGGTTGCCTTTTGGGACATCTGTGGATGTATGCTGATGGGGAAGTGACTTATACTTTACATCATAAAATGAAGTTTTTCATCAACAAGAAGCACGTCATTATCTCAGGTGAAGAAGATTTCATCATTAGTCAACTCTCCTCTTTCCGTTATATCGAGGGTGATGAAGATGCCTCAGAGACTTCTTTTCAAGCACTTGAAATAGACAATGCCACACTTGCGAAAGTAAAGGATCCCATTGAGAAAGCCAGTTTGTCATTCGCCTCTTTGAAAAGTGCGAAGTTAGTATTTGAAAGTGGAGGCCCTGTAGGTTGGGGGCAAGTCATCAATGTCAGCAAGAAAAAGGATCGTTTTAGTTTGGGGTGAAAGCCTTCTGCTAAGGAAGAAGCCCGAGTCCCTACAAAGGACCATGTGCGGAGCATTCAAGAAGTCTTCCTAAGAACAGGTTTTAGGCCATGGGGATCAAGTTGGTGCAGTTGAAGATGACACTGAAGTTGGAGAAGTATCAAATCTGATATATCGTTGTGAAACAGCCTTAACAAATTGGGAGGCAGTTTAGATTCTAGAAGTTTTTCCCGTGTTAAAGTAATTGTGTTTTCTTTTGTTTTTCAAAATCCTTAGCTTTTCCCAAGGTTAACGGATCATTTGTAGGTCCACTTTAAATTTCAAAATCATTATGACAAATAAAGAGCATTTTGTTCAAATTCTTATCATTCATTTATTTGTTTTTTATTTCCTTAAAATGGAAATCCTTTCAAAAACTACAAAAGTATTTTTTCTCTCTTTTGCATTTTTATTTCCACTTTTCTAAAAAACCATCATTTAAAAAACATGCAGAATAATCAATAAACCAGTTAAATTCGGTGACCCTACTACTTTCTATAACTTTGAATTCCCCATCTACCAAGTGGAAGATGATAGTGAAGAAGATTACGACTTCCCCAAAGAAATGGCAAGGCTGCTCGAGCACGAATCCAAGGCCCTTCAGCCGCATCAAGAACCGGTGGAGACAATCAACCTTGCCACTAAGGAAGAGAAGAAAGAGGTCAAAGTTGGGATTGCACTTAAGGCAAGCATCAAAGAAATATTGGTCAAGTTTCTACAAGAATATGTAGAAGTATTTGCATGGTCGTATCAGAATATGCCAGGTTTAGATACTGATATTTGTGTCCACAAGCTGCCACTACAACCAGATTTTCCGCCGGTGAAGCAGAAGCTCCGAACAGCAAGACCCAACATGGCTCTAAACATTTGCAACGAGGTGAAACACCAATTTGATGCTGGTTTTCTAGCAGTTGCAAAGTACCCTCAATGGGTAGAAAATATTGTACCAGTACCCAAAAAGGATGGCAAAGTTAGGATGTGCGTTGATTACATGGAGCTAAACAAAGCTAGTCCAAAGGACGATTTTCCCTTGTCGCATATTGACACTTTGGTAGATAACACTGCTAAGTTCACAGTCTTCTCCTTCATGGATGGATTTTCTAGATACAACCAAATTAAGATGGCTCCAGAAGATATGGAAAAGACCACGTTCAACACCCCTTGGGGAACATTTTGCTACAAGGTAATGCCATTCGGTCTCAAAAATGCTGGGGCAACTTACCAAAGAGCAATGGTCACTCTTTTCCATGATATGATACACAAGGAAATTGAGGTTTATGTCGATGATATGATCACAAAATCCCAAAGTAAAGAGGATCATATAGATCACTTGCAGAAGCTATTTGAGCGTCTCCGAAAATTCCGACTATGACTGAATCCTGCTAAATGCACCTTCGGTGCCTGATCTGGAAAGTTGCCTGGTTTCATTGTTATCCAACAAGGAATTGAGGTAGATCCAGACAAGGTTAGAGCAATACAAGAAATGCCTGCTCCACGCACAAAGAAATAAGTCAGAGGATTCCTTGTACGTTTGAACTATATCTCTATGTTTATATCTCATATGACTGCTACTGTGAGCCCATATTCAAGTTGCTTCGAAAAGATCAAGCAGTTGAATGGAACTCTGACTGCTAAAGAGATTTTAAGAAGATTGGACAATACCTACAAGAGCCCCCTATTCTAATTCCTCTTGTTCAGGGGAAACCACTCTTTATGTATTTGATTGTGCTTGAAAATTCAATGGGATGCATGTTGGGACAACATGATGAAACTGGCCGAAAAGAACATGTCATCTACTATTTGAGCAGGAATTTTACTAATTGTGAAACTAGATATTCACTCTTGGAGCAAACTTGTTGTGCTTTAGCATGGGCCGCTCGCCGTCTAAGGCAATACATGATTTGTCACACTACTTTGTTCATCTAAAAAATGGATCAATAAAGTATATCTTTGAAAAGCCTACTTTAACGGGAAGACTCTTCCGTTGGCAGATGTTACTATCTGAGTATGATATCCAATATGTATCCCAGAAAGTCATTAAAGGAATCATGTTGTCTGGTTACCTGGCACACCATCCTGTTGAAGTCTATCAGCCGTTGAAATTCGACTTTCCTGATGAAGACATTATGGTAGTAAAAGATTGTGAAACCCCAAGACTTGATGAAGAACCCGAACCCGGATCTCGGTGGAAGCTCATGTTCGATGGTTCCTCAAACTACATATGGCATGGTGTAGGAGTTTTCCTGTTAAATTCAAATGGTGGATACACTCCTTTCACAGTAAGGTTGTGTTTTGATTGCACAAATAATATAGTAGAATATGAGGCGTGCATCCTAGGCATTGAAGTAGCAATTGACCTCTGAATCAAAATCCTTGAAGTATGTGGAGACTCAGCCTTCGTGATCTACCAAGTCAAAGGCGAATGGGAAACCCGTGATACCAAGTTGATCCTATATCGTGCCTATGTCATGGAGCTGATAAAATATTTTTACGAAATCATGTTCAGTCATATCCCAAGAACTGAGAATCAAATAGTTGATGCTTTAGCTAGATTGGCTTCAATGTACCAAGTTAGGTTCGATAATGAAGCGCCTCTCATTCAGATAGAGCGAAAAGTTGAGCCTGCCTATTGTCAGTTGGTTGAAGAGGAAGCCGATGGTAAACCTTGGCTTCACGACATCAAATGCTTTTTGCAAAACCAAGAATATCCAACAGATACAACAGCCATTGACAAGTAAACATTGAGGAAGTTAGCATCCAAATTCTTCTTAAGAAATGGTGTGTTATACAAGAGAAACCATAACATGATCTGCTCAGATGCGTGGATGGACACGAAGCGGACCTATTGATCAAGGAGATTAATGAAGGATCCTTTGGAACTCATGCCAATGGGCATGCCATGGCCAATAAGATTTTAAGACTTGGTTACTACTGGTTGACCATGGAACTCGACTGCTTCGATTATGCTAGAAAATTTCAAAAGTGCCAAATCTATTCTGACAAGGTACACGTGCCTCCGACCCTATTAAATGTTTTAACATCACCTTGGTCGTTCTAAATGTAGGGAATCGACATGATTGGCGCCATAGAGCCTAAAGCTTCCAATGTTCACCATTTCATCCTGATTTCCATTGATTACTTTACCAAGTGGGTGTAAGACCCCAATTTTGACCCTAAGATCCCTCATGCCATCTCATCATATGCATTAGCATTGGGATCATACCTTGGTATTCTCCTTACCCATCTTTCATTGGGTTTGTTTTGGGAGAGATCACCAAGCACCATGTGATTATATCATACTTTTTATTTTATCATTTACTAACCAAAATATAAAAAATATGTCTTTGCATTTGCCTAACTCTTTTGTAGGTAGGGCATGATCACCTCAATCTATCAAGTTCACATCTAGGGTTTAAGACCCTCATTGCTAAGAGAACAACCAAGGAATGATCCACAAGAGCTCTAAGCATCATATATGAGTCCCAAATATCTCTACGTATTATGTTGATCAAGTATTCTTCAAGAGTTTGAAATTGGTTTGCCTTGGAAACCCTAGTTCATCTAGGTATCTTGTGTAACTTCTTCAACAAGCTTCCTCATAAATTGATCAAATTTCTCAAGAGACACTTCAAAGTTCATCATCTTATGCTTATACGATCTACCATGAGCCTAAAAAGTCAAGAGAATTGCAAGTTAGCCAGTTGGTTGATGGTGGTTGACCAGATGAATTCATCTGATCAAAACTGGGTCTCCCTAGACCCTATCTCCTACAATTTGCATCATATGCAAATGATTCCAAGATAAAAGTTACTCTAAATGGCATTCCAAACAACTTTCATGTTGAGGTCTAGAGCTAATTTTGCTTGTAAAGTTATTTTCTATGTTAAAACATTATAGGTCATTTTGTCTAAACCCGAATTTGAAAGTCAACTTCCCAAGGCCATAACTTGCTCGATTTTTATGAGATGAAATATTTCCAAGTTTCACAATCAAATTCAAGATTCCTACTTCAACATTTATGTTTTTAGTAAGAGTTAAAGCAACTTTTATGAGCATGTGATATGAGTTTACATTATAGGTCATTTTGGACCAATACCATTGAATAAGTGATATTCCTCAACTTCCAAAATGCATAACTCACTCATTCTAAATCCAAATGATTTCAAATTGGTCACCATTTTGGAGGTCTTTAAAATATCTACAACTTTTATGAATACACGTTTCTCATTTGGAGCTCACATAAAAAGTTAAGCAAGGTGGAATAATTGAATATCTGACTTGACACTTAGAAAATATTTTAACATGTTGAAATTTCCAAACTTCCACCTCAAAATGCGTCATGATACAAGTTCCAAATGGAAAAGTGTTCAACATAAGAGTTGTTCCTCTTGATCTAAGTTTTCCAAAGAGTCCTAATTGATTCATTTTGGACAAAGTTTGATAGGTATGCGCATGGTGTAAACAGACCTGTATCAGTTGGCAAAATCAAAGCTTCAAGTGTTCAAACAACTTTGCCTTGCCATTCAAGCTTCATGCATACCTCATTTCAATTGATTATGGACCTAAAGGGATTGCTTCATGGGCCTGCACACGCCCATGCAAGCATGTGCATTGCATTACCAAATTTGGAGAATTTTTCAAGTGTGAAAATAACACTTCTCATGGCTATAAATAGAGGTCCCCTGCATCAATTCAAAGGACCTTGCGCGCCAGCTTTGCCCCCAATCTTCCAAACCCTTTCAATTTAAAGGAAAACCTGAGAAATTTCATTTGAAATTTGAGTTTGAATCTCACTGTTTGGAGATTCAAAAACTCTAGGATCCAAAGCTTTGCAGTGTTCTTAAGCCACTTCCACAAGCTCCACAAGCAAGATTAAGCACGAATTGAAGCAAGAGAGATCCATTTCTGCACAACATTGAAGGTAATTTTCCAGATTTTTCTTCTCTTCGATTCTCTCTTAATACTCACCAATTCTCTTGGATCCTTGGTTGTCTGAAGTCCTACCAATATAGGCAAGAAGATTGAGTTGCTTTGAGGTCAAATCGGAGCAACTTAGTTGACACACCTCAAAATTCCAATCCACGTATCTCTCTATATATTTGGAGTTAGTTAAAAATTAAGGTGATATTCGTGATCTACGTCATTTTATCTTCAAGATCATGTCCTCTTTTTTCATTTATATGTGGTGATGATTGAACCAGTCCGGCTAGGGTCATCGGAGAAGATGATCGACCTTTGGCTCTGGTGATGCGCTGGAAGCGTTCAGAGCCATTAGATGAGTTTGAAATGTTTTAATCAGGAGCGTACATCATGATTATCAGGCGTGTGGACGTTTGACTCAAGCGCATCATGGAACGCGCGCGCTCCACCACTTGATCTGCCACCTCAATTAATGAGGTAGATCAAGTGGTCCACGTTTTTTTGATTATCTGATTTTTTTTATTCCTTTGCTTTTCATTAATTCATATTAATTTTAATATTGATCCAAAAAATATGAGACTTTCGCCAAATTTGTTTAAATAAAATCCTCTTTCATTTTCTCAATTAAAAATATTTTTTGGATCATTATTAATATTTTCATGATTTAATTGATTTTGTGAATATTTTTAATTGTTTAAAAATACTTTTAAGTCTCCAAAAAATTTGAAATTTTTTCTCCAATGTCCTTTGACTTTATTTGACCTATGATAAATCTCATGGCCATTTATTTGGTGTTTTGATGAGGTTTTAGGAAATTGACCAACCATATTTGAATTAATGCATTATTTTTAATATTTTTAATTGTTTAAATACCAAATTAATTGTGTAGAGCCATTTTAATTGACTTTGTGAGTTTAACTTGTGTTGTTAGGCCTTGGTCAAGGTTGGTTTGACTTTGTTAGGTTAAGATCATTGGATTTAGGGGATTGATGGAATGTACATTCCATCTCCCAAAATGGATGAATGATCTTAACTTGGTAAAAGTCCTCCTTTGTCCAATTTGAGTTTGTTCTATTTCCCCTTCCTCTTCATCTCATTCTCCTTCTTTATGCATTCATGTCATGGACCTATGATATCTCAATATCCTAAGGCTAGTTGATTGCAAAATCAACATAAGTATGAATGAGATTAGGTCCCCCACTTTGCATATTCTTTTTGTGTGTGGTATGTTTCATGAGCATAGTTCATCATACTATGTCTCTAACATGCATTAACACCAAAATTATATTGCCCGACCTTAAATAGTTGTGACTTCTACATAAGTCCAATTATGATTGCTTAACATAGCGCTAAATTTTAATACAAAAGGTATAGCATTCTAGTTAGTGAGATTGTAAGTCTCCCCTCTTTCATGGTATTATGTGGAAACTTGGCCTTTTTTCCTTCCTTTGGAAGATGTCTTGGTTCAAGGATTAATGCTTGTGATAAGTGGGTTGAGTGTTCTCCAAAGAATGACTTAAACAAAAGCAAAGCAAAAGCAATACTAACTTCTAACTCATTAACAACTAACATTTAATTTCAAGTCCTTTACTTTCAATGCAATTTAATATTTAAGCATTATTCATTTGCCATTATTCATACCATTCTAATTATTTATGTTAATGTCATTTTCACTTTGTCCACTTGGACCATATTGTGTGATATATTTTATTTGTGTATATTGTGTTTGTTTGTGTGGTCTTTGACCATTAATGTACATAATAAGAACAAAAACCCTAAAAAATATCTTGTGTGGACTATTGGTTTGATCTAAGACAAGTGGACTTAGAATTTAGGAAACATTCCCTATGCAAAGGACTTGGCTAATGCCAACTTTCATGTAACCAAGTGCTTATGATTTGAAACTTCATCTGATACATCATTGAAGATCCATTTGAGTTCATCTACAACATGATCATTATGAAACTGTTACTTTGAACCTTTGATTTATGCATTATAGAATTCATCTACTACATGGGGAAATTTGAAGAAGATCATGGAGTTTCTAAGCTTGGATGTGGCTATCTTTATTTGATGCCTTGCTCTTCAAGTTGATATGTTGTACATTGTTTGTTGCTTGATTCTAATGTCCAAGGGAAATTTGGGTTTCAATATGACATTCTTGTCTATTGGATTGCAGCCCATTGGTCAGATCTTTTCAACTCTCAACTTTTAAATTTATGCTTAGGATTAGTCTCTTCATCTCCTCCCCACTTATTTAATTTCAAAATCTCTCCCTCCTTTAAAAAATATTCGTTGCTTATGTTTGTAGATTGTTAAACTTTGACCACTTTTACAAACTAGAAACCTTGGCCTTAAGCCGTTGCATTTTCAAACTTCTTTTCTTAATCAAACTTGTAAATAAACTTAACTATACTTGACTTAAAAATTTCAAAAGCCAAAAATAACTAACTCATTCAAACCATTTTTAGGCCTTTGTGCCTTTCCAACTTAATTTTTTGTTAAAAACAATGCATCCACTTTGAAATTGATACCACGAGCTACGAGGTTTTGATCCCTCATTTTTATGTTGGTACGTAGGCACAAGTCCGAAGGTCTTGTCAAACACAAAATATAATTAACCAATTCTTCTCTCATCCCCCCATTCTATTTGGTTGCAAACATCATTTGTACAAAAACACTTATGCACACAAAGAAGGGCTCCCTAGGAGTACCTAGGACATTTTGGGTGCTAAAGCCTTCCCTATGTGTAACCAACCCCTTTACTTGTAATCTCTGGCATTTTATTAGTTTTGATTTGAAAACTTCTTATTTTTTGGGTTTTGTTCGTACTTTTCCCGTTTCCCTTGGAAACAATAAAAGCGCGGCGGCGACTCTTATTATTTGATGTCTTACTTATCCATAGCTTGATGATCATGAATTTATCGCTACAGAAATTAAGTGGCGACTCTGCTGGGAGTAGTCTCCAGTGGGTTTAGCCTACTTTTTTTGTGTATATAACTATATATTTGATGTATGTATATTTGTTTGTGTGATATAACCTGCTTGTTATGCTTGGTGATCTCTGAGTGGTGAGATAAGTTCTAACCTGAACTTGAGTGCAATTAAGATAGAAGGATGGTATAGTCATGTTCGACTTGTTTGGAGTAGTCCTTAACAAGTTGGCTTGAGACCCATCTGCTTAGTGGAGACCCTTTTGGATTTGGAAATGTCACACAAGTATTTATGGTTAGGCATTACTATATCTGATTTGGGGTCCGAGATGCTGAGGACCGTAGAACATTTAACCCCTCTTGGCCTATTTAGGACGTAGTGCGGAGACTGTTCAAGTGTAAACTTGATAACAGTTGTTACGTGATACTACACTCAGACGAGTTTCTCTTGAGAATATTATGGGTTGATGAGTCAGTCATCCTAACCTGTAATATCCGATAGATGGAATTAAGACTCTGGGAACTTTTTAGAACATGATCTACAGGTTTTTATCCTTAGTCCACCCATTTGGGATGGTTCTTACCCAGACTCCATGCTCGTGACTCACAATAAACCCTTGATTCTTGGTTGATCCAATCAAGTATTATCAATATCAATGGAACTTGGGTGTTGATAAGGTGTAAACCATAATCCACCAAAATAGATGATTGATCTTGACAATGACTTGATTCATTCCTTGACCTTTGTTTGTTTGCCTTGTGTGTGATCCCTTATTTGTGATTGTTGCATTCATGCATTCATGCGTATCATAACATTCATCACACGAAAATTTCAAGGAAACTGGGGTATTATTTGCAAATATTTTCAGACCATGGATTATGGACGAAGGAACACTAAGAAGTACAGTTTCAGAAGTCCCGACTTGAAAGAGTTAAGGAAGCTATCATCTTTTGTATTAGATCCCTTGGACTTCAAGCAACGTCATAAGAAGCTTCTGTCTGTCTTATCTGCTGATGTGGTTGAAGGACTCTTGAGTGTGTTGGTTCAGTTTTATGATCCTCTCTACAGTTGCTTCACTTTTCCGGATTATTAGCTTGTTCCTGCGTTGGAGGGGTATGCCCATCTTTTGGGAATACCTGTTTCTAGCAAAGTTCCATTTAGTGGATTGGAAGAGATTCCCAGATCTCATCTTATTGTTGAAGCTCTTCACTTGAAGAAGTCTGAGATAGAGGATCATTGGGTTAAGAAAGGAGGATTATTTGGATTGCCATCTGATTTCCTCATCAAGGAAGCTACTGCCTTTGCTCAAGCCGGTAGTCTGGACGCTTTTGAATATATCTTTGTGTTGCTCATCTATGGTCTAGTTTTGTTCCCTAACATTGACGATTTTATTGATGTTAACGCCATTAGAATTTTCTTGATTGGGAATCATGTGCCTACTCTGTTAGGTGAATTGTACTTTTCTTTGCATCTAAGGAATTCTAAGGGTGGTGGAACGATTGTCTGTTGCATTCCTCTTCTGTACAAGTGGTTTATTTCGCACTTGCCTCAGACGTCTGCTTTTATGGAGAACAAACAATGTCTACGGTGGTCTCAGAGACTTATGTCTCTCACTAATGATGATATAGTTTGGTATGATCCTTCTTTGAGCAGTTTGGAGGTTATTGATAGTTGTGGTGAATTCTCTAATGTGCCTCTCATTGGTACACAAGGAGGAATTAACTATAACTCTGCTTTGGCTCGTCGTCAACTTGGGTTCCCCTTGAGAGACAAACCTAATACCACTTTGTTAGAAGGTCTTTTCTATCAAGAGGGTAAAGATCCCCAACATGTTAAGCAGAAGTTTGTGCATGCTTGGCATAATGTGCATAGGAAAGGAAGATCCGAGCTTGGTCCATGCAATTGTGTAGCTTTGGAAGCTTACACTCTTTGGGTAAAGAAGAGAGCTTTGGAATTGAAGATGCCTTATCCTTGCGAGGGACCTATGTCTATGGTTGTGGTTGAGCCATTAACTCTCCCTAACCAAGATGTAGAGGAGTTGAAAGACGCGCTTGCCAAGATGAAACAAGAGAAGGGTATGTGGGAAGAGCGTTTCCATGCTTTGAGCCGAAAGTATGAGGATTTGCAGCTTGAGTCTAAGGACAAAGATGCACTTATTGAGTTACTTCAAGACCGAGTGACAAAGAGACAGAGAGAGCCAAAGCTTTCATCTTCCTCTAGTATGCCTCAGCCTTCCGTCGCTTGGAAGAAAATTGTTGACTAGCTTGTCCTTGAGAAGGCTCAGATGAAGGCTTCTTTTGAGATCGAGATCCGACGCATTCGAAGAAAGTACGTGCCTACAACTAGATCTTCTGAAGTTGTTGTTAGGGATCCTTAGGATGAGTAGTCTCCTTTTCTCTTGTATTTTTCATTTGGTTTTTGAAATTGTACTCAGTGTAATCCTTCCAACTATATAAATAAAAGAGATTTTTATGGTCATATCAAATTGTTGCAATTATTGTTGAATATATATATATATATATATATATATATATATATATATATATATATATATATATATATATACAAATAATATAGTAAGTTCCTTGAAAATAAAAACAATTAAATATTGCATTTCATGCATCATTTGCATAAGCAGGTTTCTCTTTCGCCAGATGTCTCATTGGTGTTTCTTCTGTGCCTCAGCCAAGCTAACTCATCGATACAATACACGTGCCAATCACTCCAGAATCATGGAACATCTTGAGCAAGAGAATAGAGACTTGAAAGAGGAGATCACCCGCCTGACTTCCATGATGGAGTCAGTGTTAGCTGCTCAAACCCAGTCTTCTCCAACGCCTGCAACTCTTCCTCCTTAGAGGACTGTCATTTCAGAGGTGGCTACCTCTACCATTCCCGCAACTGTTGCTCACTTTGCACCCAAAACGCCTGTCGGATTCCCGTGGGTAATGCCGCCAAACTTTTGTTCCTGAAGGCTTTGCACCTGCCTTTGCTTCTATGCCGGCATCTAGCCTGGGCATGTCTGTGTCGCTGCTTGTCGTGCATACCCTGCCTCGTGTGGAAGATACCATCTATCATTCTGAGTCGTCTGAGGGCCCGGATGTGTATGGTAAGATGGATGAGATGAAGGATCAATTTTTTGAGTTGCGCAAGGAGTTGAAAACTTTGAGGGGTAAGGAGCTATTTGGAAAGAGTGCTGCGGAATTGTGTTTGGTTCCTAATGTGAAGATTCCATTGAAATTCAAAGTGCTTAACTTTGAAAAATACAAGGGGAATACATTTAAGGAGAAGATCGATCCAAAATGCAGTGGAATTTAAAAATTTCTCCTTTAGTGATCCTTTCGAATGGGCATGATCAGTGATAGAATCGTTACCTCTTATGGCGATTGAAACCTTTGATGCAAATCTACGAAGCGATCACAAACGTTGAATGGTGACAACGCCTCTACTCAATCCACACGAACGAATTCCTTCAATATCAGTGCTAGCTGCTACAAATGAAGGCTTTGAGTGTGAGAGAGAGAGAGGGAGAGAGAGAGAGAGAGAGAGAGAGAGAAATGAAATTGCAATTGCACAGATGCTTCTGCATAAGGGTTCTATTTATAGTACCACTTGTGTGGGCTGCAAGCTAAAAATCCCACTTAAGTGTATGTGGCCCATATCTTATAATATGCCAAAATCACTTAAGCGTGTGGTACCTTACCATATTTCGTATTCTACTTAAGTACACCGTACCTTACGATGTTCTACAATTCACTTAAGTGCACCGTAACTTACGGTCTTCATTAGTTACTCTATCTCTCATCAATCCGTCGTTTTGTGTGTGACCCTGTAGGTTTTCGCGGCATTGGTAATTATATTAAATCACTTATTAACATAATAAACAGTGAGCAGTATCTAGCAATACATCACTACTACCCAATACACGAAAATGTCATGTGATCTGACAAATCCTTTTGTGATAATACTTATGTGTACAATTACTCTTTTGCCCTTATGTCTATATTGAACACAAGGCATAAACTGTGTCATCCTTGTCTAGTTCAATATTGGGCCTGTAGACATTTATCTTGTTACGCAGGATGGGAAAATTCCATTTAGGTCACTCATGTCGCTCAGCATGCTTCCTAGACTACCCATCAACTGTCTTTATGGTCATCCAGTTACGGACAATGTTTGAGCAGTAATAAGACACTCGACTCTACATCTAGGGTACATAGTGGTTTCAGATCAAAGGGTGGTATACACCATTATCACCATGAGAATAATTTACGACACTTAGCATAACATTCTATATAGTATTCTCATAGCGGGTCAATCCAGTATAAATATTACTCTCAATATTCATACTTATGTTTAAGACTTGATAACTCCTTATCCATGATCCATGAGATGTGATCATCAGTCTATATACATAATATTCTTAATGCTTTAATGTTATCCCACTTCACAATAAATCTCGACTACAGATACTTTAAGAATAGTGTCCTTATGTTTAATGGGATCTCATGATTAAGTCACACTTGATACATTAAACGGACTAGCTATTCTAGGGACTTTACTAAACAAACATAATAAAGAAAAATCCTTTTATTATTAATAAATAGTTCGATACAAGTACCAAAAGTATTGGCCTCTAGGGCTTACACCAACAATCTCCCACTAGCACTAGAGCCAATCAGGCATACCCCTAATGCACATATATCTAGTATGGCCATCATGCTTCTGTTGCGCAAGAGGCTTTGTCAGTGGGTCAACAATATTGTCAAGTGTAGGTACTCCGAATATTTTCACATCTCTTTTATTTATTATCTCTCGAATGAGGTGATAACGCCTAAGTATATGTTTGGATCGTTGGTGAGATCTAGGCTCCTTAGCTTGTGCGATAGCACTATTGTTATCACAATAGAGACCAATGGGATCCACAATGCTAGGAACTATGCCAAGTTCACTAATGAACTTTTTGACCCAAACAACTTCCTTTGCTGCACTTGAGGCAGCAATATACTCGGCCTCAGCTGTAGAATCAACAACTGTATCTTGCTTTGAACTTTTCCAGCTCACATCGCCATCGTTTAAGAAAAACACATAACCAGATTGTGATCTAAAGTCATCCTTATCTATCTGGAAGCTAGCATCGGTGTATCCAATTACAGCAAGCTCTTCTTGACCTCCATATATCAAGAATCAGTCCCTAGTCCTTCTCAAAGACTTAAGGATATTCTTGACAGCTACCCAATGAGCATCACCGGGATCAGATTGGTACCTACTTATTGCACTTAAAGCATACGAGACATCTGGTCGAGTACATAACATGGCATACATGATAGATCCTATTGCAGATGCATATGGAATCTTATTCATGCGATCCATTTCTTCCTTAGTTGAAGGGGATTGTGTGTTTGATAGACACAAGCCATGTTGCATAGATATGAACCCTTTCTTGGAATCATACATATTAAAGCGTCTCAACATTTTTTCTATGTATGTACTTTGACTTAGGCCAAGCAGTTTATGTGATCTATCTTTATAGATCCTGATTCCTAATATATAGGTTGCTTCACCTAGGTCCTTCATAGAAAAGCATTTCCCCAACCAAGAGTTTACTTGTTGCAGGGTAGGGATATCGTTTCCAATGAGTAATATGTCATCTACATATAATACCAGGAAAACAATCATGCTCCCACTAACCTTCTTGTAGACACAAGGCTCATATTCATTCTTGATGAATCCATATTGTTTTACTGTTTCATCAAAACGAAGATTCCATCTTCTGGAAGCTTGCTTCAATCCATAGATTGATCTTTGTAACTTACGTATCTTTTGGGCTTCTTCTGGTATGTCAAATCCTTCAGGCCGTGTCATGTACACATCCTCAAGAAGATTCCCATTAAGGAAAGCAGTTTTGACATCCATCTTCCATATTTCATAATCATGATATGCAGCGATAGCAAGTAAAATCTGAACAAATTTAAGCATTGCAACTGGTGAAAAGGTTTCATCATAGTCAACCCCATGAATTTGTTTATATCCTTTTGCAACCAGTCTTGCCTTATAGGTATGTACCTTACCATCCATGTGAGTCTTATTTTTAAAGACCCACTTGCATCCTATAGGGTTAACTCCTACAGGAGGCTCTACCAAGGTCCAAACTTGGTTTGTGTACATGGAATCCATTTCAGATTTCATGGCTTCTAGCCACTTCTCAGACTCAGGACCAGTTATGGCCTCTTGGTAGGTCACAGGATCATCTTGATCCATGAGTAATACATCACCTTGATCATTTATGAGATATCCATATCTCTCAGGTAGGTGACGTATCCTGCTTGACCTACGCTGGTCTTGTTCTACTTGAGCAGGTTGCTCCTCCACAACTACTTGTGTTTCCTGCTCTAATTCCTCCATAGGTGTATCAATGCTTTGTGATTCTTGAGTCTATTCAATCTCTACTTTCCTCCCACTTATTCCTTTGGAAATAAAATCCTTTTCTAGGAAAACTCTAGTTCGAGCGACAAACACTTTGCCCTCAGAAGGATTGTAGAAGTAATACCCTCTTGTTTCTTTAGGATACCCCACAAATAAGCATTTGTCAGATTTGGGCTCAAGCTTAGTTGAAATTTGTTGTTTCACATAAACTTCGCAGCCCCAAATCTTCATGTAAGACATATGTGGTTTCTTACCACTCCATATCTCATATGGTGTCTTCTCAACCTTTTTGGATGGAACACGGTTAAGTGTGTAAGCTGTTATCAATAGTGCATGTCCCCAAAAGGAGTTTGGAAGATCGGCGTGACTCATCATGGATCGAACCATGTCTAACAAGGTTCGATTTCTTCTCTCAGATACACCGTTCCATTGGGGTGTTCCAGGAGGAGTAAGTTGGGATAGGATCCCACACTCTTTCAGATGGTCATCAAACTCTAGGCTTAAATACTCACCACCTCGATCTGATCGAAGAGTTTTAATATTCTTACCTAGTTGGTTTTGTACTTCATTCTTGAATTCCTTGAACTTTTCAAAGGACTCTGATTTGTGTTTCATTAAATACACATAACCATATCTACTGAAATCATCAGTAAATGTGATGAAGTACTGAAGACCTCCTCTGGCTGGAATGTTCAGTGGTCCACATACATCAGTATGTATGAGGGCCAAAAGATCATTAGCTCTTTCACCTTTTCCTGTGAATGGAGACTTTGTCATCTTTCCAATTAAACAAGATATGCATGTCTCATATGATTCATAATCAAAAGAGTCCAAGAGTCCATCTTTATGGAGTTTGGAAATATGTTTCTCATTTATGTGGCCTAATCGACAATGCCAAAGGTAAGTTGGATTTAACTCATTAGGTTTCATCCTTTTAGTATTAATGTTATAAATAGGCATTTCAAGATCAAGGACATATAGTCCATTGTTCATTTGTGCAGTAGCATAGAATATATCATTCAAATAAATGGAGCAACAATTGTTCTTTATTATAAATGAAAAACCAAACTTGCCTAAACAAGAAACGAAAATAATATTCCTGCTAATTGCAGGTACATAATAACAGTTCTCTAACTGAATTATTAAACCACTAGGTAAAGTCAATACATAAGTTCCTACGGCTAAAGCAAC
Source organism: Lathyrus oleraceus (assembly GCF_024323335.1). Lineage (NCBI taxonomy): Eukaryota > Viridiplantae > Streptophyta > Magnoliopsida > Fabales > Fabaceae > Lathyrus > Lathyrus oleraceus. The sequence goes on along the minus strand of NC_066583.1, from coordinate 153,217,757 downwards.
AATCTTTGCTCCACTGCCAACTCGTAGGTCAACTTCGCCTTTTGCAAAATCTCTACTCCTTTTTAACCCCTGCACATTGGTACAAATGTGAGAACCGCATCCAGTATCTAATACCCATGATGCAGAAGTAGATAAATTAATTTCAATAACAAAAATACCTGAAGTTGAAGTCTCTACTCCATTCTTCTTATCTTCCAAGTACTTTGGGCAGTTTCTCTTCCAGTGTCCGGTCTTACCGCAATGGAAGAAGGTGCCTTCCTTTGCTATGCCTCCACTAGGATTCAAAGCAGGAGCAGTGGGTTTGGGTTTGGCAACTTCTTTGCCTTTCCCTTTATCAGCCTACTTGGTGGGTCTTTTGTTCAGTCTCTTTCCATTTCCAATCATCAAAATGGACTTCCCTTTTGACTTTAGATTCTGCTCATCAGTTCTTAACATGGCTAGCAGTTCAGGAAGAGATTTGTCCATATCATTCATATTGAAATTAAGGACAAATTGACTGAATTTATCTGGCAACGATTGCAAGATCAAATTAGTCGCAAGTTCCTTTCCGAGGGGAAAACCCAACCTCTCAAGGTTCTCCACATACCCAATCATCTTGAGCACACGGGGACCTACAGGGCTCCCTCAGCTAACTTGCCTTGAAAAAGGGCTTTTGAAACTTCAAACCTTTCATGCCTTGCTTGCTCTTGCTAGAGCATCTTCAGGTGTTCGATCATATCGAACGCTGCCATGTTCTCATGTTGCTTTTGCAACTCTGAGTTCATAGTAGCTAGCACGAGGCAAACAGTTTCATTGACATCATCGACATGCTTCTTATAAGCATCTATTTCTGCCTTAGGTGCAGAACTAGGAGGTTCCTCTTCAGGAACAGGTTTCTCCAAGACATACACCTTTTTATCATGTTTGAGGAAAATCCTCAGATTTTGATGCCAATCTAGAAAATTTGTCCCATATAATTTTTCCTTATCAAGGATTGATCGTAAAATGTTGTTAGAGGTGTTTGTTGTCATGGTAATCTACATGAAAATAATGAAAATATAAGTATCAGTAACATATTTAATTAGGCCTTTAATTAAATATGCTCCCACTATTTTACTCAAAACAAATGACCCTCACCATTTGATTCGGAAAATCCCGTTGGAAGATTTTCTAGTGGGTCGAGATCCACATTTCACTTTGTTTTAAGTCCGCTTAGGCGGATTACACAAAACTAGGTTATTTAGGTAGGAAATCCTTCCAATTGTATCTAATACAACTCTCGAATATTTTAGTTGGGTGAATAACTCCTTATTCCAATCCATCACATGGATCATTCGAACTCTTACTTCTAAACATATATAATCTTATTATAATTTGTTTAGTTAAGTTTAACCTATTATTTTAACAATTGGATATCACACTAGTCTTGATGAGTGCTAAAACTTGGAAAGCATAAACTTAATATTTAATTTGAGGGAATTTGTAATTATTTTGATCTCACCGGCTTATTTATCATAGAAATCGTCTCTCACATGCATCAACATACATTCACATGCATCAACATACATAATGAAACAGTTATGGCCCCTAGGCAATTGTTCTCAAGCCAATGAGAGAACCTAAGCTAACCTAATAACGATCTAAGCTTCTCCAAGCAAGATCTCAAGGTTGTCCTCATTTGATATTGAATTCTTCTCTTTCTTCATAACATTACATTACATAAAAGAAACGCGTTTTATATAAGAGGGAGTGAGATGAGAAAAGAAGTTACATTAAGAGAAAAAAAGAGAGGCACGACACACAAGTCGTATTTTAAAATCCCAAAACAAAATAAAGGAAAACTAAGGCCATAACCGATCACCACAAGAAAATAATAATAAACACATTATTATTAATATAAATTTTGTTAATTAATTAAAATCAAATTAAATTTCAGCGACCGATCACACTACGCAAAATTTTAATGAACAATTCATTTGAAATCGACGTCGTTTTTTGCATCAACACTTGATACTTTAAAGCATAACTCTTGCGCAGTCACAACCCTAATCACATAACTCTTTGACAGCACAACCCTTGTGTCGTCGTGAACCCTAATGCACCAATTTCAGACCATCAAACACACCTCGATTGTTAATTCAGTATGATTGATCAACACGTCATTGCTTCACCATACTAATGTCAGATCAAGAAGCAAATGACCATTTATCGCTCAAAGGAAAACAACCATTAAGTGTTTGAATGAACGAAACAGAAACAATATATCATATATACTGTATTTTGCATCAGGATTACGTATATCATATATATGACTTGATCGATCTCAATTGCATAACATATGGACGATCGATGTATCACTGCTTCACCATACTAACGTCGGATTCCGAAGCATAGTCAACATCAATCATCCAAATCATACATACATGATGCCAAATTTAATTACTCGTTTATTCTTTGATTCATTCTGTCTTTTAATTGTATTAATACAAAAAATACAGAAAATAAACAGCTATCAGATGCATGGTTTCATAAGTGGCTTTGATACCACTGAAGGAGAAGAGCGAACCAAAATGCAGCAGAATTTAAAAATTTCTCCTTTAGTGATCCTTACGAATGGGCATGATCAGTGATAGAATCGTTACCTCTTGTGGCGATTGAAACCTTTAATGCAGATCTACGGAGCGATCACGAACATTGAATGCTGACAGTGCCTCTACCCAGTCTACACGAACGGATTCCTTCAATCTCAGTTCTAGCTGCTATGAATGAAGGCTTTGAGTGAGTGAGAGAGAGAGAGAGATAAAGGAAATTGAAATTGCACAAATGCTTCTGCACAAGGGTTCTATTTATAGAACCACTTGTGTGGGCTGCAAGCTAAAAAGCCCACTTAAGTGTATGTGGCCCATATCTTATAATATGCCAAAATCACTTAAGCGCGTGGTACATTACCATATTTCGTATTCTACTTAAGTACACCGTACCTTACGATGTTCTACAATTCACTTAAGTGCATCGTACCTTATGATGTTCCTTAGTTACTCTATCTCTCAACAATTTGTCCTTTTGTATGTGACCCTGTCGGTTTTCGCGGCATTGGCAATTATATTAAATCATGTATTTAACATAATAAACAGTGAGCGGTATCTAGCAACACATCACTGCTACCCAAGACATGAAAATGTCATGTGATCTGACAAATCCTTTTGTGATAATACTTAAGTGTACAATTACCCTTTTGCCCTTGTGTCTATATTGAACACAAGGCATAGACCGTGTCATCCTTGTCCAGTTCAATATTGGACCCGTAGACATTTATCCTGTTACGCAACATGGGAAAATTCCATCTAGGTCACTCATGTCCCTCAACATGCTTCGTGGAGTACCCATCAACTATCTTTATGGTCATCTAGTTACGGACAATGTTTGATCAACAATAAGGCACTCGACTCTACATCTAGGGTGCATAGTGGTTTCAGGTCAAAGGGTGGTATACACCAGTATCACCACGAGAATAACTTATGACACTTAGCGTAACATTATATATAGTATTCTCATAGCGGGTCAATCCAGTATAAATATTACTCTAAATATTCATACTTATGTTTAAGACTTGATAACTCCTTATCCATGATCCATGAGATGTGATCATCAGTCTATATACATAATAGTCTGAATGCTTTAATGTTATCCCACTTCACAACAAAGCTCGACTACGGATACTTTAAGAATAGTGTCCTTATGTTTAATGGGATCTCATGATTAACTCACACTTGATACATTAAACAGACTAGCTATTCTAGGGACTTTATTAAACAAACATAATAAAGAAAAATCCTTTTATTAATAATAAATAATTCGATACAAGTACCAAAAGTATTGGCCTCTAGGGCTTACACCAACATACATGTCCACTAAGTCATTTGGTGATGTATGCCCGCAAGATGTCTACTCAAACTGATAATGATCAGCTTTTGATCCATTATTTTCAAGACAGACTGACCAGTGCTGCGCTGAGATGGTACATGGGGTTGGATATGTGTCCTGATAGAGATCAGTGAAGCAGTAAATATAACATTGATATGTGTCCTGATAGAGATCAGTTGAGGTTGTTGTCTCAGAAAGACAAAGAGACATTTAAGGAGTATGCTTAGAGGTGGAGATAACTCGCTACTTAGATTACCCCTCCTTTAGAAGAAAAGGAGATGACCAAGATTTTCTTAAAGACCCTGAGCTCATTTTATTATGAGCGGATGATTGATAGTGCCCTCAGTGATTTTACCGAAATGGTAAACATGGGGATGGGGCTAGAAGAAGGTGTCCGGGAGGGACAATTATCTAAGGAGAAAGCGTCATCCAGTAAGAGGTGTGGTAATAGCTTTGGTAAGAAGAAGGAAGCAGAGACTAATGCAGTGTCCGTTGGGAGGCAAATGAGGCCTCATGTAAAAAGAAGTCAACCACCCCGTCAACATCACCATCAAGTATCTTCAGTTATTCTTGTATTTTCAGTAAATTAATCAGCATCAGTTCAACAACAACAACGTCAACAACAATAACCACAACAACGTACAAACACCTACAATAACACCAATACCAACAATCATCAGCTACCAAATTTTGAGAGGAAGAAGGTCTCTTTCGACCCTATTCCAATGACATATGCAGAAGTATATCCTTCGTTGGTTCTCAAGAACCTGCTACAACAGAGAAATCCTCCGCAAATACCTGAACCACTTTCATGGCAGTACAAGGCGGAACTCCGTTGTGCTTTTCATCAAGGAGCCCCCGAACACGATATTGAGAATTGCTACCCCCTTAAATATGAAGTTCAGAAGCTGGTAAAAAATGGAATGATGTCCTTTGAGGACCGTGCACCTAATGTGAAAGCTAACCCACTACCTGCCCATGGAAATTTATCTATTAATATGGTGGGCGGTTGTCTAGGGGAGTTCAAGGTATTCGATGTATGCTTCGTTAGAAGGTCCTTGGTGATGATGCACAAGGATATTTGCTTGGTGAGTGATTGTGAGCATAACCATGATGGTTATGCTATCTGCAGTATTAATCCTAGAGGTTGTATAATAATGAAGAGGGACATCCATCAGTTGATGGATGAAGGCTTGATTTAGATTGTTCAATTCCGTCACATAGATGATGATGTCAATGTAATAGTGTCAGTATTCAAGACACCAGAGAGAGTGGTGATTTCATTCAATAGCGGTAGTAGTAACAGTATCAGCAAAAGATCGGTACTGTCGTTGGTCATATGGTTGGTGGGTCCAGTTCCGTATTCATCCGATAAAGTTATTCCTTATCAGTATAATGCAACTATGGTGAAAGATGGTCAAGAGGTTCTGTTACCTACGACCATTTCTGTCGTAAGCATTGCTGATATTACTAAGGTAACCCGCAGTGGTCGTGTGCTTGGGCCGGTGTTCCCAAAGAATGTAGAAGTTTGTCCAGTTGGTAAGAAGGTGGAAGTACCCGCAGTAGATCCAGTTAGTGCTCTAAGGTGTCAGTCTGGTGAATCCAGTAATTTGAAGCCTAACGATGATGATGAGATACTCAGGCTAATAAAGAAGAGTAAGTTCAACATGGTGGAGCAGCTGCTCCAAACCCCCTCGAAAATTTCAGTATTGTCTCTGTTAATGAATTCCGAAGCATATAGAGAAGCATTGCAGAAAGTTCTAGAGCAAGCGTATGTGGAACATGATGTTACGGTAGATCAGTTTGATCATATTGTGGCTAACATCACTTCCTGTAATAATCTCAATTTCTGTGATGAAGAACTCCCTGAGGAGGGTAGGAACCATAATTTGGCTTTGTACATCTCCATGAATTTCAAAGATGACGCTTTATCCAATGTGCTAGTTGACATCGGATCTTCATTGAATGTGCTGCCAAAGTCAACATTGTCGAAGTTGTCATATCAAGGAGCGTCTATGAGATATAGTGGCGTGATCGTCAAAGCTTTTGACGGTTTGCGCAAGACTGTAATTGGTGAAGTGGACCTTCCGGTGAAGATAGGTCCGAGTGACTTCCAGATTACTTTCCAAGTAATGGATATCCACCCGGCATACAGTTTCCTGTTAGGAAGACCATGGATCCACGAGGTAGGAGTTGTTACCTCCAAGTTGCATCAGAAGCTCAAGTTTGTTAAGAGTGGGAAATTAGTTATTGTTGGTGGGGAGAAGGCTTTGTTGGTAAGCCACCTGTCATCTTTCTCTTATGTTGAAGATGAGGATGAGGTCGGAACTCCATTTCAAGCCTTGTCTATTACTATTGAAAAGAAAGTTAGGGCACCCATGTCCTCATTTAAAGATACAAGGAAGATTGTTGAAGATGGGAATGTTGACCAGTGGGGACAGATGGTAGAGGTCTCCGATAACAAGAATAGATCCGGTCTGGGTTTTTAGCAAGGTTTATCAACTTCTAGATCAGAAGATGTGTGACTCAGTTTCCGCAGCGGAGGTTTCATTCATGGCAATGAACAACACTTAACTTCTGTTCTAGATGATGATGAAGAGGAAGACTGCACCAATTTTGTGACGCATGGAAAGGCTTGCAAAATTGGACTGCTGTTGATATTCCTGTTATTATGCATCGATCTAAGTAATTGCTTTTATTTGTTTTTGAAATTCCTTCTCCTATGCCTAAGGGATAAGTGAACATTGTTTGGGCATTTCAAATTGATCATTAATAAAATATAAATATATTCATCCACATCTATGATGTTTTGTTTTTACTTTTTGCTTTATTCTGAAAATGGTAATCACAAAAAAAAATTGAATAAATAATATAATTGTCCGTCTGCATAATATTTGGTCACAAATTCACTTCTCTAAAATCCAAATATCAAATCATTATGCAGGTTGGTTTCTAACCCCATTGAATACAATGATCCTTCTCCTTCTCCAAATTTTGAATTCCCTGTGTTTGAGGCTGAGGAGGAAAGTGATAAAGAAGTAAGTGATGAATTGTCTTGTCTTCTTGAGCATGAAGGAAAAGCCATTCAGCCATTCGAAGAGCAGATCGAGTTAGTCAACTTGGGTTCCGAAGATGATGTGAAGGAACTCAAGATTGGGTCTCGACTGTGTCCAGATGCTAAGAAGGGGTTGATTGATCTTCTCTGAGAATTCTGTTATACCTTGGGGAAGATATGGAGAAGACCATATTCATTACACCTTGGGGAATATTCTGTTATAGAGTGATGCCTTTCGGTTTGAAGAATGCTGGTGCAACTTACCAAAGAGGAATGACTACTCTTTTTCATGATATGATGCATAAAGAGATTGAAGTTTATGTCGATGACATGATTGCTAAATCTATTGACGAAGAGGAACATGTTGAGCATTTGTTGAAGCTATTCCAGCGTTTGAGGAAGTATAAACTCCACTTGAATCCCAATAAGTGTACTTTTGGTGTTCGTTCTGGTAAGTTGTTGGGCTTTATTATCATCGAGAAGGGTACTGAAGTTGATCCTGCCAAGGTTAAAGCAATACAAGAGATGCCTGCGCCCAAAACTGAGAAGCAAGTCAGAGGTTTTCTCGGTCGCTTGAATTATATCTCAAGATTCATTTCACACATGACTGCCACATGTGCGCCTATATTCAAGCTTCTTTGGAAAGATAGGTCTTGTGATTGGACCGAGGATTTCCAGAAAGCTTTTGACAGTATCAAAGAATATTTGCTCGAGCCTCCAATTTTGTCTCCACCTGTTGAAGGAAGACCATTGATCATGTATTTGACTGTGCTTGAAGAGAGTGTGGGTTGTGTTCTTGGTCAGCAAGATGAGACTGGAAAGAAAGAATTTTTAATTTACTACCTTAGTAAGAAGTTCACTGACTGTCAGAATCGGTATTCTATGCTAGAGAATACTTATTGTGCATTGGCTTGGGTTGCTAAGCGTCTGCGTCAATATATGTTGAATCATACCACTTGGTTGATATCCAAAATGGATCCAATCAAGTATATTTTGGAGAAGCCTGCTTTAACTGGGAGGATTTCCCATTGGCAGATGTTGTTGTCAGAGTATGATATTGAATACCGATCTCAAAAAGCAATCAAAGGTAGTGCCTTGGCTGAACATTTGGCTCACCAACCGATTGAAGATTACCAGTCCGTGCAGTATGATTTTCCGGATGAAGAGATCTTGTACTTGAAAATGAAATATTGTGATGAACCATTGCTTGAAGAAGGGCCAGAACCTGGTTCCCGTTGGGGCATGGTATTTGATGGAGCTGTTAGTCAATATGGTAATGGCATTGGGGCAGTGATTATTACTCCTTAAGGCACGCATTTTCCGTTTACATCTAGATTGACTTTCAAGTGTACAAATAACATGGTTGAATATGAAGCTTGCATTGTGGGGCTTGAAGAGGCCATTGATCTCAGAATTAAATATCTTGACGTCTATGGAGATTCGACTTTGGTTGTAAACCAGATCAAAGGTGAATAGGAGACGAATCAACCCGATTTGATACCATATAGAGATTATGCTAGGAGTAATTCAACTTTCTTTACAAAGGTTTAGTTTTATCATATCCTTCGAGATGAAAATCGGATGGCAGATGCTCTTACAACATTGGCATCAATGATTGTAGTGAAATATTGGAATGAAGTTCCCAATCTGACTGTGATGGGTCTTGATAGGCCAACCCATGCTTTTGTTGTTGAAGAAGTCAAAGATGAAAAGACATGGTATTATGATATCAAGTGTTTCCTCCAAAGTCAGATTTACCCGTCTGGGGCATCTTTGAAAGATAAAAAGACTTCGAGAAGATTAGCCGGCAATTTCTACCTGAATGGTGATGTGATTTATAAGAGAAACTTCTATATGGTCTTGCTCAGATGTATGGATAGACACGAAGCAGACATGTTGCTGATTGAAGTCCATGAAGGTTCCTTTGGTACTCATTCCAATGGACATGCAATGGCGAAGAAGATGTTGCGAGCATGTTACTATTGACTGACAATGGAATCTGATTGTTGCAAGTTTGTCAAGAAATGTCACAAGTGTCAAATTTATACGGATAAGATTTATGTTCCTCCGACACTATTAAACGTCATTTCCTCCCCATGGCCTTTCTCCATGTGGGGAATTGATATGATTGGCATGATTGAGCCTAAAGCTTCGAACGAACATCGTTTCATTTTGGTGGCAATTGACTACTTTAAAAAATGGGTTGAAGCGACATCGTATGCGAATGTAACCAAGAAAGTTGTGTAAGGTTTATCAAGAATCAGATCATATGCCGCTATGGTGTGCCAAGTAAGATCATTACTGATAATGGATCGAACTTAAATAACAATATGGTGGAAGCTCTTTGCAAAGATTTCAAGATTGCACACCATAATTCTTCTCCCTACAGACCTAAGATGAATGGGGCTGTTGAAGCTGCAAATAAGAACATCAAGAAGATCATTCAGAAGATGATTGTAACATATAAGGATTGGCATGAGATGCTCCCATTTTCTTTGCATGGGTGTCGTACATCCATCTGCACTTCAATAGGGGCAACCCCTTTCTCTCTTGTATATGGTATGGAAGCAGTATTCCCTGTAGAGGTTAAGATCCCTTCACTACGTGTGCTCATGGAAGCCAAGTTGACTGAGGTTGAATGGTGTCAGGTCAGGTATGATCAGCTGAATTTGATTGAACAAAAGAGATTGACTGCCATGTGTCATGGTCAGTTATACCAACAGAGAATGAAGAAAGCTTTTGATAAGAAGGTCAGACCTCGCGTGTCTAGAGAAGGTGACCTTGTGCTCAAGAAGATCCTATCTTACAAACCAGATTCTAGGGGTAAATGGACTCCTAATTGTGAAGGCCCATATGTTGTTAAGAGAGCCTTTTCAGGCGGTGCTTTGATTCTTACAACTATGGATGGTGAAGAGTTCACTCGTCCTGTGAATGCAGATGCAGTCAAGAAATACTTCGCCTAAAAAAGAAAAGAACAACTCTCTAAGTTGAAAACACGAAAGAGCGACTTAGGCAAAAAGGAGCGTCTCGGTGGATTGAAAACCCGAAAGGGCGATCTAGGGAAAAATTAGAGACATAAAATAGAAAGAATTATCCTGATAAGTTGAGTACCCTACCTTGGGAAAATTTATGAAAAAATTAGGGATTATGGCAAGTAACTGCATCCTGTTGATCTTCAGTTTCAAAGACGTTCTTGAGCACAATAGTCGGTGTCGATTCATTGTCCCCAGCAGCTGCCAAAAGCACAGTGGATATCAAGAGTTGGTGGAAGGATTAGTGATCATTGTATTCAATGTACCCCTTTTCCATGTAAATTACTGTAGCGGGGTATTCGTTACCTTTAGATTTATTGACTAAATCAAAAGTAAATCATACAATTCGAGTCGCCACCACACTTCTATTTATCTAAAGGAAAGGTTAGAAAGCGAACAAAAACCGAGAAGTTTTATCAAATCAAAAACTAATAAAAATGTCAGAGATCTGGGTAAGGGGGTTGGTTATGCAATGGGAAGGTTTTAAGCACCCAAAAACATCCTTAGTACTATAAGGGAGCCCTTTTACAAATGTTGCATGGTAGGTTGGTATTTGTGAAAAAAATATTTGTGCAAACATGATTGGGGAGATGAGAAAAGAATATACAAATTATGTACAATTTTGTTGTTTGAATGGATAAACCCATTGCCTACGTACCATCATAAAGGTAGGATCAAAACCTCGTAGTTCGGGGTAAAAATCTCAAAATGAGTTGGTGAATTGATTGGTCAAAATCCTTAAGGTCTTTTGTTATCAAAGGAAGAAAACTCAACCTAAACCACAATCCACCATGTGAGGAGAGCTTCAACATACTAGTGAGGGATCCACCCTATAATAAGTATGGAAGACTTATAGTCCAATCACTGAGGATAAGGTGAGGTTTACATCAACCACTATGATAACTCAAACCTAATAACTAATGTTTATGAAAAGCTTTGGCAAAGGTGGCCATTGGAACCACAAAAACAATTTGAGTGAGTAGTATTTACCAATTAGAAGTATTCACAAAATGAAGTCAAAGTTGACTTAAGGTTCAATTCAAAATAAGTATTATGAAAAGAGTTTGGAAAATCAAAGGCATAGTGCCTAGGTTTCTAATTTTGAAAACAATGTTAATGTTTGCACAAAATAAGTTTGGCTTGGGTTAGAGTGGAGAGAAGAAGAGAAGGGCTAGTCCTAAACATGCAAAGATGAGAGAAGAGAATAAAACCCTTGGAGTTCCTTTCTTGAGATCATAAAGATGATCCAAGAGCTCCTTTCCTTTGGACTTAGCAAGCAATAAGCAATTAACTCAAGCAATCAAGCAAATATTCAATCAAGCTCCTAGGATCTTCCAATTGGACTTGTCTTTCTCTTAACTTGGATGCTCATGACAATGGTCCTTCTAAATAGCTCAAGTTTAGGATCTCTACCACACAAGAACAAACAAATCAAAAAGTTCCACAATGCAATAAAAAGAATGGACAAGAGTGAGTTTAAAATAGGGGTCCTTTCAATTCAACTTCAAGGTTTAAGCATTCTAAAGGCATGAGGCCTAGTTGCTCTTCAACAATTTTAGCATTCTAAAGTCATGAGGCCTAGTTGCTCTTGAAACTCCATTTAGCATAGGTAAGGTCCTAATTCTAAGTCCTTTCTCCTTTTTGCATAGGGTTCACACAAACAAAAACAAAACAAGCACAAGGCAATAGTATATTTATACAATAATATGCTCAGGTGATATGAGCTCAAATGAGCAAGAAATTAAATTACATTATGAAATGGAATCACAAGGCAATAGAATATTATTGTATAAATATTCTATTCCATGAGCTCAAATGAGCAAAGGGAAAAAGACAATATGAATAAATGAGCAAGAAATTAAATTTCATTAAAGTAAATTGCAAGAATTAAATGCTTGAATTAAAAGTTAGTAATTAGTAGTTAGTGTTAGTGTGCCATAAGGCAATTTAGCGCTATGTTAAGCAATCGTAAGTGGACTAATGTAGTAGTCACACCTATTTGAGGCCGGTCAATAAAACTATAGGCAAATAAACACAAGTTAGAGATCATGACTAGTAAGCCAAGCTCCTACAACTTGCCATGCCAAAAGAAAAGAAGAATGACCTTGTATGGAGTTTAGGTTCTTTGTTTGACCAAGAAGCAACCTATCTTGGACACAAAGCAATTCACTTGATCTTTGATCAAGATGAATTTAATTTGGATCAAAGAAGGTTAAGCCTCTCATATGTCAAGACTAACCACAAATCATTAACTCATTGGCCAAAAGAAAAAGAAGAAGATGAAGATGGAAATGGAATGTACAAAAATGAAATTCAAAAGACATAACCAAAACACATTGATCAAACATGAATGGAATCAACATCAATCAATGGTAAACAGAAGTGAAATGAAAATTATAAGTCAAGAAAGGTCAAGCATATTTTTGGTATTTTTTTGGAATTAACATAATACATGAATTAAAATGAACAAATAAAGGTCAAACTTCAAATCCAATTCAAATCAACTTGGATAAGTCCAATTGGATCATCATAAGTCTAACATGGTCAAACAAGGTTTGACAAATTTTCTCAATACTTTTTGAAAACAGAAACTAATTTTAAACAATTAAAAATGAAGAAAAATAACATAATTGGACTAAAATCTCAAATAAGTCTCAAATCAATTAAGAAATTGATGAGAATATTTTTCATAGATTCATCATCATCCAAAGATGTTAAGGAAATAGTTTTGGCATTTTTTTAATATCAAATGGTATTTTAAATAAATTAAAAACAAACAGAAATGAAATAATTCACAAAAAATATTAAATGGAATCACAAAAATAATTAAAAATCATTTTATGAAACTAGAATTTAAGAGAATTTTTTTGCAATTGGTCCCATATTTTTGTGATTCCAAATAAAGAAGTTATGAATTTTTAAAAATAAATGGAATAAAAGAAATTAAAACAGAAATTAATAAAAGAGAAAAATCCAGAGGCGTCAGATCCAACCTCATTAATTGACGTGGACCATCACAAGGCCAGGAAGTGCGCGCTCACCATGGATTCGAGTCAAACGCGTAACACACATAATTAAAAAAAATAAAGCAAGGCAAAGGCTGAGATTAGATCACAATGACTGGATCCAATGGCCAAGATTCAAACGCGTGGGGATGGTGGTGGAAACCACCGTCTTCTCCGGTGAGAAGGCTCAGTTCGGCCACCAGTTGCAGGTTTTACAACCTCAACTATAACACACGATCTATACACCAAATGGAAGCTGGGGTGATGTACATCACCCCTGTGACCTTAGTTTTTGCTCAAGATTCTTATGGAAGAAGAAATCTGAGGTTGAAAAACTAGGTGTTCAATCTGAAGTTCACCAATTCACAAAATTAAAGTCACCATTGGCTTGCCTCTCACATGAGGACTTCAGAAATGCAAACCAACACAAGCAATGCACAATATATAAGGAGATTCGAAGCAAAGCAGTTGAGGTATAAAACTTTGTAGAGCAGCTTTTATGAGCACAATTCAATCAATCCTTTACTTGCAGCTTGATCTGGATGCTTGGTATGAGAGTTAGGCTTAGGAATTAGTGATGATAATCAACTGATGTTGTTGAAAATCACACTTGAAAATGAAAAGTGAAAACTCAAATTCCTTTGGTGAGGGGGTGGGAAATGATTTCTGCAGAGATTCAGGCGCCTTCAGGTTGAGATTCAAGTGAGGCAATGCATTCTATTTATAGATGGAGATGATGCAAGGAGGTGGAAAACTCGTGTGTGCATGAAGTTGGGTCCTCCATGCATGGGCCTGTACAGGCGCATGTGAGGCCCAAAATCAATTGGTTTTGCATGCTGAACTCAAAGGAAGCAAGTTTGGACATGCAGATGGCAAGGCAATGGATTGTGCATGAAGATTTAACATGAAATGCATAATTGATCATAAAACTTCATCTCTTTGAAAGTCCCATTTGGAAAATCCAAACATAAACATGTGAGTAATGGTTGGAAAGGTCTTGACATAAGGAACAAAAGCTATGTTGAACAAAAATTCATTTGGAGTTTAGAAAATATTGAAAACTAGCCATGAAGTTCAAGGTACAAAACATGTATTTGAAAATTTTGCCAAAAAGAACAAACTTCAAGCCCTTCTGTTTTAGTGATGAAAGCCTTAAATGGAAATACCTCCAACATCAAAGGTGTAGATATTTTCAAGAAAATCAATTTGGACTTAAATTGTGCATTATTTGGATTTTTTATGAGAAAGTTATGGGCACTTGAAGTTGGACTTTTTCACATTTCAATGGCTTTGGTCCAAAGTGACCTATAATGTTTTGTATTATCACATGTGTTTCTTTTAGGATTATGAAATTTTGTCCAACATAACATTTGAAGTAGACATACTAAAATTGCCAATGCAATTGGTCTCACCTCAAAATCATAAAAAAATGAAGGAGTTAGGTCCTTGGGAAGTTGACCCAAAATTAGGGTTTCAGTCAAAATGACCTATAATGTTTTGAAATGAATAATGACCTTCCAAGTTTCAAATGGATTTTTGATGAACATGAAAGTTGTTTATATGGTTCTTAAGAACATTTTATATCTTGGGGTCATCTTTATTTGACAAACACATCAAAAGTTAGGTCTCAGTGGATTTCAAAATAGTTAGATGATTTGACTGATCAACTTCTCAAGTCCAAACTTCAAATCTTGATGAATGAATGATTAAGGACACTCACATAGGCTCATATATGCATTATGAATGAAAGAACTTCCCTTGATTGAATTTGATCATAGGTTGAGGTTGCTTCATGAGCAAGGCACAGTCAATGCACAACTGAATTAGGGTTTCCTTGGGAAGCAATCCTCATGCCCTTTTGGTTTATCTTGATCAAATTGACAAATTGAGATACTTGGGAGGCATATATGATGATTGAGAGCTTTGGGGACCATTGTCATGCTTTCTTTCATTTTCATCTGGTCATTTCTTTGAGCATAAGGGCCTCCTAAGAGCCTTGTATCACATGACTGCTTGAGCTTCAAAACAAAGGAAGTTAGTGACTTGTTTTTTTGCTTTTGGTTAGTAAACAAAATAAGAAAATAAATAATATACAATTCAAGCATGCTTGGTGGTCTCAAACCAACTCACACAAGTCCCAACCCAAGGGTTAAGGAGCCAAGATGCTCTGATCCTTGAGGCAAAATGCAAAGAGCAACGATATGATGCCATGAGGGATCTTAGGGTCAAAATTAGGGTCTTACAATTACCATTTTCAACTTTGTAAAGATCTATGGAGTCTTGTCATTTATAGACTGCCATTCCATTAAATAAAGTTGAGCTTTATCCAATTGTTTCTACTCTTATTTATTTCAGCCAAATAGATATAAATTTTATTATGATCATTTTTGAAATTATTTTTTTTAAATCAAAATCATTTTTCTTAAACATATAAAGGCATGAATTTTAAGCAATCGATTTCATTTTAAAGGAATATCAACAGTGGTTCGAAAGCAGTAAGCCCTAATTATGGAGCATTATTTGGTTTTCCCCAAAACAGTAGGCACATTTCTCTTTCATCCTCGACAACATTACTCAGCACTCAGTGTTTGTTGATTTCTCCAGACGATTTTTGTTCGCCATTCCCCGGTGAAGTAGCCAGCTGAGTTGGTTGATCAGTCCCCCGCGGAGTGTTTATTCCCCAGCCGATTTGGGTCTCCAGTGGAGTAAGAACAGTTTTCCTCAGCAGCTCGCGTGGTTGCGACAGAAACTTTGGTTTTCCTTGCCAATCGCCATCAGATTCACTCCCAGTCAGATTTTCCTCCTGGTTCCTGAGCAGCTATTTGTGTTTATCCTTTGCATGGTTGTCTCCTATTTGATATGGTGTTGACCTAAATTTCCCTACAGACTTGATAACGGTTTTCCTTAGCAAATATCCTCCTTCCCCAGCTATGATTGAGCTTTTGGGATGTTGATCTCTCTTTTCTCCAGCATTCGTCCCCCTCTTTTGTGGATTGATCGAGAATTGTATCGATGATTCAATTCCGCGACACCTTTGTATCCTTTGCGATCGTTTTGTCAGCATAATCATCATATATACATATACAATATACATATACATTCATATAATTTCATCATTTGCATCATCACACTTGTTGATTAATTCTTGTGATTTTAATTCTCTGTTATGGTGGTACTTTATCCCCATACAAGTTTGGTGTATGTCTTCCTTCAATAGTAGAGTGTCAGCCCCTTAAGCAGAAAGACTTTAACCTTTCTCCTTTCCCCACTGAGTTACTTCCTCGTGGATGATTTTTATTTCAGCTTCCTCCCCAGTTGATTATTTGGATGGAACCACTCCCCTTGAGTTATATCCTCATTGGGTTGAGTCTTGATTGACAGTTTCTTTCTAGATCTTGCCTAGATAGATGCTTTGGGTCCCCTGAGAGTTTATTACCCAGTAACTGGTAATATTCTTCTTAGTTTGTAGTTGTTACTTCTTGCCCAATACCCAACAAAAGTAACCTATTTTCTACCCAGCGGATTCATTTTTTCATGTGTCCCCAGGAAGTATATCCTTGATATGTTCATCCTAACCGATAATGGATATTTTCTTCCCGTGTTCTGAGTTTATCCTTGATATGTTCATCTTAATCGGTGACGGATATTCTCTTTGTGGTATTCTACCCAGTAAAAAGGTAGCTGTAATCCATGCATTTATTCCCCATAGAGTTAATCCTTGATATGTTCATCCTAATTGATGACGAATTTTCTTCTCTTTGCGGTCTTCTGCCCAGTAACCGGTAGTTATAAATCCTACTTTTTCTCCCCTTTGCAGAGCTTATCCTTGATATGTTCACTTTAATCGGTGACAGATATCCTCTTTGTGGTATTCTATTCAATAATTGATAGATGTAATCCCTATTATTTCTCTCCTCGGAGTCTATCCTTGATATGTTCATCCTAACCGGTGACGGATATTCTCTTTGTTGGTATTCTATCCAACATTCGATAGATGTAATTCTTATTATTTTGTTCAGGTGGTTTATCCTTATATGTTCATCCTAACCGATGACGAATATCCTCCTTAGCATCCCCAGGCAAGTCTATCCTTGAAATGTTCATCTTAACAGATGACAAATTTTCTTTCCTTTGAGTCTATCCTTGATATGTTCACTTTAATCAATGACGGATATTCTCTCCCTTCGGTCTTTTGCCTAGTAACCGGTAGTTGTAAATCCTATTTCTACAGTTTTTCCCCAGCAAGTCTATTCTTACCCAGTAACCGGTAATGAATACACCCTCATGGCGGCCATCAGCGAGTCATCCTTGATATGTTCATCTTAACCGACGACGGGTGTCCTCTCTGTCAGACCTTTATTATCTCCTTATCTAGTAACATGTAGTGGATAATATATTTATGCTCCTCCTGTGTTAAAGTTTATTTCTTCCTCAGTTGAGTTGAGTGAGTATTTCTTTAGTGAAATCGCTTTTCCTGCATGATTCGAGTACTTCAGTTTTATTCCGATCCATTTGTTTCCCCTGCAAGTGTTCTTTTTTTCCCCCGGCCGAGTCTTTCCATTTTTATGGAATTCCTCTAGTCCCCTAGCAATTTTAAGTCGTAGCTTGGCCTATGCACAATCGGTTTATCCCCTCAGAGTTTATGTCTCCCCAGTGAGTTTTCCTTATGGAATGCATTATGCTCATGCGGACCTTCGGTATCTCTGATTTCTTTTCCTTTGTGGCAACATTTCCCCACAGAGAATTGGTTTTTACATTCATATCACAAGCATCATGAGGTCTATTAGGGACCAAAATTTGTTTCTATATGTTGTTATTTAAGCTCTTTCTACTGAGTCGAAGCGAAGATTTTAACCTTCACCTTCTCTGCTAGAACGTTCTTAAATAGGGGCAACTGTAAGATCCCATTTTTGACCATAAGATCCCTCATGCCATCTCATCATATGCATTAGCATTGGGATCATACCTTGGCATTCTCCTTACCCCTCTTTCATTGGGTTTATTTTGGGAGAGATTACCAAACACCATGTAATTATATCATACTTGTAATTTTATTCTTTACTAACTAAAATACAAAAAATATGTCTTTGCATTTGCCTAACTCTTTTGTAGGTAGGGCATGATCACCTTGATCTATCAAGTTCACGTCTAGGCTTTAAGACCCTCATTACTAAGAGCACAACCAAGGAATGATCCACAAGATCTCTAAGCATAATATATGAGTACCAATGATCTCTACATATTATTTTGATCAATTATTCTTCAAGAGTTTGAAATTGGTTGCCTTGGAAACCCTAGTTCATCTGGGTATCTTGTGTAACTTCTTCAACAAGCTTCCTCATTAATTAATCAAATATATCAAGGGAAACTTCAAAGTTCATCATCTTATGTATATATGATCTACCATGAGCCTAAAAATTCAAAAGAATTGCAAGTTAGCAAGTTGGTTGATGGTGGTTGACCAAATGAATTCATCTGATTAAAACTGGGTTTCCCTAGACCCTATCTCCTATAATTTTCATCATATGCAAATTATTCGAAGAGAAACGTTACTATAAATAACATTACAAACAACTTTCATGTTGAGGTCTAGAGCTAATTTTTCTTGGAAAGTCATTTTCTATGTTGAAACATTATAGGTCATTTTGTCTAAACCCTAATTTGAAAGTCAACTTCCCAAGGCCATAACTTGCTCAATTTTTATGAGATGAAAAATTTTCAAGTTTTAAAATCAAATTCAAGATGTCTACTTCAACTTTGTTGTTTGTAGTAAGAGCTAAATAAACTTTTATAAGTATGTGATATGAGGATACATTATAGGTCATTTTGGACCAATACCATTGAACAAGTGATTTTCCTCAACTTCAAAAATACACAACTCACTCATTCTAAATCCAAATGATGTCAAATTTGTGACCATTTTGAAGTTCCTTGAAAGATATACAACTTTGATGAAGACACTTTTCTCATTTGGAGCTCACATAAAAAGTTAAGCAAGGTGGAATAATTGAATATGTGACTTGACACTTAGAAAATATTTTAACATGTCGAAATTTCCAAACTTCCACCTCAAAATGCATCATGATACAAGTTCCAAATGGAAAAGTGTTCAATATAAGAGTTGTTCATCCTGATCTAAGCTTTCCAAAGAGTTCTAATTGATTCATTTTGGACAAAGTTTGATAGGTCTGCGCATGGTGTAAACAGATTTGTATCAGTTGGAAAAATCAAAGCTTCAAGTGTTCAAATAACTTTGCCTTTCCATTCAAGCTTCATGTAGACCTCATTTCAGTTGATTATGGACCTAAAGGGATTGCTTCATGGGCCTGCGCACGCCCATGCAAGCATGTGCGTTGCATTACCAAATTTGGAGAATTTTTCAAGTGTGCAAATAACACTTCTCATGGCTATAAATAGAGGTCCCTTGCATCAATTCAAAGGACCTTGCGTGCCAGCTTTGCCCCCAATCTTCCAAACCCTCTCAATTTAAAGAAAAACCTGAGAAATTTCATTTGAAATTTGAGTTTGAATTTCACTGTTTGGAGATTCCAAAACTCCAGGATCCAAAGCTTTGCAGTGTTCTTAAGCCACTTCCACAAGCTCCATAAGCAAGATCAAGCACGAATTGAAGCAAGAGAGATCCATTTCTGCACAACATTGAAGGTAATTTTCTAGATTTTTCTTCTCTTCGATTCTCTCTTAATACTCATCAAGTTTCTTGGATCCTTGGTTGTCTGAAGTCCTATCAATGTAGGCAAGAAGATTGAGTTGCTTTGAGGTCAAATCGAAGCAACTCAGTTGACACACCTCAAAATTCAACTCCATGTATTTGTCTATATACTTGGAGTTAGTTAAAATTGAGGTGATATCCGTGATCTATGCCATTTTATCTTTAAGATCATATCCTCTTTTTTCATTTATATGTGGTGATGACTGAACCAGTCCGGCCAGGGTCATCGGAAAAGATGACCAGCCTTTGGCTTCGGCGCTGCGCTGGAAGCGTTCAGAGCCATTAGATGAGTTTGAAATGTTTTAATGAGGAGCGTACATTGTGATTACCAGGCGTGTGGACGTTTGACTCAAGCGCGTCATGGAACGCGCGCGCTCTACCACTTGATCTGCCACCTCAATTAATGAGGCAGATCAAGTGGTCCACATTTTTTTGATTATCTGATTTTATTTTTTGATTCCTTTGATTTTAATTAATTCATATTAATTTTAATATTGATCCAAAAAATATGAGAGTTTCACCAAAAAAAAATTAAATAAAATCCTCTTTCATTTTGTGAATTAAAATTATTTTTTGGATCATTATTAATATATTTCATGATTTAATTGATTTTGTGAATATTTTTAATTGTTTAAAAATACTTTTAAGTCTCCAAAAATTTTGAATTTTTTTCTCCAAGGTCCTTTGACTTTGTTTGACCTATGATAAATCTCATGGCCATTTCTTTGGTGTTTTGATGAGGTTTTAGGAAATTGACCAACCATATTTAATTTAATGCATTATTTTTAATATTTTTAATTGTTTAAATGTCAAATTAATTGTGTAGAGCCAGTTTAATTGACTTTGTGAGTTTAACTTGTGTTGTTGGGCCTTGGTCAAGGTTGATTTGACTTTGTTAGGTTAAGATCATTGGATTTAAGGGATTGATGGAATGTACATTCCATCTCCCAAAAAGAATGAATGATCTTAACTTGGTAAAAGTCCTCCTTTGTCCAATTTGAGTTTGATCTATTTCCCCTCCCTCTTTATTTCATTCCCCTTCTTTATGCATTCATGTCATGGACCTGTGATATCTCAATATCCTAAGGCTAGTTGATTGCAAAATCAACATAAGTATGGATGAGATTAGATCCCCCACTTTGATACAAAAGGCATAACATTCTAGTTAGTGAGATTGTAAGTCTCCCCTCTTTCATGGTATTATGTGGAAACTTGGCCTTTTTTCCATCCTTTGGAAGATGTCTTGGTTCAAGGATTCATGCTTGTGATAAGTGGGTTGAGTGTTCTCCAAAGAATGACTTAAAGAAAAGCAAAGAAAAAGCAATACTAACTTCTAACTTGTTAACAACTAACATATAATTTCAAGTCCTTTACTTTCAATGCAATTTAATTTTTAAGAATTATTCATTTGCCATTATTCATACCATTCTAACTGTTTATGTTAATGTCATTTTCACTTTGTCCACTTGGACCATATTGTGTGATATATTTTGTTTGTGTGTATTGTGTTTGTATGTGTGGTCTTTGACCATTAATGTACATAATAAGAACAAAAATCCTAAAAAATATCTTGTGTGGATTGTTGGTTTGATCTGAGACAAGTGGACTTAAAATTTAGGCAACATTCCCTATGCAAAGGACTTGGCCAATGCCAAATTTTATGTAACCAAGTGCTTGTGATTTGAAACTTCATCTGATACATCATTGAAGATCCATTTGAGTTCATCTGTAACATGATCATTGTGAAACTGTTACTTTGAACCTGTGATTTATGAATTATGGAATTCATCTACTACATGGGGAAATTTGAAGAAGATCATGGAGTTGATAAGCTTGGATGTGGCTATCTTTATTTGATGCCTTGCTCTTCAAGTTGATATGTTGTACATTGTTTGTTGCTTGATTCTAATGTCCAAGGTAAATTTGGGTTTCTATATGACATTCTTGTCTATTGGATTGCATCCTATTGGTCAGATCTTTTCAACTCTCAACTTTTAAATTTATGCTTAAGATTAGTCTCTCCATCTCCTCCCCACTTCTTTAATTTCAAAATCTCTCCCTCCTTTGAAAAATATTCTTTGCTTGTATTTGTAGATTTTCAAACTTTGACTACTTTTGCAAACTAGAAACCTTGGCCTTAAGCCATTGCATTTTCAAACTTCTTTTCTTAATCAAACTTGTAAATAGACTTAACTATACTTGACTTACAAATTTCAAAATCCAAAAAGAACTAACTCATTCAAACATTTTTAGGCCTTTGTGCCTTTCCACCTTAAATTTTTGTTAAAAACAATGCGTCCACTTTGAAATTGATACCACGAACTACGAGGTTTTGATCCCTCATTTTTATGTTGGTACATAGGCACAAGTCCGAAGGTCTTGTCAAACAAAAAATATATAATTAATGAATTCTTTTATCCATAGCTTGATGATCATGAATTTACCGCTATAGTGGGTAGAAGTCGCCTTTTATGCTAATGTGACAAAATAAGTGGCCGCACGGTTCCTCAAGAAGGAGATTATTTTTCGATATGGAGCTCCAAGCCGCATCATCACAGGCAATGGGATGAATCTGAACAATAAGACAATGAAATAATTATGCGAAAGCTTCAAGATTGAGCATCATAACTCTTCACCATATCGTCCAAAGATGAATGGCGTTGTTGAAGCCGCTAATAAAAAACATCAAGAAGATCTTGCAGAAAATGGTGAAGACATATAAGGATTGGCACGAAATGCTACCCTTTGCACTGCACTGATACCGAACTTTTGTTTGCACTTCAACAGGGGCAACCTCATTCTCTTTGGCATATGGAATGGAAGATTTTCTCCCAATCAAAACGGAGATACCTTCAATGAGAATCTTGATGGAGACCAAGCTAGAAGAGGCTGAATGGATCCAAAATAGATTTGACTAGTTAAACCTCATAGATGAGAAGCGAATGACCTTTCTGTGCCATGGACAATTGTATCAAAAACGGCTTAAGAGGGATTTTGACAAGAAAGTACATGTTCGGGAATTCATTGAAGGAGACCTCGTGCTCAAGAAGATGTTGCCAATGCACAAGGACTCGTGTGGGAAATGGACTCCTAATTATGAAGGCACATATGTTGTAAAGAAAGCCTTCTTCGGAGGTGTCTTGATTCTTACAACTATGGATGATGAAGAGATCTCACACCCCATGAACTTTGATGCAGTTAAAAAATACTATGCCTAATAAAAACCCGCTAAGTCGAAAACCTAAAAGGGCGACTTAGGCAAAAATGGGTATCCCGGTGGATCAAAAACCTGAAAGGGCGATCCAGACAAAAGTTAGGGATAATAAAAATGATAGCTCTCTAAGTTGAAAATCCGGAAGGGTGACTTAGGAAAAAGAGAGCGTCTCGGTGGATTGAAAACCTGAAAGGGCGATCCAGACAAAAGTTAGGGACAAAAGGCATAAACTACACCAGTTTGTTACTAATCGACCCAGAAGAACCAGAGGCGGAAGATCAGTCCAGTTACTCCCTTTAGAAGCAAGGTTTTAAGGAACCATGTTTATTAAGGATGGTAGTAATCATTGGATTCAATGTAAACCTTTCCTCATTTCCATTTTCAAAGTTGTAACGTTCCATGGAGCTTCGTCATTTGCGTGCTACCATTCATAATAAAAGTTTTGCCTATCAATCGTTGTTAATGATGTTCTTTTATGTTTTTATTTGTTATTTAAAGTGTCATTCATTTGTTAATAATGAAATTTTTAAACTTAAAAAGAATTAAAAACATATTGAAAAGAAACAAAATTGCTTTGATATATGTGAAAATCAAGAGAAAATAATTTGTTTTCCCGAAAGTCTCAAGGTTGCATAAGCACTCCTAGATCACCAATAAGAATCTCCGTGGAGAAAACCTATTAATCCTCTGAAAGGATCCCTTTGGCTAGTTGTATTTGTCTCTTGATAAAGTCTCCTTTGAAAGCGCCTATTACATGCGTTTAGTTGAGTTATTGGTGTTGAGGAATCAGGACCTCTGTAAACAGTCCCTACAAACTCCTGGTCTGCCTAGTGTCAGCATTGCATATCATGACCATTCATATATCATGCATAAAACTGAAATCAAGTAATGCATGGTCCAAAATGTATTTTGTGTCACCCTTTGGTCTCGTCGTTGATTGTTATCCCTTGAACCGAAGTTCAGTTGTCACTAGACGTCCCATCCAAAGTCCAATCATCATTGGCATCTTGTGAAGTTCAGTTGTCATTGGTGTCATCTCAAATCCAATTGTTATCGGTATATCCAAAATTCGGTTGTCACTGGTATCTTGTTAGAAGTCCAATTGTTATTTGGTACCCTTAAAGTCTAGTTGTCACTAGTATCATTTCAAAAGCTCGGTTGTCACTGGTATCTTGTTAGAAGTCCAATTGTTATTTGGTACCCTTAAAGTCTAGTTGTCACTAGTATCATTTCAAAAGCTCGGTTGTCACTGGTATCTTGTTAGAAGTCCAATTGTTATTTGGTACCCTTAAAGTCTAGTTGTCACTAGTATCATTTCAAAAGCTCAATTATCATTGGGGTCTCCAGAATTCAGTTGTTACAAGCATTATCATAAAAAAATCAAGTGGTTACTAGTATATTTTCAAAATCCCATTGTCATTAGAATTTATTTAAAGTCCAGTAGTAACTGGCACTTTGGTCTTACATTCAATTGTTGTTGGCTTTCTCTAAAAGTCCAGTTATAATTGGCACTCCGTTTGAAAATTCAATTGTAATTGGTACCTGAAGTTTGGTTGTCGCCAATATCATTTAAAAGTCCAATTATCACTGGCCCCTCATCTAAAGTCCAATTA
This sequence comes from Lathyrus oleraceus, assembly GCF_024323335.1. Lineage (NCBI taxonomy): Eukaryota > Viridiplantae > Streptophyta > Magnoliopsida > Fabales > Fabaceae > Lathyrus > Lathyrus oleraceus. The sequence continues at coordinate 153,193,205 of NC_066583.1, read as the reverse complement.
TTGTTGGCATATGAAGAGAGTTTAATTACCCTATCTTTCCCGATGGTTCCTATAAAGTCATGTTTGACTCGTCATTTTGAGGAATTCCCGGAAGCTTGAATGTTATTCTAGTTAGAAATTACTTCAATGATGTGGGTCTTGATTGATTTCTTTGTAAAGAATCATCATACCCTTTTGTATGGATGATCTACTAATAAGAAGACTCTCGTTTATTTTTGTCTTGGATAAATTCCATTTTAGGAATCTCCAAAATCTTTGATTGGATGAATTTCTTATGAGAAATCCCCAAAACTGTCAAAAGTATTCTAAAGTGTTAGGTCATGTCTGAACCTATTTGATAAAACATACTTTGAATATTTTTTTATGAGAAATCTCCAAAACTATCAGATACATTCTAGAGTTTCAGGTCATGTCTGGACCTATTGGTAAATCAGACTTTGGATGTTCCCCAATGTCTATTCCCCAATAAATTGTCATCCCCATTGAGTCTTCATCCATCGCTTTTGACATTTCCTATGAACCACCACTATCATATTTCCATCATTCCCCACAGGTATGTTCATCATCCATCATAAAAATCATGCTAGGATTCATCATGTCCCCAGCAAACCAAAAAGAGGTCCTTCAGCTCATAGCACGGCATGTCATCATATCTAAGGGGGAAAATTCGGGTCTTCTGTATTTAAATATCTTTCACCCTGATTTCATGAGGATTACCATCATTCATATAGTCCAGTAAAGATATTTAAATAGGGGCAACTATCATACCCCAAGTTTTTCCCCACCTAATTCATTTGCATTCATCCCTTAGTATCGTGTTTGCATCATTTACTAATGGATTAGTTTTAATGTATGAAGACAAGGAATTCTACTTTTAATTTCTTTTGAATAGTTAGATCATGCATTCCGTGTCCAAGCATATTTTGGTTTTCTTTTTGAAATTTTATTAAAGGTTATCATTAAGACAAAAGGTCTTGTTGAAAAAATATATTATTTTTATCGAGTTTAAGGTTTCGTGAAGCTCATTTCATTCATAGTCCATTTTTCTTAAAGTTTAATAATTTCGCTCATTCTCTTGTTGGACCAAGTTTATAATCAAAGAATACCTTGTATCACTCAAATAGGAAGTCACCCAAATATCATGTTTAGCATCACATTATCAAAGAGTTTCATATGGTTGTAATAAAGAATGACATTTTGCATAACTAATACATGTTAATGAATGGTTACATGAAATAAAGCAAAAAAAATCCTAAGTTTCTAACTTAAAAGATCCTAAGGGTTGGTTCCTAAATTTCTTATTTGTCCCTTTTATTTGATCTTTATCCCTAACTTGCCACTCCATTCCAACTTTGTTTTCATACCATGACCATCATTAAGCATTCTTCTCTCTTTTCATATGTTGAAATTTGTCTTTGATGCACAAGTCACATGCTAAAAAACTTGTCCAAGTATCATCGAGATGGCTTAAATTCAGGGACCAAAACCAAAAAATTGAATTAAAGTGCATATTTACAATTAAGGATAATCGAGATTTTCATCAATTCAAGACCATCACATAGTCAATACAACATTGGACCAAAGGAGACATCACTCATAATCAAATTGTCAATTAACAACCATAACCAGAAAAAATCTCAAAAGAAGAAAGAAGGAGGCACATTTTTGTTACTATAATGACTTCAAATTTACCCAAGTTTTTTACCATAGACCAAATTTTGTAGGAAGTTAATTTTTTTTTCAAAAGAAGACAGATTTTTCTGCAGCATAGCAACTTGCACCAAACTGTTAAAGCAACCCATGGCATCTTAGAAAGTCTATCAGATTCATTACCAAGAATACCAACACATCAAACACAAAAACTCTAACATATTCAATATAAAAGAAAGCATCAGCAGACAACAAAAGATCAGCAAGCACGAAATTAAAAAACACATATTCATATATTCAGAGCAACCATAAACCTAGGCAAACATAAAAGAAATCATAAAAAACAGCTGCCATCGAATTTATCAGAAGAACTTTAGAAAGTCTTAGAAACCACCTTTTCAAAAACGCCTTAATACACACACTATAAACCATATGTTGAATGGAAAAGAGGTCTCACAAGAAGAAAAGTTGAGAGAAGCAGAGGAGCAAGAAAATACCTGAATCTGAGTTCATGCGTCCTTGGCTTTAGGTTCGTATTTTTTTTACTGTGTTCATGTTGTGGTTTTTGTCGATGTCCGAGGCGTCAAGGTTTCATTCGTGTATAGATGAATGGAGGTTTGGTCTTATAATGGTCATTTGAATAATTGATTTGCAGATTAACCTACTTATTCTCCTTCCATGATTGTTTTTAAGAGTAAGAGTGTGAACAGACGTGTAAGACCCCAATTTTGACCCTAAGATCTCTCATGTTATCTCATCATATACATTGGCATTGGGATCACATCTTGGCATCCTCCTTACCCCTTATTCATTGGGTTTGCATTGGGAGAGATCACCAAGCACCATTTGATTATATCATACTTTGTATTCTATCATCTTTACTAACCAAAATACCAAAAATATGTCTTTGTATGCACTAACTCTTTTGTAGGTAGGGCATGTGCTCACCTTTGATTCATCAAGCTCACATCTAGGGTTTAAGACCCTCATTGCAAGGAGATTAATCAATAAGTGGTGTATTATGGCTCTAGACATCATATATGGATCCCCGTGAGCTTCACAGGTTATTTGGATCAAGAAATCATCAAGAGTTTGGAATTGGTTTGCCTTGGAAACCCTAGTTCATCTGGGTATCTTGTGTAACTTCTTCAACAAGCTTCTTCAACAATTGATCAAATAATTCAAGGTATACTTAAAATTTCATTATATTATGCATATATGATCTTCCATGGGTCCCAAAAGTCAAGATAATTGCAAGTTAGCAAGTTGATTGATGGTGGTTGACCAGAGGAATTCATTTAATCAAAATTGGGTTCCCTAGACCCTATCTCCTACAATTTTTGTCATATTAAATTTATTCCAAGATAAAAGTTACTCTAAATTACATTTCAAACAACTTTCATGTTGAGGTCTAGATCTAGTTTTGCTTGGAAAGACATTTTTTATGGTGAAAGATTATAGGTCATTTTGTCTAAACCCTAATTTGGAGATCAACTTCCCAAGGTCATAACTTGCTCCATTTTCATGAGATGAAAGACTTCCAAGTTTAAAAATCAAATTCAATATGCATAATTCAACTTTGATGTTTGTAGGAATAACTAATTCAACTTTTATGTACATGTGATATGAGGATATATTATAGGTCATTTTGGACCAATGCCATTGAACAAGTGATTTTCCTCAACATCAAAAATGCATAACTCCTTCATATAAAATCCAAATGAGGTCAAATTTGTGACCATTTTGAAGAACTTTGAGAGATCTAAATTTTTTATGAAGGAACCTTTCTCATTTCAAGCTCACATAAAAAGTTATCCAAGGTGGAATAAGTGAACATATGGCTTAACACTTAGAAAATATTTTGACATGTTTGATTTTCCCAACTTCCACCTTAAAATTCATCATGATCCAAGCTTCAAATGAAAAAGTGTCCAACATGAAAGTTGTTTCTCTTGATATAACATTTCCAAAAAGTCCAATTTCATCAATTTTGGACAAGATTTGAATGGGTTGCGCATGGCTTGAACATTGGATCATCATTTGGCAAGATTGAACTTGAAACTTCCATACACCTTTGCCTTGCATTCCAACATGATATCAGCATTGCTTGTACTCAATTATGGATCAGAAGAAGTGACTTCATGGGCCTGTACACGCCCATGCACCCATGCATTGCACATTGCTATTTTTGGAATTCCATTTCAAGTGTGCAAATATAAAAACCATTTGGCTATAAATAGAGGCCCTATGCATCAGAATTGAGGACCATGCGCGCCAGCTTTGCTTCTAAACCTTCAAACCTTTCATTTCAGAGGATAATCTTGATAATTTCCATTGGAAATTGAGTTTGAATCTCATTTTTTTGAGATTCAAATCTCCAAGGATCCTGAACCTTTTGATCATTCAATTCTACTCCTCCAAGTGTCCTGAGCAAGATCAAGCACAACCAAGAGCAAGATCAATCGAATTCAGACCTGCATTGAAGGTATTTTCCAGAAATTTTCATCTCTTTAATTCTCACTAAATTCTCCATAATTCCCTTGGATCCTTGGTTGTCTGAAATCCTAACAATGTAGGCAACAAGATTGAGGTGTTTCGAGGTCAAATCGAAGCAACTCAGATCGTGCATCTCAAATTTCAACTCCTTGTATCTCTCAATATACTTGGAGTTAGGATAAATTAAGGCCAGATTCGAGCTCAGTGGCATTTATACTTTAAATTCATGTCCTTATTTTTAATTTTGGTGATAGTTGTAACTGAACCAGTCCGGTGAAGCTCACCGGAGAAGGAGACCGGAGCTTTGGCTCCGGTGGTGAGTTGGCAGTCATCAGAGCCACATGATCCATTTGAATTGATCTAATCTCGTGCATTGGTTTGGATTACCACTTGTGTTACGCATTGACTCGTGACTATGGTGGAAAGTGCGCTAGCAGCCACTTGATCTGCCACCTCAATTAATGAGGGAGATCAAGTGGTCCACATTTTTTCTATTTTCTGATTTTTCCTTTTATTTGGTTTATTTTTATTAATTCATATTAATTTTAATATTGATCCAAAAAATATGAGAGTTTCACCAAAAAATAAATAAATAAATTCCTCTTTCATTTTTTGAATTAAAATTATTGTTTGGATCATTATTAATATTTTTAATGATTTAATTGACTTTGTTAATATTTTTAATTGTTTAAAAATAGTTTTAAGTTTCCAAAAATGATTAAAAAAATTCTCCAAGGTCCTTTGACCTTGTTTGACCTATGATAAATCTCATGGCCATTTCTTTGGTGTTTTGATGAGGTTTTAGGAATTTGATAAACCATAATTTAATTTAATGCATATTTTAGTTGATTTTAATTATTTAAATTCAAAATAAATTGTGTTGAGCTTCTAATATTGACTGGTTGAGTTTGACTTATTTTGTTGGGCCTTGGTCAAGGTTGGTTTGACTTCGTTGGGTTAAAATCATTGGATTTAGGGGATTGATGAAAGATACATTTCATCTCCCAAAATGAATGAATGATTTTAATTTGATAAATGTTCCCCTTTGACCAATTTGTGTTGATTCCATTCCCCCTCCCTCTTCATCTTAATCCCCTTCTCTATTCATTCATATCATGGACCTATGATATCTCTATATCCTAAGGCTAGTTAATTGCAAAATCAACATAAGTATGGATGAGATTAGGTCCACCTCTTTTGCATATTCTTTTTGTATGTGGTATGTTTTAGGAGCATAGTTCATTATACTATGTCTCTAACATGCATTAACACCAAAAATTCTATTGCCCGGCCTCAAATAGTTGTGACTTCTACATAAGTCCAATTACGATTGCTTAACGTAGCGTTACATTTGTGACACAAAAGGCATAGCATTCTAGTAATTGAGATTGTAAGTCTCCCCTCTTTCATGGTATTGTGTCGAAACTTGGCATTTTTTCCTTCCTTTGGAAGATGTCTTGGTTCAAGGATTCATGCTTGTGACAGGTGGGTTGAGTGTTCTCCAAAGAATGATTTAAACAAAACAAAAGCAAGAGCAATACTAACTTCTAATCAACTAACAACTAAAATTTAATTTCAAGTCATTTACTTTTATGCACTTTAATTTTGAGCCTTTATTCATTTTCCATTATTCATACCATTTAACTTATTTACTATAGTGTCATTTTCACTTTGCTCATTTGAGCCACATCTTGTGATTATATTGAGTTTGTATATACTTGTTTGTGTTTGTGTCCTTTTGACCTTAATGTACATAATAACAACAAAAACCCTAAAAGACATTTTGTATGGACTGTTGGTTGGCTCTGAGACTTTGGACTTAGAATTATGCAACATTCCCTATGCAAAAGGACTTGGTCAATGCCAACTTTCATGAAACCAAGTGCTTGTGATTTGAAACTTCACCTAAAGAAAATATTATGATCTCATTTGAGTTCATCTGCTACATGGTCTTTTGGAGCTCTTACTTTGAACCTGTGCCTAGTGCCTATCTTTGAGTTCATCTGATGCATGGGAAATTATGAAGAAGATCATGAAGTTGCTAAGCTTGGATGTGGCTATCTTTATTTGATGCCTTTCTCTTCATCTTAGTATTTGTGTATTGATATTGCTTGATTCTAAAGTCCAAGGGAGATTTGGGTTTCTATATGACATTCTTGTCTATTGGATTATAGCCCATTGGTCAGATCTTTTCAACTCTTAACTTTTAAATTTTCGTTTAGGATTAGTCTCTTCATCTCCTCCGCACTTCTTTAATTTCAAATCTCTCCCCCCTTTTAAATATTCTTTGTTTGTGTTTTTCTAAACTTAGACCTATTGCAAATTAGAAACTTTGGACTTATGCCATTGCATTTTTAAGCTCATTTTTCTTAATCAAACTTGTAAATGGACTTTACTATACTTGACTTAAAATTTCAAAAATACAACAAGAACTAACACGCATTCAAACGTTTTTAGGCCTTCGGTGCCTTTGTTAAACTTGAAATTTTGTTAAAAGCAATGTACTCATTTTGAAATTGTTACCACGAACTACGAGGTTATGATCCCTCATTTTATGTTGGTACGTAGGCACAAGTTCGAAGGTCTTGTCAAACACACAAAAATATAATTAATGAATTCTTTTCTCATCTCTCCACTCTATTTATTGCAAACATCATTTTATACAAAAACACATATGCACACAAAAAAGGGCTCCCTAGGAGTACCTAGGACACTTTGGGTGCTAACACCTTCCCTCTGTGTAACCAACCCCCCTTACCTGTAATCTCTGGCATTTTATTAGTTTTGATTTGAAAACTTCTTATCTTTGGGTTTTATTCGTACTTTTCCCTTTTCCCTTGGAAACAATAAAAGCGCGGTGGCGACTCTGGTTTAATTGACGTCTAGCTTATCCATAGCTTGATGGTCATGAATTTACCGCTACAGAAATTAAGTGGCGACTCTACTGGGGAGTAGTCTCCTGTGGGTTTAGCCTACTTTTTGTGTGTATATAATTGTATATTTGATGTATGTATATTTGTTTGTGTGATATAATCTGCTTGTTGTGCTTGGTGATCTCTGAGTGGTGAGATAAGTTCTAACCCGAACTTGAGTGCAATTAAGATAGGAAGATGGTATAGTCATGTTCGACTTGTGTGGAGTAGTCCTTAATAAGTTGGCTTGAGACCCATCTACTCAGTGGAGACCCTTTTGGAGAAATGAATGTCACCCAAGTTATTTGTGGTTAGGCATTACTATCTCTGACTTAGGGTCCGAGAAGCTGAGGATCGTAGAACATTTAACCCCTCTTGGCCTATTTAGGAGGTAGTACGGAGACTGTTCAAGTGTAGACTTGATAACAGCTGTTACCCGATACTACACTCAGACGAGTTTCTCTTGAGAATATTATGGGTTGATGAGTCAGTCATCCTAACTTATAGTATCCGATAGATGGAATTAAGACTATGGGAACTTTTTAGAACATGATCTACAGGTTTTTATCCTTAGCTCATTCCTTTGGGATGGTTCTTACCCAGACTACATGCTCGTGACTCACAACAAACCCTTGATTCTTGGTTGATCCAATCAAGTCTTGTCAATATCAATGGAACTTAGGTGTTGATAAGGTGAAAACCATAATCCACAAAAATGGATGATTGATCTTGACAATAACTTGATTCTTCCCTTGACCTTTGTTTGTTTGCCTTGTGTGTGATCCCTTACTTGTGATTGTTGCATTCATGCATTCATGCGCATCATTACATTCATCACACCAAAAATAATTTCAAGGAGCTGAGGTCTTGTTTGTAAATATTTTCATACCATGGATTATGGACGAAGGAACACTAAGAAGTACAGTTTCAGATGTCCGGACTTGAAAGAGTTAAGGAAGTTATCATCCTTTGTATTAGATCCCTTGAACTTCAAGCAACGTCATGGGAAGCTTCTGTCTATCTTGTCTGCTGATGTTGTTGAAGGTCTTCTGAGTTTGTTGGTTCAGTTTTATGATCCTCTCTACCATTGCTTCACTTTTCTTGATTATCATCTTGGGCCTATGTTGGAGGAGTATGCCCATCTCTTGGGAATACCTGTTTCTAGAAAAGTGCCCTTTAGTGGATTGGAAGAGATTCCCATATCTCATATTATAGCTGAAGCTCTTCACTTGAAGAAGTCTGAGATAGAGGCTCATTGGGTGAAGAAAGGAGGATTGGTTGGATTGACTTCTGAGTTCCTCATCAAGGAATCTACTGCCTTTGCTCAAGCCGGTAGTGTGGATGCTTTTGAAGCTATCTTTGTGTTGCTCATTTATGGTTTAGCCTTGTTCGCTAACATTGACGGTTTTAATGATGTTAACGCAATTAGAATTTTCTTGATTGGGAATCCTGTGCCTACTTTGTTAGGAGATATGTAATTCTCTTTGCATCTAAGGAATTCTAAAGGTGGTGGAACTATTGTTTTTTGTGTTCCTCTTCTGTACAAGTGGTTTATTTCACACTTGCCTCAGATGCCTGCTTTTATGGAGAACAAACAATATCTACGGTGGTCCCAGAGACTTCTGTCTCTAACTAATGATGATATAGTTTGGTATGATTCTTCATTGAGTAGCTTGGAGATTATTGATTGTTGTGGTGAATTCTCTAATGTGTCTCTCATTGGTACACAAGGAGGAATCAACTGCAACCCTGCTTTGGCCCGTCGTCAACTTGGGTTCCCCTTGAGAGACAAACCTAATAACATTTTGTTAGAAGGTCTTTTATATCAAGAGGGTAAAGATCCCCAACATTTGAAGTAGAAGATGGTGCATGTCTAGAATAGTGTGCATAGGAAAGGAAGATCCGAGCTTGGTATGCGTAATTGTGTAGCTTTGGAAGCTTACACTTCTTGGGTAAAGAAGAGAGCTTTGGAGTTGAAGATGCCTTATGCTTGTGAGAGACCTATGTATATGGTTGTGGTTGAGCCATCAACTCTCCCTAACCAAGATGTAGAGGAGTTGGAAGATGCACTCGCCAAGATGTAGAGGAGTTGGAAGATGCACTCGCCAAGATGAAGCAAGAGAAGGATATATGGGAAAAGCATTTACATGCTTTGAGTAGAAAGCATGAGGAGTTGCAGCTTGAGTCTAAGGACAAATATGCACTTATTGAGCTTCTTGAAGATCGAGTAATGAAGAGAGAGAGAGAGCCAGAGGTTTCATCTTCCTCTAATATACCTCAGCCTTTCGTTGTTTGGAAGAAGATTGTTGATCAGCTTGTCCTCGAGAAGACTCAAAGACTTCTTTTGAGTCCGAGATTCGACGCATCCGAAGGAAGTACGCGCCTGCAGCTAGATCTTCTGATATTGTAGTTAGAGATCCTTAGGATGACTAGTCTCCTTTTCTCTTGCATTTTAGGGATCCTTAGGATGACTAGTCTCCTTAGGATGATTAGTAATCCTTCCAATTATATAAATAAAAGAGATTTTATGGTCAATCAAATTGTGCAATTGTTATTATTACATATTTGCAAATAAAGTAGTAAGTTCCTTGAAAATAAAAACAATCAAGCATTACATTTCATGCATCATTTGCATACAGGTTTCTCTTTCTCCAGATGTCTTATTGGTATTTCTTCTGTGCTTCTACCAAGCTGACTTATCGATACAATACCCAAGCCAATCACTCAAGAATCATGGAACATTTAGAGCAAGAGAACAGAGATTTGAAGGACGAGATCGTCCGTCTGACTGCCATGATGGAGTCAGTGTTAGCTTCTCAGAGTCAATCGTCTCCAACGCCTACAACTCCTCTTCCTCCTCAGAGGATAGTCATTTCAGAGGTTGCTACCTCTACCATTCCTGCTACTGCTGCTCACTTCGCGCCTGTCATTCCTGCCGGATTCCCGTGGGGAATGCCTCCCAATTTCATGCCTGAAGGTGTTACGCCTACTTTCGCTTCCATGCCGACATCTAGCTGGGTCATGTTTGTGCCACCATCGGTTGTTCACACTCTGCCTCGTGTTGAGGACACCATTTATCATTTTAAGCCATCTGAGGGCTCTGATGTTTATGAGAAGATGGAAGAAATAAAAAACCAATTCCTTGAGATGCGAAAGGAGTTGAAGACCTTAAGGGGAAAGGATTTGTTCGGTAAGAGTGTTGCGGAACTGTGCTTGGTTCCTAATGTGAAAATCCCGATGAAGTTCAAAGTCCCTGACTTTGAAAAATATAAGGGGAATACTTGTCCGCTCAGTCATCTCATTATGCATGCTAGAAAGATATTGATGCAAACTGATAATGATCACTTATTGATTCATTATTTTCAAGACAGTCTGACTGGTGCCGCTCTAAGGTGGTACATGGGTCTGGATAGTGCGAATGTCCGCACGTTTAATGATTTGGGTGAAGCATTTGTAAAGTAGTACAAGTATAATGTAGATATGGCGTCGGATAGAGACCAATTAAGATCATTGTCTTAGAAGGATAAGGAGACGTTTAAAGAATATGCTCAGCGATGGAGAGAGCTTGTTGCTCAGATTACCCCTCCTTTTGAAGAAAAGGAGATGACCAAGATTTTTCTCAAGACCATGAGCTCATTTTACTATGAGCGCATGATTACCAGTGCCCCCTATGATTTTACCAAAATGGTAAACATGGGGATGAGGTTAGAAGAAGGTGTATGAGAGGGATGGTTATCTAAAGAGGAGGTTTCATCTAGCAAGAAGTATGGCAGTGGGTTTTCCAGAAAGAAAGAGAACAAGACCAATGCAGTATCCATTGGGAGGCAGAGGAGGCCTCATGCCAGAAGGAATCCACAACCCCGTTAACACCATCATCAAGTATCATCTGTTATTCTGGTATTTTCTAACAATCAGTCAACACCAGTTCTACAACAACGTCAACAACAACCACCGCAACAAACAAACACCTACAGCAACAACAATACCAACAATCATAAAAAAAACTGAGAGGAAGAAGGTATCTTTTGACCCAATTCCTATGACTTATGCTGAATTGTATCCATCTCTGGTTCTCAAGAACCTTTTGCAACCAAGAAATCCTCCACAAATTCCTGAACCACTTCCATGGTGGTACAAATAGGAACTTCGTTGTGCCTTTCACTAAGGAGCTCCCGGTCATGACATTGAGAACTATTACTCCTTGAAGTATGAAGTCCAAAAGTTGGTAAAGAGTGGGATGGTGTCCTTTGAGGACCGTGCGCCTAATGTCAAAGCTAACTCACTATCTGCTCATGGTAACCCTTCTGTCGACATGGTAGATAGTTGTCCTGGGGAGTTCAAGGTATTTGATGTCCACTTTATTAGAAGGTCCTTGGTGACGATGCACAAATATATCTGCTTGCTAATCGATTGTGAGCATGATCATGATGGTTGTGCAATCTACAGTGTCAACCTCCGAGGTTGTGTGGTTGTTAAGAGAGACATCCAAAGGTTTATGGATGAATGTATGATTCAGATTCTCCAGTCCCGTCACGTGGATGACGATGTGAATGTAATAGTTCACGTGTTCAAGACACCAGAGAGAGTGGTAATCAAATTTGATAGCAGCAGTAGTAACAATGTGAGCAATAGATCGGTATTGATGTTGGTTACACGGTTAGCGGGCCCTGTCCCATATGCATCCGATAAAGTTGTTCTGTATCAGTACAATGCAACCATGTTAGAGAATGGTCAAGAGGTTCCTTTACCTACGACTAGTTTTGTTGTGAGCATAGATGATGTTACAAGGGTGATCCGTAGCGGTCGAGTTTTTGGGCCGGTGTTCCCAAAGAATGTGGAAGATTGTTCAGTTGGTAAGAAGGTGGAAGTGCCTGCAGTAGATCCAACTAGTGTTCCAAAGAACCAGTCTGGTGAATCCAACAGCTCGAAGCCTAGTGATGATGATGAGGTACTCCGGTTAATCAAGAAAAGTGAATTCAATATGGGGGCAGTTCCTCCAAACTCCTTCCAAGATTTCAGTGTTGTCTTTGCTTATGAACTTTGAAGCGTACAGAGAAGCATTGCAAAAGGTATTGAAGCAAGCGTATGTTGAGCATGATGTTATGGTGGATCAATTTGATCATATTGTGGCTAACATCACTTCCTGCAACAATGTGAGCTTCTGTGATGAGGAACTTCCTGAGGAAGGTAGAAATCATAATCTAGCGTTGCATATTTCAATGAATTGCAAGGAGGATGCTTTGTCGAACGTATTGGTTGATACCGGCTCTTTATTGAATGTTCTTCCTAAATCAACTCTTTCTAGATTGTTATATCAAGGCGCTCCGATGAGGTATAGTGGCGTGATCATCAAAGCATTTGATGGTTGTCGCAAGACTGTGATTGGTGAAGTGGACCTTCCTGTGAAGATAGGTCCGAGTGATTTCCAAATTACTTTCCAAGTAATGGATATCCACCCGGCCTATAGCTGCTTGTTAGGAAGGCCATGGATACATGAGGCATGAGCCGTTACTTCAACTTTGCATCAGAAATTGAAGTTTGTCAAGAATGGTAAGCTGGTTATTGTCGGCGGAGAGAAGGCTTTATTGGTAAGCCACTTGTCGTCTTTCTCTTACGTAGAAGCTGAGGATGAGATTGGAACTCCGTTCCAAGCCTTATCTATTATTGAGGAAAAGAGAGATGGGGCACTTATGTCCTCATTCAAAGATGCGCAGAAGATTGTCGAAGATGGTAGTTCTGATCAGTGGGGCCAGATGGTAGAGGTCGCCAACAACAAGAGCAGAGCTGGTTTGGGATTCCAACGAGGTTCATCTATGGTTAGAGCTGAAGATGTACAACCCAGCTTCCATAGCGGAGGGTTCATTCATGGTAATGAACAACACTTAGCTACCATGATCGAGGGTGATGAAGATGAAGACTGCACCAATTTTGTGACGCATGGAAAAGCTTGCAACAATTGGACTGCTATTGATGTTCCCATTATTGTGCATCGATATAAGTAATTGCTTTTATTTGTTTTTGAAAATCCTTCTCCTTTGCCTAAGGGAGAAGTGAACATCGTTTGGGCATTTTCAAATTTGATCATCAATAAAATATAATTATATTCATCCACATCTATGATGTTTTATTTTTACTTTTCGCTTTTTCAAATTAAAAAGTGTCCAACATGAAAGTTGTTCTTGTAGATCTAACCTTTCTAAAAAGTCCAATTTCATCCATTTTGAACAAGATTTGAATGGGATGCGCATGGCTTGAACATTGGATCATCATTTGGCAAGATTGAACTTGAAACTTCCATACACCTTTGCCTTGCATTCCAACATGATCTCAGCATTGCTTGTACTCAATTATGGATCATAAAAAGTGATTTCATGGGCATGTACACGCTCATGCACCCATGCATTGCACATTGCTATTTTTGGAATTCCATTTCAAGTGTGCAAATATCAAACCATTTGGCTATAAATAGAGGCCCTATGCATCATAATTGAGGACCCTGCGCGCCAGCTTTGCTTCCAAACCCTCAAACCCTTTCATTTCAGAGGATAATCTTGATAATTTCCATTGGAAATTGAGTTTGAATCTCACTGTTTTGAGATTCAAATATCCAAGGATCCTAAACCTTTTGATCATTCAATTCTACTCCTCCAAGTGCCCTGAGCAAGATCAAGCCCAAGCAAGAGCAAGATCAATCGAATTCAGACCTGCATTGAATGTATTTTCCAGAAATTTTCATATCTTCGATTCTCACTAAATTCTCCATAATTCTCTTGGATCCTTGGTTGTCTGAAGTCCTACCAATGCAGGCAACAAGATTAGGTTGCTTTGAGATCAAATCGAATCAACTCAGATCATGCATCTCAAATTTCAACTCCTTGTATCTCTCAATATACTTGAAGTTAGGTTAAATTGAGGCCAAATTCGAGCTCAGTGGCATTTCTACTTTAAATTCATGTCCTTATTTTTAATTTTGGTGATGGTTGTGACTGAACCAGTCCGGTGAAGCTCATCGGAGAAGGAGACTAGAGCTTTGGCTTCGGTGGTGAGTTGGCAGTCATCAGAGTCGCATGATCCATTTGAATTGATCTAATCTCATGCGTTGGTTTGGATTACCACTTATGTTACGCATTGACTCGTGACTATGGTGGAAAGTGCACTAGCAGCCACTTGATCTACCACCTCAATTAATGAGGGAGATCAAGTGGTCCACGTTTTTTCTATTTTCTGATTTTTCCTTTTATTTGGTTTACTTTCATTAATTCATATTAATTTTAATATTGATCCAAAAAATATGAGAGTATCACCAAAAAAAAAATCCTCTTTCATTTTCTGAATTAAAATTATTTTTTGGATCATTATTAATATTTTTCATGATTTAATTGATTTTGTGAATATTTTTAATTGTTTAAAAATAGTTTTAAGTTTCCAAAAATGATTTAAAAAAATTCTCCAAGGTTCTTTGACCTTGTTTGACCTATGATAAATCTCATGGCCATTTCTTTGGTGTTTTGATGAGGTTTTAGGAATTTGATAAACCATAATTTAATTTAATTTAATGCATATTTTAGTTGATTTTAATTATTTAAATGCAAAAGAAATTGTGTTGAGCTTCTAATATTGACTTTTTTAGTTTGACTTATGTTGTTGGGCCTTGGTCAAGATTGATTTGACTTTGTTGGGTTAAAATTATTGGATTTAAGGGATTGATGAAAGGTACATTTCATCTCCCAAAATGAATGAATGATTTTAATTTGATAAAAGTCTCCCTTTGACCAATTTGTGTTGATTCCATCCCCCCACCCCCTCTTCATCTTAATCCCATTCTCTATTCATTAATGTCATGGACCTAAGATATCTCTATATCCTAAGGCTAGTTGATTGCAAAATCAACATAAGTATGGATGAGATTAGGTCCACCTCTTTTACATATTCTTTTTGTGTGTGATATGTTTTAGGAGCATAGTTCATTATATTATGTCTCTAACATGTATTAACACCAAAATTTATATTGCCCGGCCTCAAATAGTTGTGACTTCTACATAAGTCCAATTACAATTGCTTAACATAAC
This sequence comes from Lathyrus oleraceus, assembly GCF_024323335.1. Classification (NCBI taxonomy): domain Eukaryota; kingdom Viridiplantae; phylum Streptophyta; class Magnoliopsida; order Fabales; family Fabaceae; genus Lathyrus; species Lathyrus oleraceus. The sequence goes on along the minus strand of NC_066583.1, from coordinate 153,178,078 downwards.
GCTAAATTTGTGACACAAAAGGCATAGCATTCTAGTAAGTGAGATTGTAAGTCTCCCCTCTTTCATGGTATTATCTGGAAACTTGGCCTTTTTTCCTTTCTTTGGAAGATGTCTTGGTTCAAGGATTCATGCTTGTGACAAGTGGGTTGAGTGTTCTCCAAAGAATGACTTAAACAAAACAAAAGCAAGAGCAATACTAATTTCTAATTGATAACGCGAAAACATATCATATTTTTGGCTCTATATGCACTGTGTAAGACCCCAATTTTGACCCTAAGATCCCTCATGCAATTTCATCATAAGCATTAGCATTGGGATCACATTTTGGCATTCTCCTTACCCCTCTTTCATTGGGTTTGTTTTGGGAGAGATCACCAAGCACTTTATGATTAATCATACTTGTATTTTATCATTTCACTAACCAAAATACCAAAAATATGTCTTAGCATTTGCTTAACTCTTTTGTAGGTAGGGCATGATCTCCATTGATTCATCAAGTTCACATCTAGGGTTTGAGACCCTCATGAACAAAGAGCAACCAAGAATTGATTCAAGAATGGTTATTAACATCATATATGAGTCCCGATGATCTCTACATGTTATATTGATCAAGTTTTCTTCAAGAGTTTGAGGGTGATTTGCCTTGGAAACCCTAGTTTGACTGAGTATCTTGAGTAACTTCTCCAACAAGCTATCTCACCAATTGATCAAATTCCTCAAGAGGTACTTCAAAAATAATCATCTTATGCATATATGATCTACCATGAGCCAAGAAAGTCAAGAGAATTGGAAGTTAGCAAGTTGGTTGATGGTGGTTGGTCAGATGAATTCATCTGATCAAAACTGGGTCTCCCTAGACCCTATCTCCTATAATTTTCACCATATGAAAATGATTCCAAGATAAAACGTACTATAAATGACATTATAAACAACTTTCATGTTGAGACCTAGAGCTAGTTTTGCTTGGAAAATCATTTTCTATGTTGAAACATTATAGGTTATTTTGTCTAAACCCTAATTTGAAAGTCAACTTCCCAAGGCCATAACTTGCTCAATTTTTTTGAGATGAAAGATTTACAAGTTTCAAAATCAAATTAAATGTGTCTAATTCAACTTTTATATTTGTAGTGGGAACCAATTCAACTTCTTTGAATATGTGATATGAGGTTACATTATAGGTCACTTTTGACATATACCATTGATCAAGTGATTTTTCCAAACTTAAAAAATGCATAACTCTATCATTTAAAATCCAAATGACATGAAATTGGCGACCATTTTGAAGTTCTTTGAGAGATCTACAAATTTCATGAAGACACGTTTCTCATTTGAAGCTCATATAAAAAGTTAAGCAAGGTGGAATATTGGGACATATGGCTTGACACTTAGAAAATTTTTGATATGTCAAAAATTTCCAAACTTCCACCTCAAATTTCTCCATGTTCCAAGCCCCAAATGAAAACGTGTTGAACATGAAAGTTGTTCCTCTTGATCTCACCTTTCCAAAGAGCTCAAATTCATTCATTTTGGATAATAAATGCATAGGCTGCACATGGCATAAACAGGGTGACATCACTTGGCAAGGATCAAACGTCAAACATCAATGCACACTTTCCTTGCAATCCAAGCTTAATCCAGACCATCCAATATCCATTTGTGGACCTCAAGCAATCATTTTAGGGGCCTGTGCGCACCCATGCACACTTGTATCACCATTTGCTAATTTTGGAAAGTAAATTTGAAGGTGCAATTATCACTTACTGCAGCTATAAATAGAGCTTCAATTGCTCAGAAATAAACAGACATTTGCGCCAGCTTTGATCCCCCATCTCAAACCCTCACTTTGCAAAGGATAAGCCTGAAAAATTCTATTGAATTTGAGATTGAATTTCCACTGTTTTGAAATTCAATTCTCCAGGAATCCACAGCTTCTTAACCATTAAATCCTTCTTCTGCAAGCAAGTGGAGTGAGATCAAGCACAAGCAAGATCAAGATCAATTGAATCCAGACCTATATTGAAGGTATTTTCCAGAAATTTTAAACTCTTTGATTCTCTAAAGTTCTTGCTCAATTCTATTGATTCTTTGGTTGTCGGAAGTCCTACCAATGTAGGCAAGAAGATTGAGTTGCTTTGAGGCCAAATCAAAGCAACTCAATTCATGTACCTCAAATTTCAACTCCATGTATCTCTCAATATACTTGGAGTTATAGTGAATTGAGGTCAGATTCGAGCTCAGTGCCATTTTTTCTTTAAGATCATGTCCTTGTTTTTCATTTTGGTGATGGTTGATGGTGGACCAGTCCGATGAGGTCCACCGGAGAAGATGACCGGAGCTCTAGCTCCGGCAATGAGTTGGCAAGGCTCTGAACCACATGATCCATCCCTTTTGTTTTAATCCTGAGCGTTGGTTTTGATTACCAAAGTTTCCACGCGCTACCTAAGGTCTGTGGTGGATAGCGCGCTCCTGGCCACTTGATATGCCACCTCAATTAATGAGGGAGATCAAGTGGTCCACGTATTTTTGATTTTATGAATTTTTATTTTAATTGCATTATTTTCAATAATTCATATTAAATTCAATATTGATCCAAAAAATATGGGACTTTCACCAAAAAAATTCAAATATTTTTCTCTTTCATATTCTGAGTTAAAATTATTTTTTGGATCATTATTAATATTTTTCATGAATTAATTGATTTTGCATTTGTTTTTAATTTTTTTAAAATATTTTTAAATATCCAAAAATTATTAAATTTTTTCTCCAAGGTCCTTTGACCTTGTTTGACCTATGATAAATCCCATGGCCATTTCTTTAGTGTTTTGATGAGATTTTAGGAATTGGACAAACCATATTTGATTTAAATGCACTATTTTATTATTTTTAATTGAATAAATGCAAATTATTTTTGTTGACCATTTGTATTGACTTGTTTGAGTTTGCTTGTTGTTGTTGGGCCTTGGTCAAGGTTGATTGGACTTTGTCAAATTAATATCATTGGATTTAGGGGATTGATGGAATGTACATTTCATCTCCAGAAATGAATGAATGATATTAATTTGGTAAAAGTCCTCCTTTGACCAATTTGTGAATTCATTCATCCCCTTCCCACTTCATCTTATTCCCCTTCTTCATTCATTCACTCTATTTGGCCTATGACATCTCAAAGTCCTAATGCTAGTTGATTGAAAAATTAACATGAGTATGGATGAGATTAGGCCACACCTTTTGCATATTCTTTTTGTGTGTGGTATGTTTCATGAGCATAGTCCATTATATTGTGTCTCTAACATGCATTAAAACCAAAATTCTATTGTCCGACCTCAAATAGTTGTAACTTCTACATAAGTCCAATTACGATTGCTTAACATAGCGATAAATTTGTGACATAAAAGGCATAAGCATTTTAGTTAGTGAGATTGTAAGTCTCTCCTCTTTCATGGTAGTGTGTGGAAACTTGGCCTTCTTTCCTTCCTTTGGAAGATGTTTTGGCTCAAGGATCCATGCTTGTGATAAGTGGATTGAGTATTCTCCAAAGAATGTCTTGAAAAGCAAAAGCAAAAACAAAACAATACTAACTTCTAACCTACTAACTACTAACTTTTAATTTCAAACTTTTACTTTAATGAAATTTACTTTTAGCACTTTATTTTATTTGCCATTGTTCATATCATTCTAATTGTTTATGTTAATGCAATTTTCACTTTGTCCATTAGGACCATATTGTGTGATATATTTTGTTTATGTATACTTTGTTTGTTTGTGTAGTCTTTGACCATTAATATACATAATAATAACAAAAACCCTAAAAAAACTTTTGAGTGGAATGTTGGCTTGATCTTGGACAAATGGACTTAGAATCTAAGCAACCTTCCTAAACTAATGGACTTGGCCAATGCCAACTTGTTGAAGAACCAAGTGCTTGCAATTTGAAATTCATCTGATACATCTTTGAAGACCTCTCTAAGATTCATCTGCAACATGATCATGGTGTAGCTTGTGGCTTGTGGAATTCATCTGTTGCATGGGCTATTTTGAAGAAGATCGTGGAATGGATAAGCTTGGATGAGGCATCTTTATTTGATGCCTTGCTCTTAAAGATAATATAATTGTGCATTTGTGTGTTGCTTGATTCTAAAAGTCCAAGGGAATTATGGGTTTCTATTGACATTTTTGTTTGTTGGATTGTGTAGCGGTGTATTCGTCACTTTATGATTTATTGACTAAATCAAAAGCAAAGCATACAAAGAAATCGAGTCGCCACCGTACTTTTATTTATCCTAAGGAATGGCTAAAAAGCGAACAAAAGCCTAAGAAGTTTTACACATAGAAAACTAATAAAAAGATCAGAGAATCTGGGTAAGGGGTTAATTACGCAATGGGAAGGTGTTAGGCACCCAAAACGTCCTAGGTACTCCTAGGGAGCCCTTTTCACACTTGTTGTATAAAAGAGTTTATTTGTTCATGACATATTGTGCAAACATGATTGGGAAGATGGGAAAAGAATATACAATTTTTATTGTTTTTGTGTTTGAACGGATGAATCCGTTGCCTACGTACCTTCCATGAAAGGTAAGGATCAAAACGCCGTAGTTCGGCTAAAAGATTTCCAAAAATGTGTGTGAGTTGATTTTAAAACACAAGCCCTAAGGTCTTTCGTTATCCACGGGAGAAAACTCAACCTTATACAAACAACAGGTCCACCATGTGAGAAAAGCTTCGACGTACTAGAGGGGTTAACCCTGTTTTCAGTACGGAAGTTTTACAGTTCGATCACTAAGGACAACAGGTGAGATTAACATCAACCAACTAGGATAAATCAAACCTATGGCTAATGTATGAAAACATATCAAAAATGGACAAAGCCACAAAACAATTGAATGGGTGAAGTTAATTGATTATGAGTATTCACGAAATATGGTCAAAGTATGATTAGGGTTCCATTCAAAGAAGTGTTATGAAATGGAGTTTGAAAAGTCAAGGACTTAGGGTCCAGGTTTCTAATTTGAAAAGACATGAAGATGTTTGCACAATAGTTCAAAGTTTTTTGAAAGCAACATGTGAAAAGATTTAGGACAAAGAGGGTATGGATGGAGGAGTGTAAAACTTCTCAGAAGTTCACCTCTTGAGATCATATAGACGATGATTCAAGTGTGTCCTTAGGAATAGGCAAATGAGCAATAACAAATAAGCAAAACGAATGATACCGGAAGCCAATTGTTGGGCTTATACCAATCTCACAACAAAGGTGGATACCGGATACCAATAAATGGATTTACACCAGTCTCCTAAAACAAACAGGGATGTCAGATGCCAATAAATGGACTTATTCCAACCTCCTAAAACAAAACAAAACCTGGATATCAGATGCCAATCTATCTGGGCTTACTCTAATCTCCAACAGATGATCATAGGAATACAAATGCCAACAATATGGACTTACACTTGCATCCTCACATACAACAAACAAACAAGCACTAAGCAATGGACATAAGTTGCCAAATGAAATGGTCTTACACTCTATCCCTTCCAAATCATAGGAACAATGGCCAATGAATGGACTTACAATTGTCCTCAATGGGCAATCAAAGATGGATCACAGAGATATGAAATGATGATCATGCAATAATGAACAATTAATGATGATAAATGCACAAAGGCAAACACACAAACATGTACAGATGAACCAAGCAATCAATCAAACAAAGCCATTTAGCACACACTATATGCAAGCAATTAGGCTCAAGCAAGGTTTAGACTTTTAAAGTCAACTGGAATGGGGTAAGTGGTGCTCTTAACCTTAACATTGAGAGTTAAGGTGAAGCAGATGAAAGGATATGAGGGGTGTGCCTCATTGCTCTTATCCCTGGTCAGGGAGAGCTTGGAATATCAAAAGGTGTGGGAGTTCAGAAAGTTGGAACTCTCTCCACAAGTTAATGACTCTATAGATCTTGGGTTAAGATCCACAATGTTACAACATGTAATGTGAGCAAAGGGAAGACACACAGAATAGTAGGAGATGGACTACACATCTCTTCTATCTACCAATTGCCTTATCAAAAGGACTTTTCCTGCTTGGGGACAAAAATAAACAATCACAAACATTGCCTCTTAAGGAGGACTTCAGACAGGTGTCTGGCCAAGTAACAGGCCAGGTCTTCCAGACTACATGAAGAGGAGATGTTATACCTCAATGCTTAAGCTATCAAGCAGAGCAAAAGCAAGTTCACAATGAACTATAGCAACTAAATGTACCTGTGGAAACATCAAACAAAATCAGTATACTATACAGACAATCAACCAACAGTTAATGCAACAGACAACCAATATAGGCAAAGGCATAAGCCACAACTCAATCCCAATTGAATCAACTTCAACCTACAAAACACACATTAGTAATCAAAAGCAAATATCAAATGCTCTCAAGATGAGGCATCATCAATTGTGTAACTTGTATGTGCAACCTGAAACAAAGCTTCAAACATGAGAGGCAAACCCTTAGGCTAAAGCCTAGGGTCAAAGATGAGGGAAAAATTTAAAACAGAACATGAAAATTCACAAGAACCAAGTTTAATAAATCAAGAACATCATCCAATTGGTCTCATGTCAAAACTATGCACCAAATCCATTTCCTAAGCAAAACATGTCAAACAAGCAAGTTGGAATCACATTGGAGCAAATAGAATGATCACAAGCATATTAATTCCAAAATGGCTCAATAAATCTCAAGAAAAATCAAGTCTAAACAGAACATATCCAAGGATCATAACACCAAAAATCATGGCATTTGGACAAGTATAAGCATGTCAAATAAAATCATCAAGTCAAAGTATGCAAAAACAAGCCCAAAGGAAGCACAAATTGATGCATCAAGTTCACACAAGCATAAAACAGTGATGACAAATGATATATGATCCAAACCAAAACCAAAATGAACTTCAACATGTTAGGAATCAATGTACAAAATTTCAGGCTCATATGACAAGGCATAAGAATTGCACAAATCATCTAAATTCAACACTCAACAAAAATCCAAACATGACAAGCCAGAAGAGAAAATCTCAAACAAATTGGAAATGCCCTCAAAAAATCCACAAAAAATCATGATCAAACTTAACATCCAGAAAAATCAACATGCAAAAAATAAGATTAATTGAAGTTCATATGGCATGGTAAATAAAATCATAAAATTGGACAAGAAATGGTGTGACGCACATTGTCACACCTATATTGATCACATCATATCTCACAAACCAGAAATACAAAAATAGCAAACTCAATGCCAAAATGCTCATGAAGGTGTCTAGTTTATGCATGTCAATTTTCATGTTGATTGGATCAAGCATCATCATTTCACAATCAAAAGAGCATGCAAGGTGCAAGAAAACACATGTAAACATAAACCCTAGGCAATTTTAAAATCCAACCGAGCACAAATCTTGGAAAAATATCCATAAAATAGAAGACATGATAAGGATCATTGTGGAAAACATTTCATGTGATTTGGATCAGTATTTTTTGAGTTATGAATTTTTTAATGTGGATAAAAAATAAAAAATGATGAATGAAGCATATGAACATGTGAATGCATGAATGAAGAAAATACAAAAGCCAAAATATGGAGATGCTTGGAGCCGGAATCGAACCGCGCTCGAATTCAAATTGAGGCGCCACTTAATGAAACGCTCTGTTTCATTAAGTGAGGTGGCGCGCTGTAATTGGTGCATGGCACAAAAACAACAAAAAACATGCAAAACACGGCCAAGGCAGATCAAAGCAGCGCTGGGAAACTAAACCCTAACATGTTCATCCAAATTCATCGTGTTCATCATCATCATGATCCAATGTGCACAGAAATTAACAAAACATATATCATTAGAATCCTCATGGTTATATACTACCTGTTAATCAAGCTAGTTAATCATGATTAAGCAAAATGCAATGGATTAAGTGAAATGGGAGTGTTATGCAATTTGGCCAAAATACCCTCATGTAATGCCATGCAATGGAACAGTGCAAATTTCACTTGAAACAAGTCTTAAAATCTGTTTTGAGGCCAATGGAATTGGTTTGAAATGAAAATAATGCATATTTTTCAAATTCACATTTCCCACCAAAATTCAAAATGAAATCAAGTGAAAAATGAAATATTTTTGTGATGAAATTTAATGAAATGTGATGCATGATTATGATAGTGCACATCAAAAGTGAAATGCTCCAAAAAGAACCACATGAATTGGCCATTTGGTGTGAAAGTTATGCCTTGTTGAAGTTCAAAATCCATTGCCAATGATTTGATCATAACTTGCCAAACACAAATGAGAAATGGATGTTATTGGACTTTTTGGAAAGGTAAGAGAAAGATATTCAACTTTCATGTTGGACAAAATTTGATTTGAAGCTTTCTTGATGATGTAAATTTGAGGAGAAGACCTTTCCATTTTTGGCAGTTTGAAATTACAGGTCACTTACTATTTTTGGAAACTTTTTGTCTGACCTCAAATTCTCCAATGATGATGTTTGACATGTTATATGAGGCTTGTATTGACATGAATGAGGCCTCTCCAACCATCTCCCACCATCAGATCCCTGACTTTATGTACAGTTGACCACAATTGACTTTGCTAGGGTTTTGGTTGACTGAACAATGTCTTGATGAATTTCAAGCCTCTACCACTTGAGATCTTGATTCAAAATGATACCAAGGTTCACATGAACTCTTGATGAATGATCATGGTGCCCAAATTCTCCAGAATGGCCACCATCTATGGCTCAATGAATGCCTTTGACTGGCTTGACCTAATGTTTTTCATCTGCAAGCAATCAAGGTTAGATGACAATATTTTTGTACTTTTGGGTTAGTAAACAAATGAAAAGCAATGATATACAAATGCAAAACATGCTTGGTGATCAAGAACCACTCTCAAAAGGCAACCCACCCACAGGGAAGGAGGCAAGGTGCACAATGATCCTTGAGGCAATGATATGATATGATATGATGCCATGAGGGATCTTAGGAACAAAATTGGGGTCTTACAGATGCCCCTATTTAAGGTCATTCTGCCCGGAGAAGTGAAGTTTAGAAATCTTCATCTCGACGCGGTAGAATGGGCTTAAATAACAGTAATGAGACAAATTTTGGTCCCTAAGAGACCTCATGATGCAAATGTATGCATGCAAAAGACACAAAACTCTGTGGGGACTATGGTTCACACAGAAGAAAAGACGATCCATCGGAGTAATTCCCTCACCAGGAACAGAGACTCTAACAGGACTCTTACGGGGACTCCTATCAGGGGATAAGAAAAAGAAAAAGAATGTGTGAGCAGGACACGACTTTGAATTAGGGCAAGACAAAACATCGGACTGGAGGCCTTACTGGGGAAGCAAAGGACTCAAACTGGGGAGAGAAATAAATTCCAAAGGAGAACACATGCATTGGAAAGACTCAAGCTGACTCACAAAATGCATGTACTGGGGGTAACACCAATACAGCAACACGAATAGGAACACAACTCCTCTGGGGAAATCTAACAAAGACTTTCCAGGGGAAGCCAAAGGATGAGATGTTACCGGTTAGTGAGTAACAAACTCAGGGAGAAAGAATATCTAAGACCTGTGTACGGGTGAGAGATATCAATCAACCAAACATCTGAGAAAGACCTGACAAAGGTACATAAACTCAGGAAAATCTGACTCCACAGGGGACCGAGGTCATAATAGGGAGCAGACTGGAAGGAACACCAAGGATACCGGGTTGTAGGTATGAAACAGGTGACCGACCAAAGCGTGAATTGGTGTGTGTTCCAAAACACTCATCATCCTGAAGAAAGCTAGAAAAGCAGACTTGTTTATAGGATGGATATTTGATTCTGTAAAGAATGCAAATCTTACTCAGTTGGGGAAACAAACAAAGGATCCGACAAAAGAGTGCATGAGATATGTTATCTATAGCCGTCAAAACGTAGATAATATACTCGCATGGAAGATTATCCTGAACCGGGTTGTAGGTTGTTTATAGGATAAAATCCGAAATCGTGAATTGGTTTGTGTTCCAAGACACTCATCACCCTGAAGAAAGCTAGAACAGCAATCCTGTTTATAGGATGGATATCCGATTCCACACGGAATACGAATCTTACTATGCTGAGAAAACAATCAAAAGATTGACCCAAGAGCGCATGAGATATAATATCCATTACCGTCAGAACGTGGATAGTATACTCACATGGAAGATTATCCTGAACCGGGTTGTAGGTTGTTTATAGGATAAAAATCCGAAATCGTGAATTGGTTTGTGTTCCAAAACACTCACCACCCTGAAGAAAGCTAGAACAGCAGACTTGTTTGTAGGATGGTCATTCGATTCCACAAGGAATACGAATCTTACTCGACTGGGGAAACACGAAGGGCTTCGACCGAAGAGTGAACGAGATATAATATCCATTACCGTCAGAACATGGATAATAACCTCGAGAGGAAGATTATCCTTAACCGGGTTGTAGGTTGTTTATAGGATAAAAATCCGAAAAGAAAGGCATCGGGATACCAAACTAGGTATATAAAGATGACCGATCAAAGGGAGCGACAGACATTACCAACAAGAGGGTAAATGAAAGAAGACTCGCCGGGGATACATTGATGAAAATCAATGATCCGGGGAACACAATCACTGACAAAAGGTGAAAGGACCCGCTGGGGATAAAATTGCTAGCATACGGCAATTATCCACAAAAGACTTGCTGGGGATATAAGTGCTTATTTAAGCAACTTATCCAAACAAAGGGAAAATCAACATCGAAACTAGATGAAGATGACCACAACGAGGGGATTACATCTACCAAAGATCGGGTAGAAAACCACAGAAGGGGAATTGTCATCGGTTGGGATGAACAACAAAGTTAACTCCGTTAGGGGAGAAAACGGGTTTATAACTACCGGGTAGTAGGTAGAAAAAACCGCAAAGATAGGACTTACAACTGCTGGTTTGTAGGCAGAGGCCCAAAAGAATTCCACTGAGGATAAGATGAATGGCCGCCGGTTTGTAGGCAACTATTCATTTATACCACAGTGAAGCCCGAGATAGTTGAAAAAGGCCAATTTAGGATCGAACAAAAAAGGCGGACTGAATCAAGACTTGTCCTAATGAGGATATAACTCAAAAAGGAAAACCCGTCCCAATGTGTGTCGGGAGGGAACGGAAACAACCGTCATCCACGAGGATGTATCTCAGTGGGGAAATGCAGAAGGAAAGACATACACTTTCTGCTTATGGGGCTGACTCTATATGGAGAGATTTAACACCCGACATTTGCTTGGGAAGATCTATAAAGCGATCTATAAAACCCAAAGCAGGAGACAATGAACAAAAGATATATGGCAAAAAATGCAACATGAATATCTGAATGTTTTTGAACAATGCATGAATATGCGTGATTTTTGTTTGATGAATGTTGACAAAACAGACATATCTAACACAAATAGGCCCAGGAATCAAACGCCCGGTACTATACTTCCAGGGGAAAAACCAACTGGAAAGCCAATCTGCTGGAGATCTACATGCTAAAAAGCAAAGATCTGCGGGGAGGCAAGAGATCAGAGATACCACAAAATCTCTGAGCGATGGATCAACAAACAACCCAACGGGGAACAGAAAGTCACAACAGGCATAAACGGCCACAAAGACAAATCTGTTGGGGGATGGGAGAAATCCCAAAATATCTGCAGGGGGAACCAGAGCTCACTGCGCAGGCAAAAACTGCTACGAAAGCAACCCCAAAATAACTCCACTAGGGAACAACCCTCAAAGGGAGAACAGATCATCCATGTAGAATCTGGCTGCACAAGCAACTCTACCTGGGGATAATGCAAGTAGCCACTCCATTGGGGAACAACCCACTGAGGAGGAAGAATAGATCACACAAGTAGATTCTACAACAAGCCACTCTACTGGGGATCAAAAGCAATCAAGGAATCAACCCAACCTCTGGATGATAGATCATCAACCGGCCCTACCGGGGAAGCAGAGATTTCAACTCTGGCGGCGATTCTGAGGGGATACCACAGATGCAATCCTGACTCCGTCGGGGATACCAACTCTTGGAGATTTTGCATACATACAGTCCACCAAACCACAAATCTACTAGCAGATCCACTGGGGAAGTCACTGAGAAACCCACTGGGAATAAGGAGGAGAGCTGGGGATCAACCACCAAATGATGACTCTTCTGAGAAGAAACCCCACAACTGCTGAGGAGGAAATACACACTGCTCTGCTGCAGGGAGATAAGAGGTAAAAACCTCGACAAGTGCTCTGATGGAGAGATAGTAACAACTCTGCTAGCGACTTTGCCGGGGAAGAGAGTAAAGTACCGGGTGTCACCCACCGACTTACTGAGTCTTCCAAGAGAAATACCCATGCTGGGGAGATAAAACTGCTGGAGAAGAGAACGAAGTCTTCAACAACACTCTGCTTAGGGAACAACCCCAACAACAGCCCTGCTTGGGGAGCAACCCCAACAACGCAGGAGAAAGAGGATACAACCAATGCCAGGAATATGAACACATGTCTTACCTATTGGAAATCATGCCACCCTTGGGAGAGCACTGAGAGATTCTTGAGTATCCTTTTGTCATTGTGAATGTTCACTTTGTTTAAAACAACAATTTTGAAAAATTTTATTTGTTTAAAACAATGACATTTTATCAATTAAAACATGCAAACCATTTGTTGAATTGAAACAAATAAGAGTGCAAATAATTGGATAAAAAGCTCAAATTGATTTGCTAGAATGGTAGCCTGCAAATGGCAAGACTCCATGGATCTGTACAAATTTGAAATCAGTGATATATATTGGAAGAGGGCTACATTGAACATAATGATCCTTTCTCTACCAATTTGAATCTCGATGTATTCGAAGCTTCAGTTGACTACGAATAGAGAATCTCTGACGAAAAGACGGCTGTGGAACAGAAAGTCTCGTCAGGATGCAGTTACTTGCCAAAATCCCTAATTTTTGCCTAGATTGCCCCAGGGTGAGGTACTCAATCTAGCGGGATGCAAATATACTCTTTTTTTCAAGTCTCTAATTTTTGCCTGGATCATCCTTGCGGGTTATCCACCGAGACGCTCATTTTTGCCTAAGCCGCCCTTTCGGGTTTTCAACTTAGCGAGCTATTCTGTTTTTCATTTGCATATACTTTTTTTTAGGCAAAGTATTTCTTGACTGCATCTGAATTCACAGGACGAGTGAAATCCTCCCCATCCATTGTTGTAAGCATCAAAGCACCGCCTGAAAAGGCTCTCTTAACAACATATGGGCCCTCGTAGTTTGGAGTCCACTTGCCCCTGGAATCGGACGCGAAAGACAAGACTTTCTTGAGCACGAGGTCACCTTCTCGGAACACACGAGGCTTGAACTTCTTATCGAATGCTTTCTTCATTCTCTGCTGATATAATTGACCATGGCACATAGCAGTTAATCGCTTCTCTTCAATCAAATTCAGCTGGTCATAACGACTCTGAATCCATTCAGCATCAGTCAACTTGGCTTCCATCAAGACTCTCATTGATGGGATCTCCACCTCTACTGGGAGGACAACCTCCATGCCGTAAACGAGAGTAAAAGGGGTTACCCCTGTTGAAGTGCGTACAGATGTACGATATCCATGCAAAGCAAATGGCAGCATCTCATGCCAATCTTTGTACGTAACAACCATCTTCTGGATAATCTTCTTGATATTCTTATTAGCAGCTTCAACAGCCCCATTCATCTTAGGTCTGTAGGGAGAGGAATTATGGTGTGCAATCTTGAATTCAACGCACAACTCATCCATCATTTTATTATTCAGATTAGATCCATTATCAGTAATGATCTTATCTGGCACACCATAACGGCAAATCAGCTGGTTCTTGATAAACTTCACAACCACCTGCCTGGTCACATTCGCATACGAAGCGGCCTCAACCCATTTGGTGAAATAATCAATTGCTACGAGAATAAACCTGTGTCCGTTGGATGCTTTCGGTTCAATCATGCCAATCATGTCGATTCCCCACATAGAGAAAGGCCATGGTGACGAAATCACATTCAGAAGTGTCGGAGGAATATGAATCTTATCCGCATAAATCTGACACTTGTGGCATTTCTTCACATATTTGCAGCAGTCAGACTCCATTGTCAGCCAATAGTAGCCTGCTCTCAACATCTTTCTAGCCATGGCATGTCCATTGGAATGAGTACCAAATGAACCCTCATGGACCTCAGTCATCAACAGGTTTGCTTCGTGTCTATCCACGCATCTGAGCAAAACCATGTCAAAATTCCTCTTATACAGCACTTCACCACTGAGGTAGAAACTGCCTGACAACCTTCTCAAAGTTTTCCTATCTTTCACAGATGCCCCAGGCGGGTAGACCTGGTTCTGGAGGAAATTCTTGATATCAAAATACCAAGGTTTGTCATCATTCACTTCTTCTACTGCAAATACGTGAGTTGGTCTATCCAAGTGCATCACGACAATGTTGGGTACTTCATTCCAATACTTGACAACAATCATGGAGGTAAGCGTAGCGAGAGTGTAACACCCTTCTAAAATACCCCAATAATAATTAAAAACAACAAATATAAATCAGAGTAGATATGCAATTTCAGGGTGTCACACTTGACACTTCACACCATTCACCAAAATAGTTTGTCATGCTCATTTAATAATCAAAATAAAATATTGCACAATTCGCAGCGGATATGCAAACCATGTAACACATTACATGTAAAATTATTCAACAACCAAATGAAAACAGAGTAAAACATCCCGTCCCGATGTTACATATACCAGAGCATGACCCACTAAGGAACTACACTAGACTCCAAGCACTAGCTTCTACTCAATCACTGCTCGTTACCTGAAACATAGTTGTAAGGGTGAGTTCCTCAATCGATATAATAAGCATTATAAAATATCATGTAATGCTAAGTAACTTAACACATTTCATCACCCTAATCATATCACACATTCAGCAACGGCAACAACAACTCATAACCATACTCAACACAACACAGCACAAAACACACGTATAATATTGGAACACATCCATTCATATTATACATCATACATACATTATGCAATGAGACTCCATGCATGCGGTACCGACTATTCGTGAACACATAGTTCAACCTCACCGATCAAATCCAGATACGGCTACCAAGCTCACTAGTCCCACTCATTTGAGACCTAGTGACTCACTCACTAATTCCTCACCATGGGAATTAGCTACCACCCCAAGGGCTATGCTATGCACGCTAAATCACCTAGCATGCAAACATCAACAATAATCCACAATAACTCACTCACTAATTCCTCACCATGGGAATTAGCTACCACCATAAAGGCCATACTATGCACGCTAAATCACCTAGCATGCAACATCAACAACAATCCACAATGGACATATGCTCACACTCTAAGCCATAAACAGTCCATTCACAATTGCATACATAATAGATATATTCACAGCATTATGCATACCATCATACATTATCAGCATATTTATCACAGAATCATATCATGTCATGCCAAATAATAATTACAGTATCAGCACACTCTACTAATACCCCTACTGCTCAAAACAACGGGAAATGATCCCTACTATATCATCCACCGATATAGGCCAATCATCCAATATGTCCACAATATTTAAATATCAAATTTCCACTTTTCCAACAGTGTTAACCGGTTAACGCCCTGGGTTAACCGGTTAACGCAACACAGAACACGCTTCCTGGCACATTTTAACAGTGTTAACCGGTTAACGCCCTGGGTTAACCGGTTAACGCAAGACAGACAGCAATTTCTCATAATTCATAACAGTGTTAACCGGTTAACACCCTGGATTAACCGGTTAACGCAAGACAGAAAGCTGTTCCTGCGCTAACACGAACAGAATGCAGAATCCCCCGCATTTTCCGCCGCCGGAGGACTTCCGGACCTCCGATTTCGATTCCGTAAAAAGCTACACGTCCAGAAAACTACGACTCACCCAACTATAGATTCAATCACAGTTTTTAACGTAATTTGGTCATCACAATTTGCAACATTCATCATCCAAATTAGGGTCAAATCAATGGCTTATTACTACCCATTACATGTTAACCCATAATACCCATTAAACGACGATAAACCCCCCTTACCTGAGTTAATCCGGCAAATCTTCTTTGACCTTCAACAATCGTGAATTCTCCTCTTGAGCCCTAGCCTCTTCTTCTCCCTTTCTCAGTTTCTTCTCTTTTCTCCCAATGTTACGTGTTCTCTGCTTTCACGTAAAAAAACCCTTTTTACCAAATGGGACCTTATATATATTCCAACTTTATTATTCCAATAATAATAATCCAATAATAATCCAATTATTTAATTAAATTAATAAATATACTTATTAACTTAAATTAAATAATTATCATATTTTATCGGGGTGTTACAACTCTCCCCCACTAAAAGAGTTTTCGTCCTCGAAAACATACCTCAAGCGAATAACTCTGGATAAGACTCCTTATCTGACTCTCAAGTTCCCAAGTCACATTGCCACCTGCTGGTCCTCCCCAAGCTACCTTTACCAAAGCAATCTCTTTACCCCGCAACTGCTTCAACTCTCGATCCTCGATCCTCATAGGTGATGTTTCAACAGTCAGGTTATCTCTCACCTGTACATCATCTACTTGGACCACATGCGACGGATCAGGAATGTACCTCCTCAATTGAGACACATGAAAAACCTCATGCAAATTCGCAAGTGACGGCGGTAAAGCGATACGATAGGCTACCTCCCCTATCCTCTCCAAAATCTGATAAGGACCAATAAATCGAGGTGTCAACTTCTTCGACTTCAAGGCTCAACCAACCCCAGTTATCGGAGTAACACGAAGAAACACATGATCTCCCTCTTGAAACTCAAGTGACTTCCTCCTCTTGTCGTGATAACTCTTCTGACGACTCTGAGCAATCCTCATCTTCTCCTGAATCATCTTAATCTTTTCCGTAGTTTGTTGAACAATCTCCGGTCCAACCACAGCACTCTCACCGGACTCATACCAACATAAAGGTGTCCGACATCTCCTACCATACAAAGCTTCAAACGGTGCCATACCAATGCTCGAATGAAAACTATTGTTGTAGGTAAACTCAATCAAAGGTAAATAACAATCCCAAGCACCTCCCTTTTCCAAAACACAAGCCCTCAAAAGATCCTCCAGTGACTGAATCGTCCTCTCAGTCTGACCATCAGTCTGCGGATGATATGCAGAACTCAATCTCAGCTTAGTTCCCAAAGCCCTCTGCAAACCTTCCCAGAACTTCGATGTAAATCTAGGATCTCTGTCCGAAACAATACTCGACGGAATACCATGCAAACTTACAATTTTCTCAATATACAACTCAGCTAATCTCTCTAACGGATAATCCAATCTGATCGGAATGAAATGAGTCGACTTTGTCAATCTGTCAACAATCACCCAAATAGCTTCAAAATTCTTAATTGTCCTCGGTAAACCAGAAACAAAATCCATACTGATACTATCCCACTTCCACTCTGGAATAGCCAACGGTTGCATTAGCCCATACGGCTTCTGATGCTCAATCTTTGACTTCTGACAAGTCAAACAAGAATAAACAAAACTCGCAATTTCTCTTTTCATTCCCGGCCACCAAAATAACTTTTTCAAATCATGATACATCTTCGTAGCCCCAGGATGAATACTCAGGTCACTACGATGTCCTTCCTCAAGAATACTCTTCTTAAGTTCGGTAACATCCGGAATACACACCCGATTACCAAATTTCAAAACACCATTCTCATCAACTCTGAATTCACCACCTTGACCTTGATTCACTAGAGTCAACTTATCAACCAAAAGCACATCGGATTTCTGACCCTCTCTAATCTCATCCAGAATACCACTCGTTAACTTCAACATTCCCAATTTAACACTATTGTGAGTACTCTCACACACCAAACTCAAGTCTCTAAACTGCTCAATTAAATCCAATTCCTTAACCATTAACATAGACATATGCAATGATTTCCGACTCAATGCATCAGCCACTACGTTTGCTTTACCCGGATGGTAATTCAAACCAAAGTCATAATCCTTCAGAAACTCTAACCATCTCCTCTGTCTCATATTCAGCTCTTTCTGATCAAACAAATACTTTAAACTTTTATGGTCACTGAAAACCTCAAATCTTGACCCGTACAAGTAATGCCTCCATAACTTCAGAACAAATACCACAGCTGCCAACTCTAAATCGTGTGTCGGATAGTTCCTCTCATGAACCTTCAGTTGTCTCGAAGCATAAGCTACAACCTGCTTATTCTGCATCAAAACACCACCCAAACCCAACAATGAAGCATCACAGTAAACCTCAAATGGTTCCGATGGACTTGGTAATATCAGAATAGGAGCAGTAGTTAACCTTCTCTTTAACTCTTGGAAACCTTCTTCACATTTTGAGTCCCAAACAAACGCTTGCCCCTTTCTAGTCAACATCGTCAACGGTAATGCCAACTTAGAAAATCCCTCAATGAATTTCCTATAATAACCTGCAAGTCCAAGAAAACTCCTTATCTCAGAAACTGATTTCGGAGCTTCCCACTTAGATACCGCTTTTATCTTAGAAGGATCAACCGCAACACCACCTCTTGAAATCACATGACCAAGAAAACTAACCTCTTCTAACCAAAATTCACACTTGGAAAGTTTAGCAAATAGCTTCTTTTCTCGTAGAACTTCTAAAACCACTCTCAAATGTTCAACATGCTCTTCTTCAGATTTCGAATACACCAAAACATCGTCAATAAACACCACAACAAACTTGTCTAGATACGGATGGAAAATCCTATTCATATACTCCATAAATACTCCAGGCGCATTAGTCACACCAAAAGGCATTACAGAATACTCATAATGTCCATACCTTGTTCTGAAAGCAGTCTTCTGAATATCCTCAGTTTTCACACGTATCTGATGATACCCCGATCTCAAATCTATTTTGCTGAACACACTCGCACCAGCCAACTGATCCATCAAATCATCAATCCTCGGCAAAGGATACCGATTCTTGATCGCCACTTTATTCAGTTGCCTGTAGTCCACACACAACCTCATAGTACCTTATTTCTTCTTAACCAATAACACTGGTGCGCCCCACGGTGACACACTCGGACGAATAAATTTCTTATCCAACAGATCTTCCAACTGACTCTTCAATTCAGTTAACTCAACAGCAGACATACGGTACGGAGCCATCGACATCGGCCTAGTACCAGGTACCAAATCAATCGAGAACTCAACTTCACGCTCTGGCGGTAATTTATTCACTTCTTCAGGAAACACATCAGGAAAATCACACACCACGGCTAGATCGCAAATCGCCAGTTTATCTTTAGCCTCCAAAGTTGCTAACAGCATAAACAACTCTGCCCCATCTGCTACTGCCTCATTCACCTGCCTTGCTGATAGAAACAAACTCTTTCCTTCCTCAATCTCAGGAAAGATCACAGTCTTATCAAAACAGTTGATATAAACTCGGTTAAACACCAACCAGTTCATACCCAGGATAACATCAATCTGCACTAGTGGAAGACACACGAGGTCCATCCCAAAGTCTCTACCAAAAATACTCAAAGGGCAATTTAAACAAACTGAAGTAGTAGTCACTGAACCCTTCGCAGGAGTATCAATCACCATACTCCCATGCATCTCAGATATCTCTAATTTAAGTTTCACAGCACAATCCAAAGATATAAAGGAATGAGTCGCACCTGTGTCAATAATAGCTACAAGAGGAAAGCCATTAATATAACACGTACCTCGGATCAAACGATCATCTGCAGAAGTCTCAGAACCCGATAAAGCAAAGACCTTGCCTCCCGACTGGTTCTCTTTCTTCGACTTAGGACACTGTGGGCTGATATGACCCACCTCTCCATAGTTGAAACAAGTCATAGTCTTCAACCGGCACTCTGCAGCCAAGTGACCACCTTTGCCACACTTGAAACACTTCTTCTCAGTACTGGTACACTCATGGATACGATGTCCAGCCTGACCACATCTGTAACACTTAGCAGGGGCACTGAAGTCTCCCCCACTAGGTCTCCTCATCCCACTCTGTCTCTGGAAACCTTTGCCAGCTGCATACGGTTTCCCACGATCATTCTGATTCTTGCCTTTCCTATCAACCCTCTGCTGATAGCTCTCTGCTCTGGCCTTGGTATCCTGTTCAAAAATCCTGCAACAGTCAACCAAGTCAGAAAACACTCTAATCCGTTGATACCCAATAGCCTGCTTGATCTCGGGACGTAACCCGTTCTCAAACTTCACACATTTTGAAAATTCCCCAGTAGCCTCATCATAGGGAGTGTAATACTTCGACAGCTCTGTGAACTTAGCAGCATACTCAGTAACAGACCGGTTGCCCTGCTTCAGTTCTAAGAACTCTATCTCTTTCTTTCCCCTGACATCCTCTGGAAAGTACTTCCTCAGGAATCTCTCTCTGAACACCGCCCAAGTGATCTCAGCACTCCCAGCAGCTTCCAACTCAGTGCGGGCAGCAACCCACCAATCATCTGCTTCCTTTGACAGCATATGCGTACCGAACCTGACCTTCTGGTTATCGGCACAGTCAGTCACTCGGAAGATCCTCTCGATCTCCTTCAACCACTTCTGAGCACCATCTGGATCGTATGCTCCCTTGAACATTGGAGGATTGTTCTTCTGGAACTCACTCAGTTGACGAGCAGCTCCCAATCCCACAACATTCGGATTCCCTCCAAGTACTCCAGCTAGCATACCCAGAGCCTCAGCAATCGCAGCATCGTCTCTACCTCTTCCAGCCATCTCTATTCTGAAAACCCAACAATCTAAAACAATAAGTACTGATAGGGTTACACAACACCTATCACATACAGGGAAACAGAAAAATTACGACTCGACTCGACCGACTATGCTCTGATACCACTAATGTAACACCCTTCTAAAATACCCCAATAATAATTAAAAACAACAAATATAAATCAGAGTAGATATGCAATTTCAGGGTGTCACACTTGACACTTCACACCATTCACCAAAATAGTTTGTCATGCTCATTTAATAATCAAAATAAAATATTGCACAATTCGCAGCGGATATGCAAACCATGTAACACATTACATGTAAAATTATTCAACAACCAAATGAAAACAGAGTAAAACATCCCGTCCCGATGTTACATATACCAGAGCATGACCCACTAAGGAACTACACTAGACTCCAAGCACTAGCTTCTACTCAATCACTGCTCGTTACCTGAAACATAGTTGTAAGGGTGAGTTCCTCAATCGATATAATAAGCATTATAAAATATCATGTAATGCTAAGTAACTAACACATTTCATCACCCTAATCATATCACACATTCAGCAACGACAACAACAACTCATAACCATACTCAACACAACACAGCACAAAACACACGTATAATATTGGAACACATCCATTCATATTATACATCATACATACATTATGCAATGAGACTCCATGCATGCGGTACCGACTATTCGTGAACACATAGTTCAACCTCACCGATCAAATCCAGATACGGCTACCAAGCTCACTAGTCCCACTCATTTGAGACCTAGTGACTCACTCACTAATTCCTCACCATGGGAATTAGCTACCACCCCAAGGGCTATGCTATGCACGCTAAATCACCTAGCATGCAAACATCAACAACAATCCACAATAACTCACTCACTAATTCCTCACCATGGGAATTAGCTACCACCATAAAGGCCATACTATGCACGCTAAATCACCTAGCATGCAACATCAACAACAATCCACAATGGACATATGCTCACACTCTAAGCCATAAACAGTCCATTCACAATTGCATACATAATAGATATATTCACAGCATTATGCATACCATCATACATTATCAGCATATTTATCACAGAATCATATCATGTCATGCCAAATAATAATTACAGTATTAGCACACTCTACTAATACCCCTACTGCTCAAAACAACGGGAAATGATCCCTACTATATCATCCACCGATATAGGCCAATCATCCAATATGTCCACAATATTTAAATATCAAATTTCCACTTTTCCAACAGTGTTAACCGGTTAACGCAACACAGAACACGCTTCCTGGCACATTTTAACAGTGTTAACCGGTTAACGCCCTGGGTTAACCGGTTAACGCAAGACAGACAACAATTTCTCATAATTCATAACAGTGTTAACCGGTTAACACCCTGGGTTAACCGGTTAACGCAAGACAGAAAGCTGTTCCTGCGCTAACACGAACAGAATGCAGAATCCCCCGCATTTTCCGCCGTCGGAGGACTTCCGGACCTCCGATTTCGATTCCGTAAAAAGCTACACGTCCAGAAAACTACGACTCACCCAACTATAGATTCAATCACAGTTTTTAACGTAATTTGGTCATCACAACTTGCAACATTCATCATCCAAATTAGGGTCAAATCAATGGCTTATTACTACCCATTACATGTTAACCCATAATACCCATTAAACGACGATAAACCCCCCTTACCTGAGTTAATCCGGCAAATCTTCTTTGACCTTCAACAATCGTGAATTCTCCTCTTGAGCCCTAGCCTCTTCTTCTCCCTTTCTCAGTTTCTTCTCTTTTCTCCCAATGTTACGTGTTCTGCTTTCACGTAAAAAAACCCTTTTTACCAAATGGGACCTTATATATATTCCAACTTTATTATTCCAATAATAATAATCCAATAATAATCCAATTATTTAATTAAATTAATAAATATAATTATTAACTTAAATTAAATAATTATCATATTTTATCGGGGTGTTACAGAGAGCATCTGCCGTCCGATTATCCTCTCGAGGAATATGATGAAAGTCAACTTCTGTAAAGAACGTTGAAATCCTCCTTGCATAATCTCTGTACGGAATGAGACCTGGCTGATTCGTTTCCCATTCACCTTTGATCTGATTAACAACTAGGGTCGAATCACCATACACATTAAGATGTTTGATTCTCAAATCAATGCATTCTTCCAGTCCCATAATACAGGCCTCATACTCAGCCATATTATTCGTGCATTTGAAAGTTAGCCTTGCTGTAAGCGGAATATGTGTGCCATGAGGAGTAACAATTACTGCCCCAATTCCATTTCCATACTGATTCACAGCGCCATCAAACACCATCGTCCATCTGGAACCAGGTTCCGGACCTTCGTCAAGTGTAGGCTCATCACAATCTTTCATTTTCAAATACAGAATCTCCTCATCAGGGAAGTCATACTAAACAGACTGATGATCTTCAATCGGCTGGTGCGCTAAATGGTCAGCCAAGATACTACCTTTGATAGCTTTCTGAGCTCGATACTCAATATCATACTCAGACAACAACATCTGCCAACGGGCAATCCTCCCAGTTAAAGCAGGCTTCTCGAAGATACACTTGATTGGATCCATTCTGGATATCAACCAAGTTGTATGATTTATCATGTACTGGCGCAAACGCTTAGCCACCCAAGCCAAAGCACAACACGTCTTCTCAAGCATTGAGTACCGAGACTCACAATCAGTAAACTTCTTACTGAGGTAGTAGATAGCAGATTCCTTCTTCCCTGATTCATCTTCTTGACTGAGGACACAACCCATCGAGTCTTCAAGAACAGTCAAATACATAATCAGAGGTCTTCCTTCCACAGGCGGAGACAAGATCGGAGGTTCAGACAGATACGCTTTGATACTGTCGAAAGCTTTCTGGAAATCCTCGGTCCAATCATGGGATTGATCTTTCTGAAGGAGCTTGAATATCGGCGCACATGTGGCAGTCATGTGGGATATAAATCTGGAAATATAGTTCAAGCGGCCAAGAAAACCTCGGACTTGCTTCTCAGTTTTGGGTGCAGGCATCTCTTGTATTGCTTTGACCTTTGCAGGATCAACCTCAATACCTCTTTCACTGACAACAAAACCCAACAACTTGCCGGAACGGACTCCAAATGTACATTTGTTCGGATTCAGACGAAGTCTAAACTTCCTCAGACGTTGAAAAAGCTTCAACAAATGCTCAACATGTTCAACTTCCGTTCGGGACTTAGCAATCATATCATCAACATAGACCTCTATCTCCTTGTGCATCATATCATGAAACAAGGTAGTCATAGCACGTTGATACGTGGCTCCGGCGTTCTTCAGACCGAAGGGCATCACTCGATAGCAGAATGTTCCCCAAGGTGTGATGAATGTTGTCTTCTCCATGTCCTCGGGTGCCATCTTGATTTGATTATAACCGGAAAATCCGTCCATAAAGGAAAAGACTTTGAATTTAGCTGTATTGTCTACCAACATGTCGATGTGTGGTGTAGGAAAATCATCTTTTGGACTAGCTTTATTCAAATCTCTGTAATCAACACACATACGGACTTTTCCGTCCTTCTTAGGAACAGGCACAATATTGGCCACCCATTGAGGATATGTAGAAGTCACCAGAAACCCCGCATCAATTTGCTTCTGAACTTCCTCTTTGATCTTCACTGCCATATCTGGATGAGTTCTTCTGAGCTTCTGCTTCACAGGCACGCACTCAGGCTTCAAAGGCAGGAAATGTTGCACAATATATGTATCTAGACCCGGCATGTCTTCATATGACCAAGCAAAGATATCGGAATATTCTCGTAGCAAACTGATCAATTCCTTCTTGACAGACTCTTCAAGAAGTGCCCCAATCTTTACCATACGAACACAATCCTCAGACCCCAAGTTGACTGTTTCCAGATCTTCAAGGTGCGGCTGAATGATCTTCTTCTCGTGCTCAAAGAGACGGGTAATCTCATCAGGAATCCCTTCAACATCATCTTCCTCTGCCTCAAATACAGGGGATTCAAAATTGGGAGATGGCGTTGGATCATTATGTTCAATGGGTTTCAGAATCAACCTGCATAATGATTTTGGTTAATGAAAACTTTAGAATTTAAACAAGCAAATCATTATGCAGATGAAAATTGCTGCTTTTATTCTTGTTTTTATGGGTTTTTTGTGATCACTGATTTCATGCAAAAGCAAAAAGTGAAAACAAATGGAAAAGCAAATGTTTTACAATGCATTAATTGAATGAAAATATCATTGTATAAATGCTGCCAACAATGTCATCACTTCTCCTTTTGGCATGGGAGAAGGGTTTTGAACAAAGTGAACCATTACTCTGATTTATAGATGACTGTAGGAACATCTACAGCGACCCAATTGTGATAGACACCACCAGGAATGATGAAGTTGCTCAGGTCCTCTGCATCCTCTTCTAAGATAGTAGCAGCTTCTTCAGGTTGATCAGCATGGATGAATCCTCCACTCGTGAACAAACCTTGCTCGTTGAATGCCCCAGAGGAATAGCCAATGCCAGCCCGGGATTTGTTGTCTTCAAGCTCAATCATCTTCCCTAAACCAGCAACTGCACCACACTCAATGGCCAGTTTCGCATCACGGTAGGAAGTGAATGAAGGAGACTTCTTCTCAATTGGTTCATCAATAGATAAAGCTTGGAAAGGAGTTCCAACTTCATCCTCAGCGTCAATATACGAGAAAGAAGACAAGTGGCTAACCAGGAGAGCCTTTTCTCCCCCTACCACAACCAGTTTCTTGTTCTTGACAAATTTCAGCTTCTGGTGTAGGGTGGATGTCACGGCGCCAGCCTCGTGAATCCATGGTCTACCAAGGAGACATCTATAAGATGGGTGGATATCCATAACCTGGAAGGTAACTTGGAAATCACTTGGTCCAATTTTTATTGGGAGATCAACTTCCTCAATCACGGTCTTACGCGACCCATCAAAAGCCTTCACAACGACACCACTCTGCCTCATGGGAGGCCCCGGATATGACAATCGAGAGAGTGTGGTCTTTGGCAATACATTCAGAGATGATCCAGTGTCCACCAACACGTTGGACATGGCATCAGACTTGCAGTTCATAGAGATGTGTAAAGCCATGTTGTGGTCTCTTCCCTCCTCAGGGAGATCAGCGTCACAGAAACTCAACATGTTGCAAGCAGTAATGTTTGCAACTATACCATCAAACTGTTCAACGGTGACATCATGATCAACGTAAGCCAGATCCAAAACTTTCTGCAGAGCCTCCCTATGGGGTTCTGAATTCAGCAACAAAGACAAGACGGAGATCTTGGATGGCGTTTGTAGAAGCTGATCTACAACGTTATACTCACTCTTCTTGATGAGCCTCAGCATCTCATCACATTCTTCATTCACAATGCCACTCGGGCCAACAGAAGAATCAGGAGTCTTTTGTACAGAGGAGGAGGGTTATTTGGCAACAGCAAGTGCCGGGTTCTGAACATTAACAGCCGTCCCAACCGGACGCTCAACAGTATCAGAAGCAACAGCCCTAGCCTGAGGCTTAGGCGCGGAAAATACACGACCACTCCGGGTCAACCCATTTACATCGGCAATATTGGTGACAGAAGTAGAAGGCAACGACACTTCCCTCCCATCTTCCACAGCAACGGGATTATATCTGAACGGCATAGCTCGGTCAGAAGAATAAGGCATCGGGCCTGCAGGCTTGATTATCAGAGAAGGAGAGACCTTCGGCTTGCTGCCATCATAACGAATGACAACAGGCTCAGGCAACTTGAACACAGGAGATATAACATTTACCTCGGGTTCGTCTTCATCAACATTACGGTTCTGAAGAATCTCTATGGTTCCCTCATCTAGCAACTCTTGAAGCTCTCTTCGCACTTGGCGACAACCCAGACGGTTCACAGAACAAATGCGGCACCTGTCATGGTCATGCTCCATATGGCTGTACTGACACAGCAAGCGATGCAACTCGACCAGTGACTGTCTAATATGGCTGACATATTTGACTTTGTATTTTCCAGGACACCCCTGGACCATGTTCACAGATTTCTCATGCTCGGGCAATGGGTTCTTTGTAACATTGGGGCCTGAGTCCTCGAAGCTCAGAATGCCACATCTCATCAGGTCTTGAACTTTGGTCTTCAGCTGAAAACAATTCTCAACATCATGGCCCGGAGCGCCAGAATGATAGACACAGTGCAGATCAGGCCTATACCACCATTGAGGGTTGACCGGTATAGCCGGAGGATCTCTTGGAGTAATCAGCTTCCTCTCTATTAGAGAGGGATACAACTCTGCATACGACATGGGAATCGGATCGAAACTGATCTTCTTCCTATCATAGTTCATATTAGCTTGATTACTGGTGCTACCACGAGGCTGGTAGGCCTGTTGCTGTGGACGAGATTGTTGTTGACGATACTGTTGAGAAGATTGTTGCTGATTGTGTTGCTGCTGATGATATTGCTGATGTTGATAATTGTTTCGGAAAATAGGTGCTATACTAGCCACCTAGTGCTGATGACGCACGGGCTTCCTCTTATCAGAGGGTCTTTTGGATTTGGCATGAGACTGCACAGCATGTGCTTCCCCATCTTTCTTCTTAAACGCCCCATACCGTTTAGAAGAGCCTTCCTCTTTACTCAAACGTCCTTCCCGGACACCTTCTTCCAGCCGCATCCCCATGTTCACCATCTCGGTGAAATCAGAGGGAGCACTAGCTACCATCCGCTCATAATAGAATGAGCTAAGAGTCTTCAAAAAGATCTTAGTCATTTCTTTCTCTTCCAGCGGAGGAGTGATCTGAGCAGCCAATTCTCGCCACCTCTGGGCGTACTCCTTGAATGTCTCTTTATCCTTCAGGGACATGGCCCTGAGTTAATCACGGTCAGGCGCCATATCAACATTATATTTGTATTGCTTGACGAAGGCTTCGCCAAGATCATTGAAGGACCGGATGTTTGCACTATCAAGGCTCATATACCAGCGAAGAGCCGCACCGGACAAACTATCTTGGAAATAATGGATCAGAAGCTGATCATTATCTGTTTGCGTAGACATTTTTCTGGCGTACATGACCAGATGAGCAAGAGGGCAGGTGTTCCCTTATACTTTTCAAAGTCAGGGACTTTGAACTTGATTGGAATCTTAACACCGGGAACAAGGCAAAGCTCAGCAGCAGACTTGCCAAACAGATCCTTCCCTCTGAGAGTCTTCAATTCCTTTCGCAGCTCAAGGAACTGATCATTCATAGCTTCCATCTTCTCATTAACATCTGGGCCCTCAGACGACTCAGAATGATAGATGGTGTCGTCTACCCTGGGAATGGTATGCACGACAGGAGGAGCAACAGCAAGGACCGGGCTAGATGCCGGCATAGAAGCAAAAGTCGGAGCAGGAATATCTGGCATGAAACCCGGAGGCATACCCCAAGGAAACCCGGCTGGCATGGCATGTGTCACAAAGTGAGCACTGGCAGCTGGCACAGTCGGAGCAACGACTTCAGATATAACCGTCCTCTGGG
Source organism: Lathyrus oleraceus (assembly GCF_024323335.1). NCBI lineage: Eukaryota > Viridiplantae > Streptophyta > Magnoliopsida > Fabales > Fabaceae > Lathyrus > Lathyrus oleraceus. The sequence goes on along the minus strand of NC_066583.1, from coordinate 153,149,634 downwards.
GAGGAGTTGCAGGCGGTGGAGAAGGTTGGTTCTGAGCAGACAGAAACTGCTCCATCAAAGCACTCAGACGAGCGACCTCTTCCTTCAGTTCTCTGTTCTCTTGCTCAAGTTGATCCATTACTCTTGCAGAATTGGCTCTGGTATAGTACCGGTGAGTCAGCTTGTCTCAAAATAAATGAAGAGCACAGAGTTAGGCCACAGACAAGAAGACCAGAAACAAGGTACCTGCTTATGCAAAATGATGCATGAAATGCTTGTGCAGATGCTTTGTTTACTTTTCAAGGAACCCTTAGGGCATTATTTGCAAATTTTGAATTTTTAAGCATTTTAATTCTCATATGGAAAATATCTCATCAAATATATTCGAGACAAAGAAGTACAACATTTTTGATCGAATTACAAAGAGAAAAGGAAAATAGACATCCTATGGATCCCTAGAAGATCGGGATGCTGGAAGACGAGATGCACACAGCTTCTTGATCTCTCTCTCATAGGCAGCTTCCATATCTGCTTTCTCTTTTGCAAGTCGATCATACTTCCTCTTCCAGAATTTGGAAGACTGAGGAAGCAGAGAGGTCCAAGTATCATTCGGATCGTCGATCACCTGATGCTCGAGAAACTCAATCAGAGCGTCCTTCTCCTTGATCTGCTGCAGCAATTCCTCTCTTTCACGAATCCAGGCACGTGAAAGGTCTTCTTCTCTCAACTCCTCTACACATTGGTTAGGGAGGGTTGAAGGCCCAGCCACATCCAACGGTGTAGGTCTCGGATGATCATATGGCATAAGGTACTCGGCAGCTCTCTGTCTGACCCAAGAGGTATATGGCTCCAAAGCAATGCAATTCTTCGGACCCAACTCATTCCTACTCTTCTTGTGAATATTGCGCCAAGCGTGAACAAATCTGGCTTTCAGGCCTTGGGGATCTTTACCCTCCTGAAAGAATACACCTTCTAACAGAATGTTATGAGGTTTATCCTTTAAGGGGAACCCAAGCTGACGTCGTGCTAGAACAGGATTGTGGCTGATCCTACCACATGTACCGAGAAGAGGCACATTAGGGAATTCACCACAATAATCGATGATCTGCACAGTATCATACACGCGATCATACCAAGAGATATCATCATTAGTGAGAGACATGAGTCTCTGAGACCACCGTAGACATCCCTTGTTCTCCTTGAAAGCAAGCGTCTGCGGCAAGTGCGAAATAAACCACTTGTACAGCAAAGGCAGACAACACACAATAACCCCTCCACCCTTCGCATTCCTCAGATGCAAAGAGAAATAGGCATCACCCAACAAAGTCGGAACGGGATTAAGAACTGAGAAGATCCTAATGGCGTTCATATCCACAAATTTGTTGAAGTTGGGAAATAATACCAATCCATAGACGAGCAACACAAATAAAGCCTCAAAGGTATCCTCACTCATGGCTTTCCCATAAACAGTAGCTTGAGCGATGAGGAAATCAGAAGGAATACCCTGAATTCCACCCTTGGTAGTCAGATTAGCTTTAACCGACGCTTCATCTATGTGCAACAAGTCTGCAATCTCTCGAGCAGTCGGAATACTCTCTAAGCCACTGAACGGCACCTGGTCCAGAATCAGGATCCCAAGAAGATGAGAATATTCTTCCAAAGTAGGCAATAGCTGGAAGTCCGGGAAGGAGAAGCAGTGATACAGAGGATCATAAAACTGCGCCAGAGTACTCATCAATCCCTCATCAACCTGAGTCGTCAACAGAGGCAGAAGCTTCCCATAGCGAGCCTTGAAACCCAAGGGATCTAATACATAAGATGTCAGATTCCTTAACTCTTTCACATCAGGTTGTCTAAAGCTATACTTCTTTGTATGCCTTTTCGGTCTTTCCATGTCTGAAAATTTTGCAAATAAACCCTTTTAAGTTCCTTGAAAATTTTCTCATTTTTCTGATGACATGAATGCAGATGAATGCATGAATGCATGAATGTAACAATCACACTCAAGGATCAAGCAAGCACACCAAACAAAGGTCATGGGAAAGCTCATTGTATCCCTAATATCAATCATCCATTTTGGTGGATTTAGGTTTTCACCTTATCAACACCCAAGTTCCATTGATATTAACGGTACATGAACCGGCTCAATCATCCTTAATATCAACCATCCGTTTTGGTGGATTTAGGTTTTTTCACCTTATCAACACCCAGGTTCCATTGATATTAAGGTTGTATGAACGACTCAACCATGAATCACGGGTTTGCTGAGAGTCACGAGCATGGAGTCCTGGTTAAGAACCACCCAAAGGGAGAGTACTAGGGTTTAGACCTGCCAGACATGTTCTACCAGAGGTTCCCATAATCATCGTCCCATCTTTCGAATATTATCGGAGGAACGAATACTCGTATTCCAAAAATATTCTCAAGAGAGACTCTTATGAGTGTAGTATCGCGTAACAATCGCATCAGAATTGACATCTGAACGACCTCCGCACTACGTCCAAAAAAATAGGCCAAGATGGGCTTGGTAAACTACGGTCCTTGGCTTCTAAGGCACATGATTGAAAGAATAATGCCTAACCACAAATAACTTGTGTGACATTATTAATCCAACATGACCTCCACCAAGTGAATGGACTCGCAAGTCAACTGGCTAAGGAATACTCCACACCAGTCAACAAGACTACGCCATTCTCCTATCCTAAGGTGCACTCGAGTTCGGGTACAGAACTCATCTCACAGAGATCACCAAAGCAAACAGCAATTGTATATCAAGCAATTCAAACATTACACACAATACAGTTATCCCAAATTGTACAAAAATATGTCAAATAACAGATAAACAAATATCATACAACAAGGGTGAAAAGTAGGCAATACCACCAGGGAAGGTCTAATGTTTTCCCTAGCAGAGTCGCCACTTTTCTGTAGCGGTGTATTCGTCACTTTATGATTTATTGACTAAATCAAAAGCAAAGCATACAAAGAAATCGAGTCGCCACCGCACTTTTATTTATCCTAAGGAATGGCTAAAAAGCGAACAAAAGCCTAAGAAGTTTTACACATAGAAAACTAATAAAAAGATCAGAGAATCTGGGTAAGGGGTTAATTACGCAATGGGAAGGTGTTAGGCACCCAAAACGTCCTAGGTACTCCTAGGGAGCCCTTTTCACACTTGTTGTATAAAAGAGTTTATTTGTTCATGACATATTGTGCAAACATGATTGGGAAGATGGGAAAAGAATATACAATTTTTATTGTTTTTGTGTTTGAACGGATGAATCCGTTGCCTACGTACCTTCCATGAAAGGTAAGGATCAAAACGCCGTAGTTCGGCTAAAAGATTTCCAAAAATGTGTGTGAGTTGATTTTAAAACACAAGCCCTAAGGTCTTTCGTTATCCACGGGAGAAAACTCAACCTTATACAAACAACAGATCCACCATGTGAGAAAAGCTTCGACGTACTAGAGGGGTTAACCCTGTTTTCAGTACGGAAGTCTTACAGTTCGATCACTAAGGACAACAGGTGAGATTAACATCAACTAACTAGGATAAATCAAACCTATGGCTAATGTATGAAAACATATCAAAAATGGACAAAGCCACAAAACAATTGAATGGGTGAAGTTAATTGATTATGAGTATTCACGAAATATGGTCAAAGTATGATTAGGGTTCCATTCAAAGAAGTGTTATGAAATGGAGTTTGAAAAGTCAAGGACTTAGGGTCCAGGTTTCTAATTTGAAAAGACATGAAGATGTTTGCACAATAGTTCAAAGTTTTTTGAAAGCAACATGTGAAAAGGTTTAGGACAAAGAGGGTATGGATGGAGGAGTGTAAAACTTCTCAGAAGTTCACCTCTTGAGATCATATAGACGATGATTCAAGTGTGTCCTTAGGAATAGGCAAATGAGCAATAACAAATAAGCAAAACGAATGATACCGGAAGCCAATTGCTGGGCTTATACCAATCTCACAACAAAGGTGGATACCGGATACCAATAAATGGATTTACACCAGTCTCCTAAAACAAACAGGGATGTCAGATGCCAATAAATGGACTTATTCCAACCTCCTAAAACAAAACAAAACCTGGATATCAGATGCCAATCTATCTGGGCTTACTCTAATCTCCAACAGATGATCATAGGAATACAAATGCCAACAACATGGACTTACACTTGCATCCTCACATACAACAACACAAACAAGCACTAAGCAATGGACATAAGTTGCCAAATGAAATGGTCTTACACTCTATCCCTTCCAAATCATAGGAACAATGGCCAATGAATGGACTTACAGTTGTCCTCAATAGGCAATCAAAGATGGATCACAGAGATATGAAATGATGATCATGCAATAATGAACAATTAATGATGATAAATGCACAAAGGCAAACACACAAACATGTACAGATGAACCAAGCAATCAATCAAACAAAGCCATTTAGCACACACTATATGCAAGCAATTAGGCTCAAGCAAGGTTTAGACTTTTAAAGTCAACTGGAATGGGGTAAGTGGTGCTCTTAACCTTAACATTGAGAGTTAAGGTGAAGCAGATGAAAGGATATGAGGGGTGTGCCTCATTGCTCTTATCCCTGGTCAGGGAGAGCTTGGAATATCAGAAGGTGTGGGAGTTCAGAAAGTTGGAACTCTCTCCACAAGTTAATGACTCTATAGATCTTGGGTTAAGATCCACAATGCTACAACATGTAATGTGAGCAAAGGGAAGACACACAGAATAGTAGGAGATGGACTACACATCTCTTCTATCTACCAATTGCCTTATCAAAAGGACTTTTCCTGCTTGGGGACAAAAATAAACAATCACAAACATTGCCTCTTAAGGAGGACTTCAGACAGGTGCCTGGCCAAGTAACAGGCCAGGTCTTCCAGACTACATGAAGAGGAGATGTTATACCTCAATGCTTAAGCTATCAAGCAGAGCAAAAGCAAGTTCACAATGAACTATAGCAACTAAATGTACCTGTGGAAACATCAAACAAAATCAGTATACTATACAGACAATCAACCAACAGTTAATGCAACAGACAACCAATATAGGCAAAGGCATAAGCCACAAGTCAATCCCAATTGAATCAACTTCAACCTACAAAACACACATTAGTAATCAAAAGCAAATATCAAATGCTCTCAAGATGAGGCATCATCAATTGTGTAACTTGTATGTGCAACCTGAAACAAAGCTTCAAACATGAGAGGCAAACCCTTAGGCTAAAGCCTAGGGTCAAAGATGAGGGAAAAATTTAAAACAGAACATGAAAATTCATAAGAACCAAGTTTAATCAATCAAGAACATCATCCAATTGGTCTCATGTCAAAACCATGCACCAAATCCATTTCCTAAGCAAAACATGTCAAACAAGCAAGTTGGAATCACATTGGAGCAAACAGAATGATCACAAGCATATTAATTCCAAAATGACTCAATAAATCTCAAGAAAAATCAAGTCTAAATAGAACATATCCAAGGATAAGCACACCAAAAATCATGGCATTTGGACAAGTATAAGCATGTCAAATAAAATCATCAAGTCAAAGTATGCAAAAACAAGCCCAAAGGAAGCACAAATTGATGCATCAAGTTCACACAAGCATAAAACAGTGATGACAAATGATAAATGATCCAAACCAAAACCAAAATGAACTTCAACATGTTAGGAATCAATGTACAAAATTTCAGTCTCATATGACAAGGCATAAGAATTTCACAAATCATCTAAATTCAACACTCAACAAAAATCCAAACATGACAAGCCAGAAGAGAAAATCTCAAACAAATTGGAAATGCCCTCAAAATATCCACAAAAAATCATGATCAAACTTAACATCCATAAAAATCAACATGCAAAAAATCAGATTAATTGAAGTTCATGTGGCATGGTAAATAAAATCAGAAAATTGGACAAGAAATGGTGTGACACACATTGTCACACCTATATTGATCACATCATATCTCACAAACCAGAAATGCAAAAATAGCAAACTCAATGCCAAAATGCTCATCAAGGTGTCTAGTTTATGCATGTCAATTTTCATGTTCATTGGATCAAGCATCATCATTTCACAATCAAAAGAGCATGCAAGGTGCAAGAAAACACATGTAAACATAAACCCTAGGCAATTTTAAAATCCAACCGAGCACAAATCTTGGAAAAATATCCATAAAATAGAAGACATGATAAGGATCATTGTGGAAAAAATTTCATGTGATTTGGATCAGTATTTTTTGAGTTATGAATTTTTTAATGTGGATAAAAAATAAAAAATGATGAATGAAGCATATGAACATGTGAATGCATGAATGAAGAAAATACAAAAGCCAAAATATGGAGATGCTTGGAGCCGGAATCGAACCGCGCTCGAATTCAAATTGAGGCGCCACTTAATGAAACGGTCTGTTTCATTAAGTGAGGTGGCGCGCTGTAATTGGTGCATGGCACAAAAACAACAAAAAACATGCAAAACACGGCCAAGGCAGATCAAAGCAGCGCTGGGAAACTAAACCCTAACATGTTCATCCAAATTCATCGTGTTCATCATCATCATGATCCAATGTGCACAGAAATTAACAAAACATATATCATTAGAATCCTCATTCAACACACATCAATAATCCAGCAATGATTCAACCTAATTCTACTCATGTCAAACGCATCGATCAAAATAAGTTTTAACATCCAAACTTAAAATCAACCTAACTTTCTCAAAACTCAATGAAATCAAGAGATCTAAAGCTCAGCATACTCTATGATGTAAGATCTACACGATGCATACATCAATTTCAACAAACATGAGAATCGAAATCTAACCTCACTGAAGATGCAGAGTTGGATTCGTGCTTTTCAGGCTTGGAAATGTTGAAACAGAAGCGCTATAGTGCTTGGATAGATGAATGGATGCAAGATTTCAGCTCAGCAGTGCTTGATTCTTCTTGAAACCTCAACTGCCATGGGAAAGCACAAGCTTCAACAGCTTCGAATCTTCAAGAATCCTTCACAATCTTGCTTCAACAGATCTTCACAATGCTGGTAAATGATGAATAGATCGAAAAACAAGCAAAAGAAAATGAAGAAAAATGAAGAAAAAGTTGAGAGAATTTGAGATGAAAAATTTTGGATCTGAGTTTGTGAAGTTGTTGTTACTGATTTTCTGTTATGTTTAGGGTTATATACTACCTGTTAATCAAGCTAGTTAATCATGATTAAGCAAAATGCAATGGATTAAGTGAAATGGGAGTGTTATGCAATTTGGCCAAAATACCCTCATGTAATTCCATGCAATGGAACAGTGCGAATTTCACTTGAAACAAGTCTTAAAATCTGTTTTGAGGCCAATGGAATTGGTTTGAAATGAAAATAATGCACATTTTTCAAATTCACATTTTCCCACCAAAATTCAAAATGAAATCAAGTGAAAAATGAAATATTTTTGTGATGAAATTTAATGAAATGTGATGCATGATTATGATAGTGCACATAAAAAGTGAAATGCTCCAAAAAGAACCACATGAATTGGCCATTTGGTGTGAAAGTTATGCCTTGTTGAAGTTCAAAATCCATTGCCAATGATTTGATCATAACTTGCCAACCACAAATGAGAAATGGATGTTCTTGGACTTTTTGGAAAGGTAAGAGCAAGATCTTAAACTTTCATGTTGGACAAAATTTGATTTGAAGCTTTCTTGATAATGTAAATTTGAGGAGAAGACCTTTCCATTTTTGGCATTTTGAAATTACAGGTCACTTACTATTTTTGGAAACTTTTTGTCTGACCTCAAATTCTCCAATGATGATGTTTGACATGTTATATGAGGCTTGTATTGACATGAATGAGGCCTCTCCAACCATCTCCCACCATCAGATCCCTGACTTTATGTACAGTTGACCACAGTTGACTTTGCTAGGGTTTTGGTTGACTGAACAATGTCTTGATGAATTTCAAGCCTCTACCACTTGAGATCTTGATTCAAAATGATACCAAGGTTCATATGAACTCTTGATGAATGATCATGGTGCCCAAATTCTCCAGAATGGCCACCATCTATGGCTCAATGAATGCCTTTGACTGGCTTGACCTAATGTTTTTCATTTGCAAGCAATCAAGGTTAGATGACAATATTTTTGTACTTTTGGGTTAGTAAACAAATGAAAAGCAATGATATACAAATGCAAAACATGCTTGGTGATCAAGAACCACTCTCAAAAGACAACCCACCCACAGGGAAGGAGGCAAGGTGCACAATGATCCTTGAGGCAATGATATGATATGATATGATGCCATGAGGGATCTTAGGGACAAAATTGGGGTCTTACAGATTGCTACCCACTTGGTCAGATCTTTTCAACTCTAAACTCTTAAATTTTGTATATAGGATAGTCTCTTCGTCTTCTCCCCATTTCTTTAATTTCAAAATCTCTCCCTCCATTTTTCAAAATCTTCTTTGTGTGAACTACTCTTGTTCTAAAACTTTGACCACTTTTGCAAAAAGATAGAAACTTTGGCCTTATGCCATTGCATTTTCAAAATTCTTTTCTTAAATCAAACTTGTGAATAAACTTAACTATACTTGACCTAAACTTTCAAAAAGCCAAAAAGAACTAACTCATTCAAACCATTTTTAGGCCTTTGTGCCTTTCAAACTTAAATTTTGTTAAGCAATGCATCCATTTTGAAATTTGTATCACGAACTACGAGGTTTGGATCCCTCATTTTTATGTTGGTACGTAGGCACAAGTCCGAAGGTCTTGTCAAACACAAGAATATAATTAATGAATTCTTTTCTCATCCCCCCATTCTATTTGTTTGTAAACATCACTTTGTACAAAATACATATTCACACAAAAAGGGCTCCCTAGGAGTACCTAGGACACTTTGGGTGTTAACACATTCCCTATGTGTAACCAACCCCCTTACCTGTGATCTCTGACTTTTATTAGTTTTTATTTGAAAACTTCTTACTTTTTGGCTTTTGTTCGTACTTTTTCCCTTTTCCCTTGGAAACAATAAAAGCACGGTGGCGACTCTTGTTAATTGATCTCTAGCTTGTCAATAGCTTGATGATCGTGAATTTCCCGCTATACACTACTTTTTACTCGATTAAAACTATTTATTACACAATATAGTATGTTTATCTGCAGGTATTTATCGATTAAAAGGTTTACCATAAGAAAAATGGGAAATAGCAAAAAGGAAAGAAAAAGGCAAGAAAAAAGAAGGAAATGAGGTTTCCAATGGGATAATGGGCCACCAAAGCAAATGGGCTTGTGGCGCCCATTACCCAAAGGATGTGGCGCCCGCCATATTGGGCCAAAAGGATTGAAAAGTGGTGTGCGGTTACTACAAGAGTGACACTCGCCATTCATCATGGAATTAGGGTTGTGGCAACCGCCACAACCGAGTCTCCCCACTTTTCCTACTTTTTCTCCATCCTTTTACCCACGGTTTCCACTACTCTTGCTACAATTGAGGAATGTGAAAAGGATATAAAAAGGGGACCATTCAGACTCGCTGGCTCTCTCTCTCTCTTCTTCCGAGTTTTTAGTTTACTCTCTCTTTTTCCAGTTTTTAGTTTACGCTTAATTATTTTCAGCACTATTTTTCTTTGAGTTTTCTAGGCAGTTTCTTACCCTTGTAAACGTGATAGTTTTCCACATCGGGGACTATTACAAATCATTATTTTTTACGCATTCGGGATTCAATTGTAAGAGATATTCATTGCCAAAGCCTGCCGGAATTATTTAATCGAAGATTCAAGATTCAATTCCAGTTCTTAAATTTCCATCCAGGTTTATTATTGTTTACTGTTTTAGTTATTTATGCCTTACTATATGATTAATTCCCCAATTTCCATGTCTGTCACCGGGTCTATGTCCGGCTAAACCCTTAGGGATCGGTATGTAAAGACCATCGAAACGACGGGATTCAATAAATAATTGGTGTTAGTTTTTATAAAACTAATTTTTCCGGTTTTAGTTTCTTATTTTAATCAAACTGTTTTTCGTACGAGAGTACGAAACAAACTAAGGTTACGGTCAATAAAAACGAGAGTTTGAGATTTTAACCAGATAGCTTAAACTAGGCATTGATCCTAAATACAGCGAGAGCGCTTTAGGATTAATTAGACTTTATCTATATTCAAAAAGTACTTTTAAATGCAAAATAAGACCGTGAGAGCCAGGCATTTTGGTTTAGGAGTATGGTCGGAGTCAATAAAACGAGAGTGTGAGGCTAAGTCCTTTCTATAAGTAATTTCTACTGAAGAATATTTTAACAAATAAGATTACACCAACTATCTATCGAATCCCCGAGGTTTGATGTATTACATACCGATATCCCCTATATCTTATATCTTTATCTTTATTCTATTCTATAATTATTTCTCTTCATCCCTCCGATCTTAGAACAATCATTCGCCTTAGATTTACATAGTAACCTCAGACCACGATACGTTCGATTATTAGTCCTTGTGGGTTCGATAATCTTTAAAACTACGCGATAGGACTGTGCACTTGCAGTCACAATTCACATAGACTTACCAAAGTCGCGATCAAGTTTTTGGCGCCGTTGCAGGGGACTAATTTAGTCGATTTCGTAACTCTAGCGTTACCCAACATAGACTAAGGCAACAATTCTTTTTCCCTGTCTACATTTGTCGAGTGTATGCCAAGTACTCGCTCTCAGGGCGAGAAATTAAACCTACAACTCGACGAACCCGAGCGTTATCTTAGGTTAGAACACCGGATACGAGACTTGATACGGGAACATCATATCAAGCTAAATCTTCATGACCTTAACATTCCTACTTCTGCATCAGTTGTTCAACCAGAGATGGCCGAACAAGTGCAAAACCGTCCTCTTAAGTATTATGCAATCCCTTCACAGGATGAACCTCATAACAGCATCGCTGCCCCTGCAATTGAAGGCAACAGTTTCGAACTAAAACCCTCACTGTTGTCAGTCGTACATCAAAACCAATTTTCAGGTAGTCCCACGGAGGACCGGAACCTACACTTGTCAGTATTTTTGCAATACGCAGACACAGTGAAAGCGAATGGTGTCAGCTCAGAAGCTATAAGACTTCGTCTTTTCCCATTTTCATTAAGAGATAGAGCTAGAGCTTGGCTCCAGTCTCTACCATCCAACTTTGTCACTACGTGGAACGAGTTGAAGAAAGTCTTCTTAGCCCGATATTTCCCACCTAGCAAGACGGTTATGCTAAGAGCCCAAATAAACGGGTTTAAACAAAAGGATAATGAATCACTTTTTGAACCTTGGGAGAGATACAAAGACATGATGAGGCTATTCCCACATCACGGTCTAGAAGAATGGCTGATAATTCACACCTTTTATAACGATCTCTTGTACAATACAAGATTGACAATAGACGCCACCGCAGGTGGCGCATTGATGGATAAACCATACAACAAGGCCTATCAACTCATTGAAAGTATGGCCCAAAATCATTACCAATGGGGAAGCGAAAGAACCTCTGTAGAGAAACCTCAACTGAAGGGCGGCATGTACGAATTGAGCAGTCTTGACCATGTCAACGCCAAGGTAGATGCCCTGACTTAAAAGATAGACAGCTTGACCATAACACCAGCAGCCACCGTGGCTGCCATAACACCAAACTGCGAGATATACGGAGTTCAAGGGAATACTGCCCCAGAATGTCAACTCTTGAAAGGAACCTCCACAGACTAGGTGAACTATGCTCAAGGAAACCCCTACTCAAATACCTATAACCTAGGTTGGAAGAACCATCCTAACTTCTCATACAAAAACAATAATGCATTGTATGCACCTAATCAAACACCTGTTGTACCACCAATACTCAGAATGCTCCTAGGAAATCAAACTTAGAAATAATGATGGAAAACTTTATAGCTACCCAAGCCCAAACAAATAAGGATTTCTTAAATCAAAACATACACACTAGTGAGCAAATCAAGCAGTTAGCAAACAAGGTAGACGCATTAGCCACCCATAACAAAATGTTGAAAACTCAAATCTCACAAGTGGCTCAACAACAAGCACCTATTGCTGCTCCTGCAGGCACATTTCCTGGACAGCTGCAACCAAACCCGAAAGGTCATGCAAATGCTATTATACTATGAAGTGGGACAGAACTAGACGGATCGACCGACCCTAGAACTCAAAACCCATCCATGCATCAAGACCCAGGTAAGGTAACTGAGAAGGAAGACGAATGGGAGGAAGATAAAAACGAAGAGGCCGTAGAGAAAGAAGAACCTTATGTGCCTCCACCACCATATAAACCCCATATCCCTTATCCTCAAAGACTTGTTAAATCTAAAAGTGTAGGGCAATTTAAAAAATTCGTAGAGCTTCTAAAACAATTGAATATCACAATACCCTTTACAGAAGCCATAACTCAGATGCCCTCATATGCTAAGTTTCTCAAAGATGTTTGCATGCTAGGTGATTTAGCGTGCATAGCATAGCCCTTGGGGTGGTAGCTAATTCCCATGGTGAGGAATTAGTGATGTGAGTCACTAGGTCTCAAATGAGTGGGACTAGTGAGCTTGGTAGCCGTATCTGGATTTGATCGGTGAGGTTGAACTATATGTTCACGAATAGTCGGTACCGCATGCATGGAGTCTCATTGCATAATGTATGTGTGGCGTATAATATGAATGGATGTATTCCAACATTATACGTGTGTTTGTGTTGTGTTGTGTTGAGTATGATTATGAGTGATGTTGTCGTTGCTGAATGTGTGATATGATTAGGGTGATGAAATGTGTTAAATTACTTAGCATTACATGATATTTTATAATGCTTATTATATCGATTGAGGAACTCACTCTTACAACTATGTTTCAGGTAACGTGCAGTGATTGAGTAGAAGCTAGTCCTTGGAGTCTAGTGTAGTTCCTTAGTGAGTCATGCTCTGGTAGATGTAACATCGGGACGGGATGTTTTGCCTTGTTGTTCGGTTTGGTTGTTGAATAACCTTACATGTAATGTGTTACATGTTTTGCATGTTGTTGTTAATTTCTATCCGCTGCGAATTATGCAAATGTTTATTTTGATGAATAAATGAGCATGACGAGTTAAATTGGAACATGGTGTGAAGTGTCAAGTGTGACACCCTTAAATTGCATATATACTCTGATTTATGTTTGGTTGTTTTAATTAATTATTGGGGTATTTTAGAAGGGTGTTACATTAGTGGTATCAGAGCATAGTCGGTCGAGTCGAGTCGTAATTATTCTGTTTCCCTGTACGTGATAGGTGTTGTGTAACCCTATCAGTACTTATTGTTTTAGCTTGTTGGGTTTTCAGAATAGAGATGGCTGGAAGAGGTAGAGATGATGCTGCGATTGCTGAGGCTCTGGGTATGCTAGCTGGAGTACTTGGAGGGAATCCGAATGTTGTGGGAATGGGAGCTGCTCGTCAACTGAGTGAGTTCCAGAAGAACAATCCTCCAATGTTCAAGGGAGCATACGATCCAGATGGTGCTCAGAAGTGGTTGAAGGAGATCGAGAGGATCTTCCGAGTGACTGAGTGTGCCGATAACCAGAAGGTCAGGTTCGGTACGCATATGCTATCAGAGGAAGCAGATGATTGGTGGGTTGCTGCCCGCACTGAGTTGGAAGCTGCTGGGAGTGCTGAGATCACTTGGGCGGTGTTCAGAGAGAGATTCCTGAGGAAGTACTTTCCAGAGGATGTCAGAGGAAAGAAAGAGATAGAGTTCTTAGAATTGAAGCAGGGCAACCGGTCTGTTACTGAGTATGCTGCTAAGTTCACAGAGCTGTCGAAGTATTACACTCCCTATGATGAGGCTACTGGGGAATTTTCGAAATGTGTGAAGTTTGAGAACGGGTTACGTCCCGAGATCAAGCAGGCTATTGGGTATCAGCGAATTAGAGTGTTTTCCGACTTGGTTGACTATTGCAGGATTTTTGAACAGGATACCAAGGCCAGAGCGGAGAGCTATCAGCAGAGGGTTGATAGGAAAGACAAGAATCAGAATGATCGTGGGAAACCGTATGCAGCTGGCAAAGGTTTCCAGAGACAGAGTGGGATGAAGAGACCTAGTGGGGGAGACTCCAGTGCCCCTGCTAAGTGTTACAGATGTGGTCAGGCTGGACATCGTTTCCATGAGTGTACCAGTACTGAGAAGAAGTGTTTCAAGTGTGGAAAAGGTGGTCACTTGGCTGCAGAGTGCCGGTTGAAGACTATGACTTGTTTCAACTGTGGAGAGGTGGGTCATATCAGTCCACAATGTCCTAAGCCTAAGAAAGAGAACCAGTCGGGAGGCAAGATCTTTGCTTTATCGGGTTCTGAGACTTCTGCAGATGATCGTTTGATCCGAGGTACGTGTTATATTAATGGCTTTCCTCTTGTAGCTATTATTGACACAGGTGCGACTCATTCCTTTATATCGTTGGATTGTGCTGTGAAACTTAAATTAGAGATATCTGAGATGCATGGGGGTATGGTGATTGATACTCCTGCGAAGGGTTCAGTGACTACTACTTCAGTTTGTTTAAATTGCCCTTTGAGTATTTTTGGTAGAGACTTTGGGATGGACCTCGTGTGTCTTCCACTAGTGCAGATGGATGTTATCCTGGGTATGAACTGGTTGGTGTTTAACCGAGTTTATATCAACTGTTTTGATAAGACTGTGATTTTTCCTGAGATTGAGGAAGGAAAGAGTTTGTTTCTATCAGCAAGGCAGGTGAATGAGGCAGTAGCAGATGGGGCAGAGTTGTTTATGCTGTTAGCAACTTTGGAGGCTAAAGATAAACTAGTGATTTGCGATCTAGCCGTGGTGTGTGATTTTCCTGATGTGTTTCCTGAAGAAGTGAATGAATTACCGCCAGAGCGTGAAGTTGAGTTCTCGATTGAATTGGTACCTGGTACTAGGCCGATGTCGATGGCTCCGTACCGTATGTCTGCTGTTGAGTTAACTGAATTGAAGAGTCAGTTGGAAGATCTGTTGGATAAGAAATTTATTCGTCCGAGTGTGTCACCGTGGGGTGCACCAGTGTTATTGGTTAAGAAGAAAGAAGGTACTATGAGGTTGTGTGTGGACTACAGGCAACTGAATAAAGTGACGATCAAGAATCGGTATCCTTTGCCGAGGATTGATGATTTGATGGATCAGTTGGTTGGTGCGAGTGTGTTCAGCAAAATAGATTTGAGATCGGGGTATCATCAGATACGTGTGAAAACTGAGGATATTCAGAAGACTGCTTTCAGAACAAGGTATGGACATTATGAGTATTCTGTAATGCCTTTTGGTGTGACTAATGCGCCTGGGGTATTTATGGAGTATATGAATAGGATTTTCCATCCGTACCTAGACAAGTTTGTTGTGGTGTTTATTGACGATATTTTGGTGTATTCGAAATCTGAAGAAGAGCATGCTGAACATTTGAGAGTGGTTTTAGGAGTTCTACGAGGAAGGAAGTTATTTGCTAAACTGTCTAAGTGTGAATTTTGGTTAGAAGAGGTTAGTTTTCTTGGTCATGTGATTTCAAGAGGTGGTGTTGCTGTTGATCCTTCTAAGATAGAAGCGGTATCTAAGTGGGAAGCTCCGAAGTCAGTTTCTGAGATAAGGAGTTTTCTTGGACTTGCAGGTTATTATAGGAAATTCATTGAGGGATTTTCTAAGTTGGCGTTACCGTTGACGATGTTGACTAGAAAGGGGAAAGCGTTTGTTTGGGACTCAAAATGTGAAGAAGGTTTCCAAGAGTTAAAGAGAAGGTTAACTACTGCTCCTATTCTGATATTACCGAGTCCATCGGAACCATTTGAGGTTTACTGTGATGCTTCGTTGTTGGGTTTGGGTGGTGTTTTGATGCAGAATAAGCAGGTTGTAGCTTATGCTTCGAGACAACTGAAGGTTCATGAGAGGAACTATCCGACACACGATTTAGAGTTGGCAGCTGTGGTATTTGTTCTGAAGTTATGGAGGCATTACTTGTACGGGTCAAGATTTGAGGTTTTCAGTGACCATAAAAGTTTAAAGTATTTGTTTGATCAGAAAGAGCTGAATATGAGACAGAGGAGATGGTTAGAGTTTCTGAAGGATTATGACTTTGGTTTGAATTACCATCCGGGTAAAGCAAACGTAGTGGCTGATGCATTGAGTCGGAAATCATTGCATATGTCTATGTTAATGGTTAAGGAATTGGATTTAATTGAGCAGTTTAGAGACTTGAGTTTGGTGTGTGAGAGTACTCACAATAGTGTTAAATTGGGAATGTTGAAGTTAACGAGTGGTATTCTGGATGAGATTAGAGAGGGTCAGAAATCCGATGTGCTTTTGGTTGATAAGTTGACTCTAGTGAATCAAGATCAAGGTGGTGAATTCAGAGTTGATGAGAATGGTGTTTTGAAATTTGGTAATCGGGTGTGTATTCCGGATATTACCGAACTTAAGAAGAGTATTCTTGAGGAAGGACATCGTAGTGGCCTGAGTATTCATCCTGGGGCTACGAAGATGTATCATGATTTGAAAAAGTTATTTTGGTGGCCGGGAATGAAAAGAGAAATTGCGAGTTTTGTTTATTCTTGTTTGACTTGTCAGAAGTCAAAGATTGAGCATCAGAAGCCGTATGGGCTAATGCAACCGTTGGCTATTCCAGAGTGGAAGTGGGATAGTATCAGTATGGATTTTGTTTCTGGTTTACCGAGGACAATTAAGAATTTTGAAGCTATTTGGGTGATTGTTGACAGATTGACAAAGTCGACTCATTTCATTCCGATCAGATTGGATTATCCGTTAGAGAGATTAGCTGAGTTGTATATTGAGAAAATTGTAAGTTTGCATGGTATTCCGTCGAGTATTGTTTCGGACAGAGATCCTAGATTTACATCGAAGTTCTGGGAAGGTTTGCAGAGGGCTTTGGGAACTAAGCTGAGATTGAGTTCTGCATATCATCCGCAGACTGATGGTCAGACTGAGAGGACGATTCAGTCACTGGAGGATCTTTTGAGGGCTTGTGTTTTGGAAAAGGGAGGTGCTTGGGATTGTTATTTACCTTTGATTGAGTTTACCTACAACAATAGTTTTCATTCGAGCATTGGTATGGCACCGTTTGAAGCTTTGTATGGTAGGAGATGTCGGACACCTTTATGTTGGTATGAGTCCGGTGAGAGTGCTGTGGTTGGACCGGAGATTGTTCAACAAACTACGGAAAAGATTAAGATGATTCAGGAGAAGATGAGGATTGCTCAGAGTCGTCAGAAGAGTTATCACGACAAGAGGAGGAAGTCACTTGAGTTTCAAGAGGGAGATCATGTGTTTCTTCGTGTTACTCCGATAACTGGGGTTGGTCGAGCTTTGAAGTCGAAGAAGTTGACACCTCGATTTATTGGTCCTTATCAGATTTTGGAGAGGATAGGGGAGGTAGCCTATCGTATCGCTTTACCGCCGTCACTTGCGAATTTGCATGAGGTTTTTCATGTGTCTCAGTTGAGGAGGTACATTCCTGATCCGTCGCATGTGGTCCAAGTAGATGATGTACAGGTGAGAGATAACCTGACTGTTGAAACATCACCTATGAGGATCGAGGATCGAGAGTTGAAGCAGTTGCGGGGTAAAGAGATTGCTTTAGTAAAGGTAGCTTGGGGAGGACCAGCAGGTGGCAATGTGACTTGGGAACTTGAGAGTCAGATGAAGGAGTCTTATCCCGAGTTATTCGCTTGAGGTATGTTTTCGAGGACGAAAACTCTTTTAGTGGGGGAGAGTTGTAACACCCCGATAAAAATAAGATAATTATTTAATTTAAGTTAATAATATATTTATTAATTTAATTAAATAATTGGAATATTATTGGATTATTATTATTGGAATAATAAGTTGGAATATATATAAGGTCCCATTTGGTAAAAAGGGTTTTTACGTGAAAACCAGAGAAACGACAGAAAGTGGAAAAAGGGCAAAGAGGAAGAGCAAGAGAGCAAGGGTTGAAGAAGGGAAAAGCTTGAAGCTAAAAGATTTGCCGGATTAACTCAGGTAAGGGGGGTTTATCGTCGTTTAATGGGTATTATGGGTTAACATGTAATGGGTAGTAATAAGCCGTTGATTTGACCCTAATTGGGATGTTGAATGCTGAAAAATTGAGATGAATAAGTTATGTTAAAGCTGTAATTGAATCTGTAATTGGATGAGTCTTGATTTTCCGAACGTGTAGCTTTTTACGGAATTGGAATCGGAGGTCCGGAAGTCCTCCAACGGCGGAAAATGCGGAGAATTCTGCATTCTGCTTCGTGTTAGCGCAGGAACAGCTTTCTGTCTTGCGTTAACCGGTTAACCCAGGGTGTTAACCGGTTAACACTGTTATGAATTGTGAAATATTGTTGTCTGTCTTGCGTTAACCGGTTAACCCAGGGTGTTAACCGGTTAACACTGTTGTGAATTGCCAGGAAGCGTGTTCTGTGTTGCGTTAACCGGTTAACCCAGGGCGTTAACCGGTTAACACTGTGTGAAAAGTGAAAAATTTATATTTAAATGTGGTGTGCATGTTTGATGTTTGGCCTATATTGGCGTATGATATAATAGGGATCATTTCCCGTTGTTTTGAGCGGTAGGGGTATTAGTAGAGCGTGCTAATACTGTGATTGATTATGTGGCATGATATGATTATGTGATAAATATGTGGATGATGTATGATTGTATGCATAATGCTGTGGATGTATCTATTATGTATGCAATTGTGAATGGACTGTTTATGGCTTAGAGTGTGAGCATATGTCCATTGTGGATGATTGTTGATGTTTGCATGACTAAGTGATTTAGTGTGCATAATATGGCCTTTATGGTGGTAGCTAATTCCCATGGTGAGGAATTAGTGAGTGAATTATTGTGGATTGTTGTTGATGTTTGCATGCTAGGTTATTTAGCGTGCATAGCATAGCCCTTGGGGTGGTAGCTAATTCCCATGGTGAGGAATTAGTGATGTGAGTCACTAGGTCTCAAATGAGTGGGACTAGTGAGCTTGGTAGCCGTATCTGGATTTGATCGGTGAGGTTGAACTATATGTTCACGAATAGTCGGTACCGCATGCATGGAGTCTCATTGCATAATGTATGTGTGGCGTATAATATGAATGGATGTATTCCAACATTATACGTGTGTTTGTGTTGTGTTGTGTTGAGTATGATTATGAGTGATGTTGTCGTTGCTGAATGTGTGATATGATTAGGGTGATGAAATGTGTTAAATTACTTAGCATTACATGATATTTTATAATGCTTATTATATCGATTAAGGAACTCACTCTTACAACTATGTTTCAGGTAACGTGCAGTGATTGAGTAGAAGCTAGTCCTTGGAGTCTAGTGTAGTTCCTTAGTGAGTCATGCTCTGGTAGATGTAACATCGGGACGGGATGTTTTGCCTTGTTGTTCGGTTTGGTTGTTGAATAACCTTACATGTAATGTGTTACATGTTTTGCATGTTGTTGTTAATTTCTATCCGCTGCGAATTATGCAAATGTTTATTTTGATGAATAAATGAGCATGACGAGTTAAATTGGAACATGGTGTGAAGTGTCAAGTGTGACACCCTTAAATTGCATATATACTCTGATTTATGTTTGGTTATTTTAATTAATTATTGGGGTATTTTAGAAGGGTGTTACACCCATTACCCAAAGGATGTGGCGCCCGCCATATTGGGCCAAAAGGATTGAAAAGTGGTGTGCGGTTACTACAAGAGTGACACTCGCCATTCATCATGGAATTAGGGTTGTGGCAACCGCCACAACCGAGTCTCCCCACTTTTCCTACTTTTTCTCCATCCTTTTACCCACAGTTTCCACTACTCTTGCTACAATTGAGGAATGTGAAAAGGATATAAAAAGGGGACCATTCAGACTCGCTGGCTCTCTCTCTCTCTCTTCTTCCGAGTTTTTAGTTTACTTTCTCTTTTTCCAGTTTTTAGTTTACGCTTAATTATTTTCAGCACTATTTTTCTTTGAGTTTTCTAGGCAGTTTCTTACCATTGTAAACGTGATAGCTTTCCACATCGGGGACTATTACAGATCATTATTTTTTACGCATTCGGGATTCAATTGTAAGAGATATTCATTGCCAAAGCCTGCCGGAATTATTTAATCGAAGATTCAAGTTTCAATTCCAGTTCTTAAATTTCCATCCAGGTTTATTATTGTTTACTGTTTTAGTTATTTATGCCTTACTATATGATTAATTCCCCAATTTCCATGTCTGTCACCGGGTCTATGTCCGGCTAAACCCTTAGGGATCGGTATGTAAAGACCATCGAAACGACGGGATTCAATAAATAATTGGTGTTAGTTTTTATAAAACTAATTTTTCCGGTTTTAGTTTCTTATTTTAATCAAACTGTTTTTCGTACGAGAGTACGAAACAAACTAAGGTTACGGTCAATAAAAACGAGAGTTTGAGATTTTAACCAGATAGCTTAAACTAGGCATTGATCCTAAATACAGCGAGAGCGCTTTAGGATTAATTAGACTTTATCTATATTCAAAAAGTACTTTTAAATGCAAAATAAGACCGTGAGAGCCAGGCATTTTGGTTTAGGAGTATGGTCGGAGTCAATAAAACGAGAGTGTGAGGCTAAGTCCTTTCTATAAGTAATTTCTACTGAAGAATATTTTAACAAATAAGATTACACCAACTATCTATCGAATCCCCGAGGTTTGATGTATTACATACCGATATCCCCTATATCTTATATCTTTATCTTTATTCTATTCTATAATTATTTCTCTTCATCCCTCCGATCTTAGAACAATCATTCGCCTTAGATTTACATAGTAACCTCAGACCACGATACGTTCGATTATTAGTCCTTGTGGGTTCGATAATCTTTAAAACTACGCGATAGGACTGTGCACTTGCAGTCACAATTCACATAGACTTACCAAAGTCGCGATCAAGTTTTTGGCGCCGTTGCAGGGGACTAATTTAGTCGATTTCGTAACTCTAGCGTTACCCAACATAGACTAAGGCAACAATTCTTTTTCCCTGTCTACATTTGTCGAGTGTATGCCAAGTACTCGCTCTCAGGGCGAGAAATTAAACCTACAACTCGACGAACCCGAGCGTTATCTTAGGTTAGAACACCGGATACGAGACTTGATACGGGAACATCATATCAAGCTAAATCTTCATGACCTTAACATTCCTACTTCTGCATCAGTTGTTCAACCAGAGATGGCCGAACAAGTGCAAAACCGTCCTCTTAAGTATTATGCAATCCCTTCACAGGATGAACCTCATAACAGCATCGCTGCCCCTGCAATTGAAGGCAACAGTTTCGAACTAAAACCCTCACTGTTGTCAGTCGTACATCAAAACCAATTTTCAGGTAGTCCCACAGAGGACCCGAACCTACACTTGTCAGTATTTTTGCAATACGCAGACACAGTGAAAGCGAATGGTGTCAGCTCAGAAGCTATAAGACTTCGTCTTTTCCCATTTTCATTAAGAGATAGAGCTAGAGCTTGGCTCCAGTCTCTACCATCCAACTTTGTCACTACGTGGAACGAGTTGAAGAAAGTCTTCTTAGCCCGATATTTCCCACGTAGCAAGACGGTTATGCTAAGAGCCCAAATAAACGGGTTTAAACAAAAGGATAATGAATCACTTTTTGAACCTTGGGAGAGATACAAAGACATGATGAGGCTATTCCCACATCACGGTCTAGAAGAATGGCTGATAATTCACACCTTTTATAACGGTCTCTTGTACAATACAAGATTGACAATAGACGCCACCGCAGGTGGCGCATTGATGGATAAACCATACAACAAGGCCTATCAACTCATTGAAAGTATGGCCCAAAATCATTACCAATGGGGAAGCGAAAGAACCTCTGTAGAGAAACCTCAACTGAAGGGCGGCATGTACGAATTGAGCAGTCTTGACCATGTCAACGCCAAGGTAGATGCCCTGACTTAAAAGATAGACAGCTTGACCATAACACCAGCAGCCACCGTGGCTGCCATAACACCAAACTGCAAGATATACGGAGTTCAAGGGAATACTGCCCCAGAATGTCAACTCTTGAAAGGAACCTCCACAGACTAGGTGAACTATGCTCAAGGAAACCCCTACTCAAATACCTATAACCTAGGTTGGAAGAACCATCCTAACTTCTCATACAAAAACAATAATGCATTGTATGCACCTAATCAAACACCTGTTGTACCACCAATACTCAGAATGCTCCTAGGAAATCAAACTTAGAAATAATGATGGAAAACTTTATAGCTACCCAAGCCCAAACAAATAAGGATTTCTTAAATCAAAACATACACACTAGTGAGCAAATCAAGCAGTTAGCAAACAAGGTAGACGCATTAGCCACCCATAACAAAATGTTGAAAACTCAAATCTCACAAGTGGCTCAACAACAAGCACCTATTGCTGCTCCTGCAGGCACATTTCCTGGACAGCTGCAACCAAACCCGAAAGGTCATGCAAATGCTATTATACTATGAAGTGGGACAGAACTAGACGGATCGACCGACCCTAGAACTCAAAACCCATCCATGCATCAAGACCCAGGTAAGGTAACTGAGAAGGAAGACGAATGGGAGGAAGATAAAAACGAAGAGGCCGTAGAGAAAGAAGAACCTTATGTGCCTCCACCACCATATAAACCCCATATCCCTTATCCTCAAAGACTTGTTAAATCTAAAAGTGTAGGGCAATTTAAAAAATTCGTAGAGCTTCTAAAACAATTGAATATCACAATACCCTTTACAGAAGCCATAACTCAGATGCCCTCATATGCTAAGTTTCTCAAAGAAATCTTATCTAACAAGAAGAAGATAGAGGATAACAAAACTGTTACACTTACTGCTGAGTGTAGCGCCATAATACAAAACAATATGCCTCCTAAGCTGAAAGACCCAGGTAGTTTCTCCATACTCTGCGTAATCGGAAAGTTTGTCATCGATAAAGCACTATGCGATTTATGAGCTAGTATTAGTTTAATGCCCTTATCCATATGTGAAAGGCTAAAAATGGGAGAACTAAGACCTACGAGGATGTTTGTACAACTTGCAGATTGTTCCGTTAAATTTCCCGTAGGTATGCTAGAAAACGTTCTGGTGCGCATGGGACAATTTTGTATTCCTACAAATTTTATAATCATGGATATAAAAGAGGAATCCAACATCCTTATTATATTAGGAAGACCATTCCTAGCCACAACCGGATCTATCATAGATGTTAAAAGAGGAAAGCTAACCTTCGAAGTTGGTGAGGAACAGATCGAATTCATTTTGACACAATTCCGAAAGGCACCAGCTATAGACGACACCTGTTGTCTACTAGATGTCATCGACGAATGCATAAGAGAAATGGAAAATGAACAAACATCATACTCCGAAATAATGAAAATTCCAAGGCCTTTTACTTATGAAGATGAAAATTTAAGCAAGGAATACCAAGATGACAACCTAAGAGAATGCCTAGCACTAACGCCCGATCATATGCCTTGCCTAAAGAAACCAACCCTAGAACTTAAGACGTTACCCAAAAATCTAAGGTACGAATTCCTAGACACTGAACTTGAGCGACCTATAACAGTAAATGCAGAATTAGGGCAACTAGAAACCGAGAAGCTTCTACACGTTTTGAGAAAATACCCAACTGCTTTGGGCTACAATATCTCAGATCTAAAAGGAATAAGCCCTTCCATATGCATGCATCGCATAATGCTAGAGGAAGACAGCAAGACCTCTAGAGAACATCAAAGATGGATAAATCCCATTCTGAGTGATGTAGTAAAGAAAGAAGTGCAAAAGCTGTTAGAAGCAGGTATTATCTACCTGATATCCGATAGTCAATGGGTTAGCCCAGTACATGTTGTACCAAAGAAGGGAGGCGTCACAGTTGTTAACAATGAAAAAGGAGAATCTATAGCACAAAGAGTGGTTACTGGAAGTAGAATGTGTATTGATTATAGAAAATTAAACAAAGCCACTCGGAAGGATCATTTTCCTTTACCTTTTATCGATCAAATGTTTGAAAGATTGGCTAAGCATTCTCACTTCTGCTACCTAGAAGGTTACTCGGGATTTTTCCAAATCCCTATTCATCCCAACGACCAAGAGAAAACGACCTTCACATGCCCCTATGGTACATTCGCCTACCGACGAATGCCATTCGGACTGTGTAACGCTCCCGCAACATTCCAAAGATGCATGATGGCAGTTTTCGCAGATTTCATAGATGACATCATGGAAGTCTTCATGGATGATTTCTCCGTATGCGGACAGAGCTTTGAAGGCTGCTTATCGAATCTTGAAATGGTACTAAAGAGATGCGTAAAAGTGAACCTAGTGCTAAACTGGGAAAAATGCCATTTCATGGTCCGACAAGGAATCGTGCTCGGACACATAGTATCTAACAAGGGAATTGAAGTCGAAAAAGCCAAAATAGAAGTTATAGAAAACCTCCAGCCTCCGAAAATCGTAAGAGAAATATGAAGCTTCTTAGGACACGCCGGTTTATACCGGCGATTCATTAAAGATTTCTCAAAAATCACAAAACCACTTACTGGTATATTGATGAAAGACGCCAAATTCATCTTCGACGACAAATGCCTAGCGGCGTTTGAACAACTGAAAACAACTCTTATCACTGCACCTATCATGCAACCACCCGATTGGATATTACCGTTTGAAATCATGTGTGACGCTAGTGACTATGTTGTAGGCGCAGTCTTAGGACAAAGAAGGGACAAGAAACTTCATGCAATATACTATGCAAGTAGAACCTTAGACCCTGCACAGATGAACTATGCCACCACAGAAAAGGAACTTTTAGCCGTAGTGTCCGCTCTAGATAAATTCCGCTCCTACCTAGTAGGAGCAAAGATAATTATCTATACCGACCATGTTGCAATTAGGTACCTGTTGAACAAGAAAGACGCCAAACCAAGACTCCTAAGGTGGATCTTGCTATTACAAGGGTTTGATCTAGAAATCAAGGATAAAAAAGAGGCACTGAAAACATCGTAGCCGATCACTTGTCAAGAATGGGAGGTATTGAACTTGAACGAGTGCCTATAAATGATGATTTTCTGTACGAAAGACTCATAGGCCAATTGGAAAGAAATACAGCTAAAGATGCATTAACCCATAAGGATACTAAAACAAACGAAGTAATGGAAGCAATTTACACCCAAACCACACTACCATGGTACGCTGACTTCGTCAACTACTTAGCAGCTACGGTGCTTCCGCCAGACTTGACCTACCAATAAAAGAAAAAATTCTTCCATGATCTTAAACATTACTATTGGGATGAGCCTCTACTTTTCAAGAGAGGCGCCGACGACATTTTCTGCCGATGTGTCCCAGAAGATGAGGTAGAAAACGTAATTTCCCACTGTCATTCTGCTCCTTATGGAGAACATGCAAGCACCTCGAAGACTTGCTCTAAGATCTTGCAAGCCGGCCTCTTTTGGCCCACTCTATGGAAAGATGTCCACATCGCGATCACAAATTGCGACTGGTGTCAACGCACTGGCAACATATCTAGACGCGACAAAATGCCGCTTAAAGGTATTTTGGAAGTAGAAATCTTCGATGTTTAGGGAATCGATTTTCTGGGACCCTTCCCATCTTCTTTCGGTAACAAGTATATCCTTGTTGCGGTCAATTACGTATCAAAGTGGATTGAGGCCATAGCCTCTCCAACGAATGACACACGAGTGGTAATTAGACTCTTTAAGCGAATAATCTTCCCTAGATTCGAAGTGCCGAGACTTGTCATCAGTGATGGTGGCTCCCATTTTATTTCAAGGATTTTTGAAAAGCTATTACAGAAATATGGAGTCCGACACCGCGTAGCAACACCCTACCACCCACAGACGAGTGGGCAAGTAGAAGTCTCAAACCGAGAAATTAAACAAAACTTAGAAAAGACATTGGCCACCTCTAGGAAAGATTGGTCCTCAAAATTACAAGAAGCCATGTGGGCATATAGGACAGCTTATAAGACCCCAATGGGAACCACACCTTTTAAGCTAGTTTATGGAAAATCATGTCATCTACTGGTAGAATTAGAACATAAAGCATATTGGGCCATTAAGACCCTTAATCTCAATTATACTACCGCAGGCGAGAAAAGAATATTAGATATCCACGAACTAGAAGAACTTAGGTTAGATGCGTATGAGAATGCCTGAATCTATAAAGAAAGAACAAAAAAATGGCATGACAATCGCATATTAAGGAAAGAGTTTAAGGAAGGCGACAAAGTACTCCTATTTAACTCCCGCCTCAGACTCTTTCCCAGAAAACTTCGATCTAGATGGTCCGTTCCCTTCGAAATTACCAATATCTTTCTGAATGGAGCAATAGAGATAAAAGGAAAAACGAGGAACCATTCATAGTAAATGGCCAATGTTTGAAACATTACTATAACGGTGATAACATTGATTACATTGCAAATCTTAAGTTTGCAGAGTCTCGCGCTCATTCAAAAGAATAGCACCTATCATATTTCTGTCGAGCTTATGACAATAAACAAAGCGCTTGGTGGGAGACAACCCACACTCTATCTTTAAATATTTAATTTCATCATAAATTTATAATTATTACTATTGCTTAATCTTCATTTCTTTGTTTTCTTCTTTATTTATTTCTCTTAAGGTTAATCGGTACATTTCTGTATTATTGACCATTACTAACTCAATGTTATCATCTACTTGATTTTATCTAGCTACTGACTATCACAATGCAACAAGTAGATTACATGGATATAGTCTTCAGAGGCAGAGCTCAAAAGAGACGTTTTAAGACTCTATTTCAGAGAGAAAGGACAATAACCCTATACTCAGATGAACCAACCATGACCAAATTAGGTATAATAGACAGTGTTATGTTCCTAATTAACCAACTAGGTTGGGACACCTTTGCTATCAAGAGGAAGTTTAGTTCCATCACTAGGTTGACTCTAGAATTCCTAAGCTCCCTAGTGTACCTACCAAACCATGGTATGGGGTTTAACAAAGGCCTAATCACCTTTAGGTTGTTTGACAAAGACTATCGCTACACCCACAGAGAAATGGCTGAACTCCTAGGATGTCCTAATGGCCCTGATACCTTTACCATCACCCAGGAAGACATACTTGTGGACAACCAATTAGACCTCTTTTGGGGTAGCATCACTAGAAATAACCATCCCGAGCCATACCTTATGCAATCAGAGAACATCCATAACCCTGTCATTCGTTACTTTCATAAGATTCTAGCTCACAGTCTATTTGGAAAGGAAAAGAATAGAACCTTTGTGTCCAAAGACGAACTTTTCATAATGTACTGCGCATCACAGGCCCGACCTGTTAACACTGCTACATTTATGATAGCTAACATGTATCGTATGGCACAAGAGGACTATGGACCAATCTTAGTGGGAGGTTTAGTAACCATGATAGCAAATGCCATCAGACTAAGACAGCCACTTATTAGGCTCACCCCTTTAGGTGGAATACAACCAATGAATATTGACTTTTGTTTCAACACCGGCATCATTAGGAACCTAGGTCCAGACGTGTTTGAGTTTCTAATCAATCGCGAAGTGGTACACCTGTTTACCCTGCCAGACCCTAGGACGAGTGTATATGATAGGAACAACTGGCTCTATGATTTGGATGGACCACCAGATACACCACCCTCTCCACCAGAGACACCCCAAATCTACGACCACTATGACAATTATCTCTCTGAGCTAAATCACATGCCTCAGTTATACTTGTTGCACCTCTCACCGATCATGATGCTGCCATTGAAGCTGTTCAGACAGATGTCGCCAATCTGAGAGGCGAGCTGAGCACCCTCCGCATGGAACTCCACGGATTTATGGATGTAGTGACAGAGAACCTGGATCACATTTACCAGCATTTTTACTCGTTTGCTCCTCCTACCAGCAGTCGCCGTAATGGCTAATTTATTATAGTGTTACCGATTTACTGACTTTCATTTTATTTTATTTTCATGTTGAGATTTATTTGTTATCTACTTTTACATATTGGAATTTATTTAATTATTTTATTTCCTTTTATTCCAGTAGACAAATTATTTCATCTTTTTCCGTCTACCCGATTCTTTCATTCGTCAATTTTGCGATTAAATTCCATTCTAATATATCATGTTTTTCTATTCCCATACACTATATTTATTGGTAAATTAAAAATTGCATGGTCAAAGAAAAAAATAAAAGCACACGCATGGGAAACCACACTGCATGTGGTGACTGCCACACACAGTTGTGGCGCCCATGTGAGGGTTGTGGCGCCCGCCATAAGGCCCTAGTGGCGCCCGCCACACACACCAAAAGTGGCGCAGGCCACTACACAAGCCTACACGCGCAGGCTGTGTACTTTGGTTCATTCAACTCACCTTTAATGAGATGTTCCTTGCATGCAGACAATGCTTAATGCCATTCAACCAATTTTCAAATCTCTTGGACCAATACATTGAATATGATTAATGCTATTTATCTACCAATTAATTTTCCAACCACTGTCACCTCTATATAAACCACCCACATTACCTCAACAGTTCACAACTCTCATTCACATATTTCTCCCCTTTCTTGCTCTATTCTTACTATATTACACAAGCGGTGTGAAATCCATTATGGCACATATGAGGGAATATGAAATAGTGTTCAGAAACGGTGAGCCGGGCGAATTACAAGAGGAGATGTACGTGTCTCTAAGCGCCAGAAAGATCGAATCGACAAGGTATGCCGATGAAAACACTGTTTATATGCCTTAGGAAATCAAAATAGTGTTAACTATATGCTAGATATTTTAAACTTGAATTATTTTCTATCTCTCAAGGACCCTGTTTATGCTTAACTAACATTAGAATTCCTAAGCTCATTAATCTTTAGTCCCACACCCAACACAAACTGCTCCAGTGGGACTGTCCAGTTTCGTTTATTTAACGTCGAATACGCCCTTACATTTTCCCAATTAGCGGACTTGCTACATTTTCCCCATGGGGATGGTGTAGTAAGTGAGGTCCCAGATACTGAGGGTTGGCAACGCGCCTTCCGACCATTTTGGAGGGCAATAACCGGTACAGTAACCCATAGTTTTGATGGAAACAGAGCCACTTTAATTCAAAACTCGATTATTCGATATTTCCACCAAATATTGGCGTGCATAATTTTTGGCCGAGCAAATTCTAACAAGGTGAACGAAAAAGAACTCTTCTATTTGTTTGTCACATTTTTGCCACGAAAGGTGAATACCGTCTCGTTCATGCTATCTCACATGCAGGTCATTGTCAATGTGAAGTGAGGCCCGATTATTTTTGGAGGTTTAATAACCTCCATAGCCAGAGTCCTAGGACTCGAAGAAAAATTCTCCAGGCTAATCTCGCTCTCGCATCATGCCATTGACATTGACATGGCAAGGAGCATGAAACTAGTAAAACGAATGAGTGACGGTAAATTTAATTTAATAATTGCTAATAATGTGTTACAAGAATTTATCCTCCCAAATCGCACAGATGTGCGCAACCCGGATAATTATTATTATACTAATAATTTGGTGCCTAACCAAGTCCCCGCGCACATTCCTGAGAATGTAGTTGTTGGCGGGGACACCGATAAGGATCACATTCTGGAGCAAACTACTCCCGCTACTGACCAGCACACCACACACATTTCATTTTAAAATGTTGCAGGTAAATCTTCCAGTCAGAGACCAAGAAGAAATGTGGCACCAGCCACTCTTGATGAGATCTATGCTGAACTGCTGCAGCGTAGAGAATTAGATGCTCAGAGAGACCTACAAATCCAAACCATGGGAGCTCAGCAAACTAAAAT
Organism: Lathyrus oleraceus; assembly: GCF_024323335.1. NCBI lineage: Eukaryota > Viridiplantae > Streptophyta > Magnoliopsida > Fabales > Fabaceae > Lathyrus > Lathyrus oleraceus. The sequence continues at coordinate 153,119,792 of NC_066583.1, read as the reverse complement.
GATGCAAATCATTCACCAAATGCAGCATGATCAGCACGACTATGCCTTCAGGACCGAACAAAACATGTATGGCTTGATCGATGAAATGGCAACACTGACAATGCGTGTGGAAGATCTCCAGAACTATACGCCACTTCACCAGCCAGGGAACGGTGGACGTCCACGTATATGTGGCAGAAGGCATCAGTAGCAAAATAAACCATGTTCTACCTTTCTTTCCTATCTTACGTCATTGCATTGGGGATAATGCAAGATTTAAGTATGGGGGGGGAAGCTTTACCGTTTTTTATTTACCACTTTCTAGTTAGATTTATATTATTGCTATTTCTTTTTGTTATTTTATAATTTTATGGTTATTTTAATTTTTGTTAAAGTGTCAGTCGAGTTAAATATCAATGTGTTGTCGAGTCTTTATGTGTGGTTTCCGTTGTTTACTAATTCTCCTGTTTACTTGAGCCATACAAATTTTTTGCAAAAATCTAGACTTAGAAATACAGTGCATCTTTTGAAAATTTTGAACTATAAATCAAACTGAGGTTGAATTGTAGAGATTTGGAAAAGCTTTATAAGATCGGTATCGCTTTAACACCTTAAATCTCCCAAGTATTAGATCGATTTGAGTACTTGTCATGCCATAGCCTTAAATTCTATCCTTTAATATTTCCTTAAGTAGTTTTTCTAGCAGTCAGCATCATCCTAAGCACATACTACGCAAGAAGTCGATGCAAATAAGTGTATGATTTTCAGGCTTAAAAGAAGAAAAGATTACAAAATGTATGAAAAACGTTGTTCCCTCTAAGTTAGGTGACCCTCACCCGGTCATATAGCCCAACAGTATAACCATCTTCAAATGTTATTTGAGCCAAAGTGCAAAAAGAAAAAGAAATAAATAAATAATGATGAGATCATAGTCACTAACAGACTATCTTGCTATGAATGTGAAAGGATAACGGGCTTAATGTGATTGCGCCAGAATGAAAAAGGATAAAAAGAAGGTTTAGTAAGGTAGGCTTGGGCATGACAACATGATTCGGGTTGGCTTGTATAGGAGGGAGACTTATGGTTGCAACATTGCAACTTTGTGTTCTAACGATACCCTTAGTGTGGAAGTGAGTACCTGTTAATACAAATTTGAACCAAAGTAAAGTTTATGGACTAAAATGAGTATCTGAATGCAACTGTGTTTTCTATGAGTCTTGATAATGTATGCTGCAAATATTTTACAAAACTTTTTATTCATGTACGCGGCATTTGCTTGAGGACAAGCAAAGGTTTAAGTATGCGGGAGTTTGATAACGTGAAAACGTATCGTACTTTTGGCTCTATATGCACTGCTTTTTACTCGATTGACACTATTTATTACACAGTATTTTATGTTTATCTGCACGTATTTATCGATTAAAAGGTTTATCGCAAGAAAAATGGGAAATAGCAAAAAGTAAAGAAAAAGGCAAGAAAAGAGAAGGAACTGAGGTTTCCAATGGGATAATGGGCCACCAAAGAAAATGGGCTTGTGGCGCCCATTACCCAAAGGATGTGGCGCCCGCCATATTGGGCCAAAAGGAAGGTGGCTCCCGCCACCAACCCTTGAAAAGTGGTGGGCGGTTACTACAAGAGTGGCGTTTGCCACTCATCATGGAATTAGGGTTGTGGCAACCGCCACAACCGAGTCTCCCCACTTTTCCTACTTTTTCTCCACCCTTTTAACCACGATTTCCACTACTCTTGCTACAATTGAGAAATGTGAAAAGTATATAAAAAGGGGACCATTCAGACTCGTTGGCTCTCTCTGTCTTCTTCCGAGTTTTTAGTTTACTCTCTCTTTTTCCAGTTTTTAGTTTATGCTTAATTATTTTCAGCACTATTTTTCTTTGAGTTTTCTAGGCAGTTTCTTACCATTGTAAAAGTGATAGTTTCTCCATATCGGGGACTATTACGGATCATTGTTTTTTATGCATTTGGGATTCAATTGTAAGAGATATTCATTGCCAAAGCCTGCCGGAATTATTTAATCGAAGATTCAAGATTCAATTCCAGTTCCTAAATTACCATCCAGGTTTATTATTGTTTACTGTTTTAGTTATTTATGCCTTACTGTATGATTAATTCCCTAATTGCCATGTCCGTCACCGGATCTATGTCCGGCTAAACCCTTAGGGATCGGTATGTAAAGACCGTCGAAACGACGGGATTCAATAAATAATTGGTGTTAGTTTTTATAAAAACTTATATTTCCGGTTTTAGTTTCTTATTTTAATCAAACTGTTTTTCGTACGAGAGTAAAAAACAAACTAAGGTTACGGTCAATTAAAACGAGAGTTTGAGATTTTAACCAGATAGCTGAAACTAGGCATTGATCCTAAATATAGCGAGAGCGCTTTAGGATTAATTAGACTTTATCTATATTCAAAAATTACTTTTAAATTCAAAATGAGACCGCGAGAGCCAAGCATTCTAGTTTAGGAGTATGGTCAGAGTCAATAAAACGAGAGTGTGAGGCTAAGTCCTTTCTATAAGTAATTTCTACTGAAGAATATTTTAACCAATAAGATTACACCAACTATCTATTGAATCCCCGAGGTTTGATGTATTACATACCGATATCCCCTATATCTTATATCTTATATCTTTATCTTTATTCTATTCTATAATTATTTCTCTCCATCCCTCCAATCTTAGAACAATCATTCTTCTTAGATTTACATAGTAACCTCAGACCACTATACGTACGATTATTAGTCCTTGTGGATTCGATAATCTTTAAAACTATGTGATAGGACTGTGCATTTGCACTCACGATTCACATTGACTTACCAAAGTCGCGATCACTAATCAACTAACAACTAAAATTTAATTTCAAGCCATTTACTTTTATGCACTTTAATTTTGAGTCTTTATTCATTTGTGATTATTCATACCATTTAACTTGTTTACTTTAGTGTCATTTTCACTTTGCTCATTTAAGCCATATCTTGTGATTATATTGAGTTTGTATATACTTGTTTATGTTTGTGGCCTTTTGACCTTAATGTACATAATAACAACAAAAACCCTAAAAGACATTTTGTGTGGACTGTTGGTTGGCTCTGAGACTTTGGACTTAGAATTAGGCAGCATTCCCTATGCAAAAGGACTTGGCCAATGCCAACTTTTATGAAACCAAGTGTTTGTGATTTGAAACTTCACCTGAAGCAAATATTGTGATCCCATTTGACATCATCTGCTACATGGTCTTTTGGAGCTGTTACTTTGAACCTGTGCCTAGTGCCTGTCTTTGAGTTCATCTAATGCATGGGAAATTATGAAGAAGATCATGAAGTTGTTAAGCTTGGATGTGGCTATCTTTATTTGATGCCTTGATCTTCATCTTACTATTTGTGTATTGATATTGCTTGATTCTAACGTCCAAGGGAGATTTGGGTTTCTATATGACATTCTTGTCTATTGGATTGCAGCCCATTGGTCAGATCTTTTCAACTCTTAAATTTTAAATTTTCGCTTAGGATTAGTCTCTTCATATCCTCCCCACTTATTTAATTTCAAATCTCTCCCCCCTTTTAAATCTTCTTTGTTTGTGTTTTTCTAAACTTAGACCTATTGCAAATTAGAAACTTTGGCCTTATGCCATTGCATTTTTAAGCTCGTTTTTCTTAATCAAACTTGTAAATAGACTTAACTATACTTGACTTAAAATTTCAAAAAGACAAAAAGAACTAACACTCATTCAAGCCTTTTTAGGCCTTTGGTGCTTTTGTTAAACTTGAAATTTTGTTAAAAGAAATGCACTTATTTTGAAATTGTTACCACGAACTACGAGGTTTTGATCCCTCATTTTATGTTGGTACGTATGCACAAGTCCGAAGGTCTTGTCAAACACAAAAAAATATAATTAATGAATTTTTTTCTCATCTCTCCACTCTATTTATTGCAAACATCATTTTATACAAAAACACATATGCACACAAAAAAGGGCTCCCTAGGAGTACCTAGGACAATTTAGATGCTAACACCTTCCCTTTGTGTAACAAACCCTCTTACCTGTAATCTCTGGCATTTTATTAGTTTTGATTTGAAAACTTCTTATCTTTGGGTTTTGTTCGTACTTTTCCCTTTTTCCTTGGAAACAATAAAAGCGTGGTGGCGACTCTGGTTTAATTGACGTCTAGCTTATCCATAGCTTGATGGTCATGAATTTACTGCTACAAGATGACCGTTTGAAAGGCGTGAAACGTTTGGTTTCGGTTTGTAGAAGAAGTTTGTAATTGATTCTCAAGAGAGGGTTTTGTTTTCCTTTTCAAATTTTTGAGCGGCGATTTTTTTAGGCTTCATCCAGGATTTTGGAAGGATTAGCGCGACTAGGCAAGGAGGTTTTGTTTCGGCGTTTGGTGAGCGACCACGTTTTCTGAAGAACGGTCATTAGGGTTTATTTTTTGTTTTCTTATGTTAATGGCCGAGTTGGGTCGGATCCGACCCGATCCTCCGCTCCAAGCCCATTTGTCCGTTTAAATAGTTTCCTTATTTGTATTAGTGAGTGCGTTTATTTCCTAACTAGTCACCCATGGCCGAGTGGTTGAGGCATTTGTTGCTTCCCATTAGGCCATGATCTCGATCCTTGGTATTAGCAAATTCTAAGGTCACTTGTTTTATTTTTTTATAATTGTCATTCTATTGATTTTCTTTTTATAACTTTTTATGATTTATTTTAACCATTTTTGTACCCTTTTGATTTAATCCATGTACCTGCTGGAGTTCAAGAACATAATTATGCAGGATTGTTTCAGAATGTCATAATGTCATGGCATCTGATAATATGTACCTGCTGGAGTTTAAATGGAAAACATAATTATGCAGGATTATTTCAGGATGTCATACACAATGTCATGGCATCTGATATGTATGTACCTACTGGAAATTATAAAAGGAATTATGGAATTATGCAGGATTGTTCCAGGATGTCAGACCTGATGTCATGACTGTTGGTGTAAGCCCTAGAGGCCAATACTTTGGTACTTGTATCGAATTATTTATTAATAATAAAAGGCTTTTTCTTTATTATGTTTGTTTAATAAAGTCCCTAGAATAGCTAGTCCGTTTAATGTATCAAGTATGACTTAATCATGAGATCACATTAAACATAAGGACACTATTCTTAAAGTATCTGTAGTCAAGCTTTATTGTGAAGTGGGATAATATTAAATCATTAAGACTATTATGTTTGTAGACTGATGATCACATCTCATGGATCATGGATAAAGAGTTATCAAGTCTTGAACATAGGTATGAATATTATAAGTAATATTTATACTGGATTGACCCGCTATGAGAATACTATATAGAAAGTTATGCAAAGTGTCTTAAGTTATTCTCATGGTGATAATGGTGTATACCATTCTTCGACCTGAAACCACTATGGACCCTAGATGTAGAGTCGAGTGCTTTATTGCTGATCCAACGTTGTCCGTAACTGGATAACCATAAAGACAATTGATGGGTACTCCACGAAGCATGCTGAGGGACATGAGTGACCTAGATGGAATTTGCCCATCGTGCGTAACGGGATAAATGTCTATGGGCCCAATATTGAACTGGACAAGGATGACATGGTCTATGCCTTGTGTTCAATATAGACATAAGGGCAAAAGGGTAATTATACACATAAGTATTATCACAGAAGGACTTGTCAGATCACATGACATTTTCGTGTCTTGGGTAGCAGTGATGTGTTGCTAGATACCGCTCATTATTTATCATATTAAATACGTGATTTAATATAATTGCCAACGCCGCGAAAACCTATAGGGTCACACACAAAGGACGGATTGATGAGAGATAGAGTAATTAAGGAATACTGTAATGCACGGTTACCTTAAGTGAATTATAGAACATCGTAAGGTACGGTGTACTTAAGTAGAATACGAAATATGGTAAGGTACCACACACTTAAGTGATTTTGGCATATTATAAGATATGGGCCTATACACTTAAGTGGGCTTTTTAGCTTGAAGCTCACACAAGTGGTTCTATAAATAGAACCCTTGGGTAGAAGCATTATCACTCTAATTGGAATTTCGTTTCCCTCTCTCTCTCTCACTCAAAGCCTTCATTCGTAGCAGCTAGCACTGAGATTGAAGGAATCTGTTCGTGTGGACTGAGTAGAGACATTGTCATCGTTCAACGTTCGTGATCGCCACAAGAGGCAACGATTCTATCACTGATCATGCCCATTCGTAAGGATGACTATATGGAGAAAATTTTTAAGTTTTGTTGCGCCTTGGATGGCAATTCTCCTTCAATGACATCCTGTACACAAAACATTCAGTGTGAATGTCTGGTGTTTTGTGATTGCATAATTAATGGCAATCTATGTATGATTGAAGATCTGATTTGCAGGCGCATTCAATCATGGATTACAACTTGATTTACTTATTTTCCAAGGAGATCTAACCATCTTTTATGAAAAGATTTAATTGGAAAATAGATTTAGGGTTTTCAAGATGTCCAAGCCCATCTGAAAGCTTCTATAAAAAGGGACTTAGAAAACCTGTTTTACAACGCAACCAATACTGAGCGAAATATAGAGAGAGAGCTAGGGTTTGTGTCTTGTTTAGTCGTAAGACTTGTAAGCCATTCAAGTCATCTTTTGATGATTGAATTGGACTGATTTGTGGTTGTAATTTGTCACTGTAAAGCTGTTAAGCAAGAGTGTGTGTCTACTTGATCAAAGCTGTGAAGCAAGATCAAGTGTGTGTCTACTTGATCAAAGTTGTGAAGCAAGATCAAGTGTGTGTCTTCTTGATTGAAACTGTGAAGTAAAATCAAGACTGTGTTATTGAAAAGTGTTTTCTTTTCTCAAGGGATTGTTGTTTAAGATCACAGGTGTGATTGTAGGGAAGTGAGTGGTTTCTCATATCTAAGAGTGCTTAGGTAGAAATTGCACGGGTAGAGATTAGGTGAGAAAGACTGTAACTTGTTGAAGTGTACGGAGAGTCTTTGAACTGATTCTATTTTAGTGAATTTCCTTCCTGGCTTGGTAGCCCCCAGACATAAGTGAGTTGCACCGAACTGGGTTAACAATTGCTTGTGTCTTTTGCTTTACCATTCTGTATCTTTATCCTGTTTGTGTTCTCAGATATTAGTGTCGTGACATTACCTTCGACATCTTATATCTGATACCAGAATTTCAATTGGTATCAGAGCAGGCATCCTGCTCTGGTTCTGGGTGAGATCTAGGGACAATACTTTCTGGTACAATGAAGAGAGATGGAGGATCTGTTCACAGGCCACCAATTTTGGATGGTTCTAACTATGACTATTGGAAACCTTGAATGGTAGCCTTTCTAAAATCTCTTGATAACAAGGCTTGGAAGGCTGTATTAACAGGCTGGGTACATCCTGTAATTACTAAAGAAGGAGAAGCCACAACTGATAAGAAACCTGAAGAACAATGGTCCAAGGAGGAGGATGATCTAGCCCTTGGAAATTCTAAAGCATTGAATGCAATATTCAATGGAGTAGACAAGAATATTTTCAGGTTAGTAAACAATTGCGGAGTGGCTAAAGATGCTTGGGACATTCTCAAGACCACTCATGAAGGAACCTCTAGAGTAAAGATGTCTAGACTACAGTTGCTCACCTCCAAGTTTGAAAATTTAAGGATGAAAAAAGATGAAAATATTCATGAATTTCATATGAGTATCCTTGAAATTGCTAATGCCTCAGGAGCCCTGGGAGAGAAGATGTCAGATGAAAAACTGGTAAGAAAAATACTCAGGTCACTCCCTAAGAGATTTGCTATGAAGGTGACTGCCATAGAAGAGTCTCAAGACATCTCCCACATGAGGGTTGATGAGCTAATTGGTTCCCTTCAAACATTTGAGATGGGATTAAATGATGGTTCTGAAAAGAAAACCAAAAGCATGACCTTCATGTCAAACACAGAAGAGGAAAATAATCAGGATGGTGATGAAGATTTAGCCAATGAAGTTGCAATGCTGGGAAGACAGTTCAACAAACTGTTGAAAAATATGGATATAAGATCTAAGGCAAATGTCAAAAACATCTCATCTGACATCAGTAAATCCAACAATGCTGGAAGAAGAGCAAGATCAGATGATAAGCCCAAAGAAGGAAAAGAGGTACAGTTCTATGAATGTGATGGGTATGGACACATCAGGACTGAATGTGGAACCTACCTCAAGAAGCTGAAGATGAGTCTTGTTGCCACTTGGTCTGATGAGAGTGAAACAGAGGAAGCTGCAAATCTTGTGACTGCATTGACAGGAATATGGGGATTTGATGAAGACTCAAGTGATGATGAAGTAACCTTTGAAGAGTTAGCCTCTACCTACAAAAAGTTGTGTCACAAAAGTGTAGAGTTGTGCAAACAGGTTGAAATCCAGAAGAAGGAAATAACTCAACTTGAGAATGAGAAGGTAGAATACTTGGAAACCATCTCCAAATTACAAACAGAAGAAGTGGTTCTGAATGCCAAGCTAGATGAAAATCAACAAGCTGAAAGCCAGAAGATAGTACAGTTGGAGAGTGAGAAGGCAGACCATGTGAAAACCATCTCCAAGTTGAAAACTGAAGCTATGTTCTTAAATTCTAAACTAGAAGAGATGACCAAGTATGTGAGGCTGTTAAGCAATGGATCTGACTCCTTAGACAAGATTCTCCAAACTGGACAAATAACAGGAGACAAATCTGGCATTGGGTATAATGATTCTAAGCCTAAGAGCAGTTACACTGGTTGCAAACCTCAAGCCAAACCTAAGTGCATTCATAATAAAAGTAAACCTGTGATGTCACATCATATGTCATAACATCAAAGGAGAAGACAGCAGAAAGGGAAACACCAAAGATGGAGATGTCATTACTGTTGGAAATTTGGTCACCTGAAGCCCTTCTGCTGTAAACTGTATGGTTATCCTACCCCTGTTCATCATCAGACTCACTATCAACCCAGACCCAAACAACACAAGCCTATTAACAAAAAGCAATGGGTTCCTAAGACTAATGTTACAAGTCTAATAGCTCACATTCCCCTCAGAGTCTTAGCCAAAGAAGAGTGTTATTTTGATAGTGGATGTTCTAGACACATGACTGGAAACATAGACTTGATAACTGATCTTCATCCTCATGCCATAAGCTATGTCACCTTTGGTGATGGAGCAAAGGGTGAAATTAAGGGGATAGGCAAGCTTGATTGTCCTAGAGTCCCTAAACTTGACAATATCCTACTGGTTAAGGGCTTGACTGCAAATCTAATAAGCATCAGTCAACTATGTGATCAAGGTCTGAATGTTAACTTAACCAAAACTGAATGTCTAATTTCTAACAAAGACAGTGAAGTGATTATGAAAGGAATCAGGACCAAAGACAATTGTTACATGTGGAGCTCTCAAATTGATTATTCCTCACAGTGTACCTATGTCAAAGAAGAAGGGATGAAGATGAGTATAGCTACTAGAGGAACTCTCAAGAGTGATGAAAGACAAGTCTGTGGGAAATGTTAGACAAGGATGTCACACCAGAAGCTCAGACTTAACCTCACTTTCAAAGGAGAAAAGGTCATGACAGCCCAAATAGCTGAGAGGTTAAATCAAATAGGTGGACATGTGACTAGTCATATGCAGTCTGAAATTGGAGAGAGCTTTGTTGGAACTGGGCCACAAGGGACTATGTGTCTATCTCAAATCAAAAGTGCCAAGAACAATGTGGAGAAGATTGGGATGGAGAGTGAAAGGATACCTGCTCCTACACATTTGAAAGATGAAAATGGTGTTTATGATGAATATATATCAGATGGAAGCAGCTGTTCTCAATTGGGTTGGATGAAACTACTGATAATTGTATACAATGTCACACACGATGTCATGACATTATATTATGACAACCTGAATGCTGCAACTATGTCCAAAAATCATATTCAGCACAGTTGGACCAAGTACATTATTTGTTGTCATCACTCCATTAGAAAATTTGTGGAAGACAAATTCATAGTTCTAAAGCATGAAATGCAACTAGCTGACAAGGTTGCAAGGGATTTGGATGATATTCAATTTGAATATGTAAGAGGGAAATTAGGGATTTGGACTCTTGTGAAATTATGGCAATTAAAGTGGAAAGGAAAAGGAAATAAAAATAATGTATGCCCACTTAAAAGAAAGAGCCTCATTAATGATAAATCATTCCCTAGCATTGGAAATAGTATCTATGCCATTTGCACACGCTACCTAAACACAACCATTTCCATCTCCATCCAACTTCTCAGAGAAACTCTGCTAGGGCAAAGAAATTTCTTTCAAAAGTTCAATAACATGTCTCAACATCCATCATCATCTGGTTTAAAACCCTCTCATCATACAAGAATTCCCTCCATGGAGTTTCTAGATGAAGACGTGCTGGACTTTACTCCTCTTTGTGTGATACCAAGTGACGCCCCAGGCCCCTCTTCCATGGCTGGAAGTAAGCAAGGTAATATCCCTGATAAATCTCCTCTTCCAAATGACATGCATTATGCTGATCGCGCCATTAGGAACCTAGTTACTAGGATTCTAAGTGAAGGGCATGCAGTCAAGGGTGTTTCTACCCCTCTGTCCAGAAGGGACCCCTCACCTGAGGAGGAACCCCAAGCTGAGAAAGATGATGACTCATCTAGATCAGAAAAGGAAGTGACAGTTGAGGGACTATGTTCTCTAGGTAAAACCCTACCTAGCAAGAAACCAGCAAATATGTCTCATGAAACTGCTGAGAATATTATTGACCTGGAGGAAGAAAGTTATGAAGAAGAGGATGACACTTTGGTCCATCTTGTAAAACCAAGTGTAGCTAAGAAGCTGAGGACTAGAAAAGGGAAGAGTGTGGCTGAAATAAGAACAGCAAGAAGAGTGAAAAAGGTTGTTGGTGTAGGACCCTCCAAATCTTGGAGTAAAGTTGAGGTTAGGAAAAGGAAAGAAAGAGAGAGTTTTGACTCTGATGAGGATGTCGAAAACGATGTCCCAGACATCTCCCCTGCAAAAAGGCAGGCTGTTAAGAAGTCTCCAGGAAAAGTTATTGTTGTGCACTTAGACAATATCTCCTTTCATTTAGAAGATGGTGCTGCAAAATGGAAGTTTGTCATTCAGAGGAGGAGAGCTATTGAAAGAGAGCTTGGAAAAGAGGCTGTTGAGATAAAGGAAGTGATGGATTTGATCAAAAATGTTGGACTGATGAAGACTGTGGTTGCTCTGCCCCAGTGATATGAGGGGTTAGTAAAAGTGTTTATTGTGAATATCCTTGAGGATATTTATGAAAAGAGCAGCGGGGAGTTCTGCAAGGTTTTTGTAAGGGGTAAATGTGTGAGATTCTCACCAACCATTATCAACAAGTTCCTAGGAAGAGGAACTGATGGAGGAGTGGATTTAGAGACTACAGACAATGAGGTCTGTAGGACTATTACAGTTTGCCAAGTTAAGGAATGGCCTAGTAGGAATCACCTATCAGCTTGCAAGCTAACTGTCAAATATGCCATCTTGCACAAGATTGGTTCAGCTAACTGGGTGCCCACTAATCATATCTCTACCATCTCCATTGGTCTTAGAAGAATCATTCATGCAATTGGAACCAGGATTAACTATGATTTTGGAAGGTTTATGTTTGACCAAATTATCAGACATGCCTCCACAAATGCTGTGAAGTTGCCCATTGCCTTCCCATCCATTATTTGTGGTATTATCTTGAGTCAACAACCAGGCATTCTTAATACAAGTGACATGCCAAGCAGAAGAAAATCCCCTATATCCATTCATTATAAGTTGTTTGAGGGAAGTCATGTCAATGATGTTGTCATGACATCTGCCAGAAATGAGCTTGCATCTCAAGGGAGGTTAATTGATCAATTAAAAGATACCTGCAAGGAACTGGATAATGGTATAAGGATAGCCAAGGCAAGAAAATAAGCTTTGGAAGTTCTTATTAGGAGCCTAGAAAAGGAAGAAATGGAGAAGGATGGTGAAGATTCAGATGCCAATACCTCATGAGAGAGGTCAAAAGCTCAATCCAGTGGCAGCTCTGAAAGCTCTGAAGGCTCTGAAGGTGAAGGTGATACTTCTTCCTCTGATTAATGGTCCCTCCTTTTGTGTTGAAGACTGGTATGAAGATTATGGTGAAGACTGTGTGAAGTGTGATGTGGTGAGGATTGTTCTTGGTGTGGCTGTTGTGGCTGATGTTATGGAAGTTGTTCCCCCAGATGTGTTGATGCTGAAGTTTTTACTGTTTTTTTAAATATGTGTAATTTGTGGCAGTCCTCATTGATGCATGTTTGTAATATTTTGGGCTCTTAATGAGTTCCATGGATTTGTTCATTATCTCAGCTATCACAGTTGTGTATGATGATGGTTTGTATCTCCTGAACAATTATGTTTTAACATTTTTAATGTTATAACATCTGATCTGACATTCTCTGCTAGGCTAATTGACATTTATTTTGTCTAATTGGTCACCTTTGGTCAATTTTGACTAAAAAGGGGGAGAAGTGTTGATGTGGAAGCAGTTGAAGTTGTGGAGCTGTGAGGAGATGTATGTAGTTGAACAGATGGAAAGCTATTATTGAAGGAGATGTGCTTGTTGTAAAACAGAATGTTGTTCTGCTTACAGATGTCAAAGGGGATGTCTGATGTGATGCACAAGTGTTGATGTTGAAGCAGATGTCAGAATGACAGTCTGATTGTTACAGGTGTTGTGGTTACAGGTGCTGTTATTATCAAAGAAGATGTTTGTTATGTGCACAGATTTATGGGGAGAAGGAGTACCCTTGTGCATTTGTGTGTCTTACTAGTTGCACCCATAACTAGTAATTCTGTTTGTGTTGCACAAATTTAGGGGGAGGAGAAGTACCTTTGTGCATGTGTGTATTACTAGTAGCTATAGCTAGTAATTGTGTTGCTTCTGCTGCTGTTTAAACTGTTGTTTAACTGCTGATAGTTTTCTTGTGAACAAAAAGGACAAATATATGTTTTAGCCAAAATTTGCCAAAAGGGGAGTTTGTTGGTTCTAAGTGTTGGCAGTAATTTTGGTAAAACAAAGAGTGTTCACAAGATGTTATGTGTGATGTCTTAACATGAGATATCCTATGTACCTGCTGGAGTTCAAGAACATAATTATGCAGGATTGTTTTAGAATGTCATAATGTCACGGCATCTGATAATATGTACCTGCTGGTGTTTAAACGGAAAACATAATTATGCAGGATTGTTTCAGGATGTCATACACAATGTCATGGCATCTGATATGTATGTACCTGCTGGAAATTATAAAAGGAATTATGGAATTATGTAGGATTGTTCCAGGATGTCATACCCGATGTCATGACATCTTGTACACAGAACATTCAGTGTGAATGTCTGGTGTTTTGTGATTGCACAATTAATGGCAATCTATGTATGATTGGAGATATGATTTGCATGCATATTCAATCATGGATTACAACCTGATTTACTTATTTTCCAAGGAGATCTAACCAGCTGTTATGAAAAGATTTAATTGGAAAATAGATTTAGGGTTTTCAAGATGTCCAAGCCCAGCTGAAAGCTTCTATAAAAAGGGACTTAGAAAACCTATTTTACAACACAACTAATACTGAGCAAAATATATAGAGAGCTAGGGTTTGTGTCTTGTTTAGTCGTGAGACTTGTATGCCATTCAAGTCATCTTTTGATGATTGAATTGGACTGATTTATGGTTGTAATTTGTTACTCTAAAGCTGTTAAGCAAGACTGTGTGTCTACTTGATCAAAGCTGTGAAGCAAGATCAAGTGTGTGTCTACTTGATCAAAGCTGTGAAGCAAGATCAAGTGTGTGTCTTCTTGATTGAAACTGTGAAGTAAAATCAAGACTGTGTTATTGAAAAGTGTTTTCTTTTCTCAAGGGATTGTTGTTTAAGATCACAGGTGTGATTGTAGGGAAGTGAATGGGTTCTCATATCTAAGAGTGCTTAGGTAGAAATTGCACGGGTAGAGATTCGGTGAGAAAGACTGTAACTTGTTGAAGTGTACGGAGAGTCTTTGAACTGATTCTATTTTAGTGAATTTCCTTCCTGGCTTGGTAGCCCCCAGACGTAGGTGAGTTGCACCGAACTGGGTTAAGAATTGCTTGTGTCTTTATCCTGTTTGTGTTCTCAGATATTAGTGTCGTGACATTACCTTCGACATCTTATATTTGATACCAGAATTTCATAATTAGGTTAAGAGCTTAGACATGGTTTCAATACACATAAGAAACTCAATACATCACAAAGACATCATATCAAAGCACACTCAAAGATTCAGACAAGTAATGATCAAAACCAAATCCTAGTCATGCTCCTAAAGGTAAATGAACTTTAAGCAAGTATAGATGAACTAGGATTATGGAAAAAATGGTATCAAACCACATAATTCATAAGTAGATTACATATTAAACTCAACATACAAGTCACTCAAACATCATGAATGAATCACAAAAACTATGTTCAAAGATAGGCCAACAAGCACACAAGTTCAAAGAAGCTTAAGCAAAAAGTAATCAAACAATGAATGCACACACATGACATCAAGGGATGTGTGAATTGTGCAATAATTTAACTCAAGATGAGGTTCAAGAGCAACAAGAGAAGTCATCCAAACTTCACACACAAATCAAAGTCAAGTAACTTGGTAAATAAGTAAAGATATATCCTAGAAAAGGAATCCTTTATCAAAATTCAACAAGATAAACAAAGATCAAAATAGGGGTACTTATAGGCCATGGAAAAATATCAAAGTCTTATTCAAATAATCGAATACAACCTTCAAACTTCAAGAGGTATCAACAAGCAAACAAACTCAAAGTTCATGTACAACTAGCAAGCCAAGAGGTGGACATCATCCAGGTAAGGAGTCATTTGTCCAATCAAAGTAAATGAGCAATGTAAAATGAAGTTGAGACATAAATAAATGAAATGGGAAAAACATCACACTACAAAAATATGTATCCCAAGCTCCTAAGAGCTTCATCGTCCACTAAACTCAAAACTAGGTCAAGAAAAGAAGAATTTAGCTCCTAATGTGTCATCATGATGAAGTGGAAATGGAATATCATTCAAAGAACCATAGGATCAAGGTATAAGGATACCAAGACCAAATAAGTCAAAATAAAAAACAAGAAAAATCAAATCCACTTGGACCCATAGTGAAGGAGAATTGCGATCCAAAACGCAGCGGAATTTAAAATTTCTCCTTTAATGATCCTTACGAATGGGCATGATCAGTGATAGAATCGTTACCTCTTGTGACGATCACGAACGTTGAACGATGACAACGCCTCTACTCAGTCCACATGAACGGATTCCTTCAATCTCAGTGCTAGCTGCTATGAATGAAGGCTTTGAGTGTGAGAGAGAGAGAGAGAAACGAAATTGCAAGAGTGACAATGCTTCTACCCAAGTGGTTTTATTTATAGAACCACTTGTGTGGGCTGCAAGCTAAAAAGCCCACTCAAGTGTATATGGCCCATATCTTATAATATGCCAAAATCACTTAAGTGTGTGGTACCTTACCATATTTCGTATTCTACTTAAGTACACCGTACCTTACGATGTTCTATAATTCACTTAAGGGAACCGTACATTACAGTATTCCTTAATTACTCTATCTCTCATCAATTCGTCCTTTGTGTGTGACCCTATAGGTTTTCGCGGCATTGGTAATTATATTAAATCACGTATTTAACATAATAAACAATGAGCGGTATCTAGCAACACATCACTGCTACCCAAGACACGAAAATATCATGTGATCTGACAAATCCTTCTGTGATAATAATTATGTGTATAATTACCCTTTTGCCCTTATGTCTATATTGAACACAAGGCATAGACCGTGTCATCCTTGTCCAGTTCAATATTGGGCCCATAGACATTTATCCTGTTATGCAGGATGGGCAAATTCCATCTAGGTCACTCATGTCCCTTAGCATGCTTCGTGGAGTACCCATCAACTGTCTTTATAGTTATCCAGTTACGGACAATGTTTGATCAGCAATAAAGCACTCGACTCTACATCTAGGGTCCATAGTGGTTTCAGGTCGAAGAGTGGTATACACCATTATCACCATGAGAATAACTTATGACACTTTGCATAACTTTCTATATAGTATTCTCATAGCGGGTCAATCCAGTATAAATATTACTCATAATATTCATACATATGTTTGAGACTTGATAACTTCTTATCCATGATCCATGAGATGTGATCATCAGTCTATAAACATAATAGTCTTCATGCTTTAATGTTATCCCACTTTACAATAAATCTCGACTACGGATACTTTAAGAATAGTGTCCTTATGTTTAATGTGATCTCATGATTAAGTCATACTTGATACATTGAACGGACTATCTATTCCAGGGACTTTATTAAACAAACATAATAAAGAAAAAGCCTTTTATTATTAATAAACAATTCGATACAAGTACCAAAAGTATTGGCCTCTAGGGCTTACACCAACAATCTCCCACTAGCACTAGAGCCAATCAGGCATACCCCTAATGCCCATAGATCTAGTATGGCCATCATGCTTCTGCTGCGCAAGAGGCTTTGTCAGTGGGTCAGCAATATTGTCAAGTGTAAGTACTCTACATATTTTCACATCTCCTCTATCTATTATTTCTCGAATAAGGTGATAACGCCTAAGTATGTGTTTGGATCGTTGGTGAGATCTAGGCTCCTTAGCTTGTGCGATAGCACCATTGTTATCACAATAGAGACCAATGGGATCCACAATGCTAGGAACTATGTCAAGTTCACTAATGAACTTTTTGATCCAAACAGCTTCCTTTGTTGTACTTGAGTCAGCAACATACTCGGCCTCAGTTGTAGAATCAACAATTGTATCTTGCTTTGAACTTTTCCAGCTCACAGCGCCACCGTTTAAGCAAAACACATAACCAAATTATGATCTAAAGTCATCCTTATCTGTCTGGAAGCTAGCATCGGTGTATCCAATTACAACCAACTCTTCCTGACCTCCATATATCAAGAATGAGTCCTTAGTCCTTCTCAAATACTTAAGGATATTCTTGACAGCTACCCAATGGGCATCACCAGGATCAGATTGGTACCTACTCGTTGCACTTAAAGCATACGAGACATCTGGTCGAGTACATAACATGGCATACATGATAGATCCTATTGCATATGCATATGGAATCTTATTCATGTGATCCCTTTCTTCCTTAGTTGAAGGGGATTGTGTTTTTGATAGACACAGGCCATGTTGCATAGGTATGAATCCTTTCTTGGAATCATGCATGTTAAAGCGTCTCAGCACTTTGTCTATGTACGTACTCTGACTTAGGCCAAGCAGTTTTTGTGATCTATCTCTATAGATTCTGATTCCTAATATATAGGTTGCTTCACCTAGGTCCTTCATAGAAAAGCATTTCCCCAACCAAGACTTTACTTGTTACAGGGTAGGGACATTGTTTCCAATGAGTAATATGTCATCTACATATAATACCAGGAACATGATCATGCTCCCACTAACCTTCTTGTAGACACAAGGCTCATCTTCGTTCTTGATGAATCCATATTGTTTTACTGTTTCATCAAAACGAATATTCTAGCTTCTGGAAGCTTGCTTCAATCCATAGATTGACCTTTGTAACTTACATATCTTTTGGGCTTCTTCTGGTATGTCAAATCCTTCAGGATGTGTCATGTACACGTCCTCAAGAAGATTCCCACTAAGGAAAGCAGTTTTGACATCCATCTTCCATATTTCATAATCATGATATGCAGCGATAGCAAGTAAAATCCGAACAGATTTAAGCATTGCAATTGGTGAAAAGGTTTCATCATAGTCAACCCCATGAATTTGTTTATATCCTTTTGCAACCAGTCTTGCCTTATAGGTATGTACCTTACCATCCATGTGAGTCTTATTTTTAAAGACCCACTTGCATCCTATAGGGTTAACTCCTATAGGAGGCTCTACCAAGGTCCAAACTTGGTTTGTGTACATGGAATCCATTTCAGATTTCATGGCTTCTAGCCACTTCTCAGACTCAGGACCAGTTATGGCCTCTTGGTAGGTCACAGGATCATCTTGATCCATGAGTAATACATCACCTTGATCATTTATGAGATATCCATATCTCTCAGGTAGGTGACGTATCCTGCTTGACCTACGCTGGTCTTGTTCTACTTGAGCAGGTTGCTCCTCCACAACTACTTGTGTTTCCTGATCTAATTCCTCCATAGGTGTATCGATGCTTTGTGATTCTTGAATTTCTTCAAGCTCTACTTTCCTCCCACTGATTCCTTTGGAAATAAAATCCTTTTCTAGGAAAACTCCAGTTCGAGCGACAAACACTTTGCCCTCAGAAGGATTGTAGAAGTAATACCCTCTTGTTTCTTTAGGATACCCCACAAATAAGCATTTGTCAAATTTGGGCTCAAGCTTAGTTGAAATTTTTCGTTTCACATAAACTTCGCAACCCCAAATCTTCATGTAAGACATATGTGGTTTCTTACCACTCCATATCTCATATGGTGTCTTGTCAACCTTTTTGGATGGAACACGGTTAAGTGTGTAAGCTGCTGTCAATAGTGTATGTCCCCAAAAGGAGTTTGGAAGATCGGCGTGACTCATCATGGATCGGACCATGTCTAACAGGGTTCGATTTCTTCTCTTAGATACACCATTCCATTGGGGTGTTCCAGGAGGAGTAAGTTGGGCTAGGATCCCACACTCTTTCAGATGGTCATCAAACTCTAGGCTTAAATACTCACCACCTCGATCTGATCGAAGAGTTTTAATATTCTTACCTAGTTGGTTTTGTACTTCATTCTTGAATTCCTTGAACTTTTCAAAGGACTCTGATTTGTGTTTTATTAAATACACATAACCATATCTACTAAAATCATCAGTAAATGTGATGAAGTACTGAAAACCTCCTCTTGCTGGTATGTTCAATGGTCCACATACATCAGTATGTATGAGGGCCAAAAGATCATCAGCTCTTTCACCTTTTTCCAATGAATGGAGATTTTGTCATCTTCCAAGTACTTTGGGCAGTTTCTCTTCCAGTGTCCGATCTTACCGCAATGGAAGCAGGTGCCTGCCTTTGTTATGCATCCACTAGGCTTCAAAGCAGCAACAGTGGGTCTGGGTTTGGCAACTTCCTTGCCCTTCCCTTTATCACCCTGCTTGGTGGGCCTTTTGTTCTGTCTCTTTCCATTTCTGATCATCAGAATGGACTTCCTTTTTGTCTTCAGATTCTGCTCAGCAGTTCTTAACATGGCTAGCAGTTCAGGAAGAGATTTGTCCATATCATTTATATTGAAATTTAGGACAAATTGACTGAATCCATATGGCAACGATTGTCAGATCAAATCAGTCGCAAGTTCATTTCCGAGGGGAAAACCCAATCTCTCAAGGTTTTCCACGTACCCAATCATCTTGAGCACATGGAGAGTTACAGGGGCTCCCTCAGCTAACTTGCCTTGAAAAAGGGATTTTGAAACTTCAAAACTTCTCATGCCTTGATTGCTCTTGATAGAGCATCTTCAGGTGTTCGATCATATCGAACACGGCCATGTTCTCATGTTGCTTTTGCAATTCTGAGTTCATGGTAGCTAGCATGAGACAAGCAGTTTCATTGGCATCATCGACATGCTTCTTATAAGCATCTCTTTCTGCCTTAGGCGCAGAACTAGGAGGTTCCTCTTCAGGAACAAGTTTCTCCAAGACATACAGCTTTCTATTATGTTTGAGGACAATCCTCAGGTTTCGGTGTCAATCCAGAAAATTTGTCCCAGACAATTTTTCCTTGTCAAGGATTGATCACAAAATGTTTGTTAGAGGTGTTTTGTTAAGATTAATGAAAATATAAGTATCATTGACATATTTAATTAGGCCTTTAATTAAATATGCTCCCACTATTTTACTCAAAACAAATGACCCTCACCATTTGATTCGGAAAATTCCGTTGGAAGATTTTCTAGTGGGTCGAGATCCATATTTCACTTCGTTTTAAGTCCGCGTAGGCGGATTACACAAAACTAGGTTATTTAGGTAGGAACTTCTTCCAATTGTATCTCATACAACTCTCGAAATTTCAGTTGGGTGAAGAACTCCTTATTCCAATCCATCATATGGATCATTCCCAACTCTTGCTTCTA
Source organism: Lathyrus oleraceus (assembly GCF_024323335.1). Lineage (NCBI taxonomy): Eukaryota > Viridiplantae > Streptophyta > Magnoliopsida > Fabales > Fabaceae > Lathyrus > Lathyrus oleraceus. The sequence continues at coordinate 153,099,612 of NC_066583.1, read as the reverse complement.
AACATATATAATATTATTATAATTAAGTTTGACCTATCGTTTTAGCAGTTGGATATTACAATTATCCCATCGCACCTTACTAATATAGAACATGCACCTCGCGTAGGCGAAACCTACATTATCCGATACTAGTCTTGATGAGTGCTAAAACTTGGAAAGCAAACATATATAATATTATTATAATTTGTTTAGTTAAGTTTGACTCATTGTTTTAGCAGTTGGATATTACAATTATCCCATCGCACCTTACTGATATAGAACATGTACCTCGCATAGGCGAAACCTACATTATCTGATACTAGTCTTGATGAGTGCTAAAACTTGGAAAGCATAAACTTAATATTTTAATTTGAGGGAATTGTAATTATTCTGATCTCACCGGCTTATTTATCATATAAATCGCCTCTCACATGCATCATCATACATCAACATACATACACATGCATCAACATACATAATGAAACAGTTATGGCCCCTAGCGCAATTGTTCTCCCAAGCCAATGAGAGAACCTAAGCTAACCTAATAACGATCTAAGCTTCTCCAAGCAAGATCTTCAAGGTTGTCCTCCTTTGGCACTGACTTCTTTGCTTTCTTCATAACATTACATTACATAAAGAAACTCGTTTTACATACGAGGGAGTGAGATGAGAAAAGAAGTTACATTGAGAGATTAAAAGAGAGGCACGACACGCATGTCGTATTTTAAAACCCAAAACAAAATAAAGGAAAACTAAGGCCATAACCGATCACCACAAGACAATAATAAACACATTATTATTATTATTAATTCTTTTAATTAATTAAAATCAAATTAAATTTCGACGACCGATCACACTACGCAGAGTTAGCCGGGGTCCGTTGCCCGGTCAGCGGGAACGGGTGTATTTTGCCTTGCGTTAACCGGTTAACCAAATGCGCTAACCGGTTAACACTGTTGAAAAACTGTTAGAAAATTGTATTCCGTCTTGCATTAACCGGTTAACCAAATAAGTTAACCGGTTAACACTGTTTGAAAATCTGTTAGAAAGAAGTATTTCATCTTGCGTTAACCGGTTAACCAAATACGTTAACTGGTTAACACTGTTTGAAAATATGTTAGAAAGCACAACTCTTGTGCAGTCACAACCCTAATCGCATAACTCTTTGGCGACACAACCCTTGTGTCGTCACTAACCTTAATGCACCAATTTCAGACCGTCAAACACATCTCGATTGTTGATTCAGTATGATTGATTAACACGTCATTGCTTCACCATACTAATGTCGGATCAAGAAGAAAACGACCATTGATCGCTCAAAGGAAAACAACCCTTAAGTGTTTGAATGAATGAAATAGGGACAGTATATCATATATACCGTATTTTGCATCAGGATTACTTATATCATATATATAACTTGACCGGTCTCGATTTAATTACTCGTTTATTCTTTGATTCATTCTGTCTTTAATTGTATTATTACAGGAAAAAAAACAGTTATTAGATTCATGGTTTCGTAAGTGGCTCTAATACCACTGAAGGAGAATTGCGATCCAAAACGCAGCGGAATTTAAAATTTTTCCTTTAATGATCCTTACAAATGGGCATTATCAATGATAGAATCGTTACCTCTTGTGGCGATCACGAACGTTGAACGATGACAACGCCTCTACTCAGTCCACACGAACAGATTCCTTTAATCTCAGTGTTAGCTGCTATGAATGAAGGCTTTGAGTGAGAGAGAGAGAGAGAAATGAAATTGCAAGAGTGACAATGCTTCTACCCAAGTGGTTCTATTTATAGAACCACTTATGTGGGCTGCAAGCTAAAAAGCCCACTCAAGTGTATATGACCCATATCTTATAATATGCCAAAATTACTTAAGTGTGTGGTACCTTACCATATTTTGTATTCTACTTAAGTACACCGTACCTTACGATGTTCTATAATTCACTTAAGGGAACCGTACATTACAGTATTCCTTAATTACTCTATCTCTCATCAATCCGTCCTTTGTGTGTGACCCTATAGGTTTTCGCGACATTGGTAATTATATTAAATCACGTATTTAACATAATAAACAGTGAGCGGTATCTAGCAACACATCACTGCTACCCAAGACACGAAAATGTCATGTGATCTGACAAATACTTCTATGATAATAATTATGTGTATAATTACCCTTTTGCCCTTATGTCTATATTGAACACAAGGCATAGACCGTGTCATCCTTGTCCAGTTCAATATTGGGCCCATAGACATTTATCCTGTTACGCAGGATGGGCAAATTCCATCTAGGTCACTCATGTCCCTTAGCATGCTTCGCGGAGTACCCATCAACTGTCTTTATGGTTATCCAAGTTACGGACAACGTTTGATCAGCAATAAAGCACTCGACTCTACATCTAGGGTCCATAGTGGTTTCAGGTCGAAGAGTGGTATACACCATTATCACCATGAGAATAACTTATGACACTTTGCATAACTTTCTATATAGTATTCTCATAGCGGGTCAATCCAGTATAAATATTACTCTTAATATTCATACCTATGTTTGAGACTTGATAACTCCTTATCCATGATCCATGAGATGTGATCATCAGTCTATAAACATAATAGTCTTTATGCTTTAATGTTATCCCACTTCACAATAAATCTCGACTACGGATACTTGAAGAATAATGCCCTTATGTTTAATGTGATCTCATGATTAAGTCATACTTGATACATTGAACGGACTATCTATTCCAGGGACTTTATTAAACAAACATAATAAAGAAAAAGCCTTTTATTATTAATAAACAATTCGATACAAGTACCAAAAGTATTAGCCTCTAGGGCTTACACCAACACATAGTACTCAAGTTGGAATGCACAAGACAAAATCCAAATTATGGTCTCAAAAGCAAGCAAATAGGACTCAAGACAAACAAGCAAAGAAGCATCAATTGGAGGTACCTAAAATGGTCAAAATGAGTGAATCTAGGACTCCTAAATTATGATGAAGAGTTCAATAAAGAATGGTAAATATATCCCAAATGGTTGTGTAAGACCCTAATTTTGACCCTAAGATCCCTCATGGCATCATATCATTGCACATTGCATTGGCCTCAAGGATCATAGCATCTTGGCTCCTAACCTTTGGGTGGGAACTTGTGTGAGTTGGTTTGATACCACCAAGCATGCTTGAATTGTATATTATTGTTTTTCTTACTTTGTTTACTAACCAAAAGCACAAAAATATGTCACTAACTTGTTTGTTTTGTAGCTTGAGCAATCATAAGATCTGAGGCTCCTAGGAGACCCAATGCTCATTGATATGGCCAGGTGAAGGTGAAAGCAAGCATGACAATGGTTCCCAAATCTCTCATTCATCATATATGCCTCCCAAGTATCTCAATTTGTCAATTTGATCAAAGCAAACCAAAGGGCTTGAGACTTGTTTCCCAAGGAAACCCTAATTCATCTGTGCATCAACTGTGCATTGCTCATGAAGCAACCTCAACCCATGATCAAATATAATCAAGGGAAGTCATTTAATTCATAATTTCATGCATATTTGAGATTATTTTAGTGTCCACAATCATTAATTCATCAAGGTTTGAAGTTTGCACTTGAGAAGTTGATTAGTCAATTCATCTGACTATTTTGAAATCCACTGAGACCTAACTTTTTATGTGTTTGTCAAATGTAGATGACCTCAATATTAAACATGTTCTTAAGAACCATATTAACAACTTTCATGTTCATTAAAAATTGATTTGAAGCTTGGAAGGTCATCATACATTTCACAACATTATAGGTCATTTTGACTGAAACCCTAATTTTAGGTCAACTTCCCAAGGACATAACTCTCTCATTTTTCATTATTTTTAGGTGGGATCAAATGAATTGGAAATTTTAAGATGTCTAATTCATTTGTTATGTTGAACAAATTTTCATAATCCTAAAATAAATACATGTGATAATGAAAAACATTATAGGTCACTTTGGACCAAAGGCATTGAAATGTGAAAAAGTCCAACTTCAAGTGCCCATAACTTTCTCATCAAAAATCCAAATGCACAATTTAAGTCCATATTTATTGTATTGAAACGATCTATAACTTTGATGTTTAAGGTCTTGTCATTTGGGGATTGAATCATTGAAATAGAAGGGCTTGAAGTTGGTCCATTTTGGAAATTTTCACATGCACATGTTTTGTACCTTGAACTTTATGACCAGTTTTCACTAATTTCCCAATTCCAAATGAAGTTTGTTCAACATAACAATTGATCCTCATGTTAAGACCTTTCTAACCATTACCCAAAAGGCCAAGTTTCATTTTGGGAATATGCATTTTCGAAGAGGAGAAGATTTTGGTGCATTTATGGAAACCATGTTCAAACTTCATGCACAAGCCAAATCATTCACATCTGGACGTCCATTTCAGTTCAATTACATCCCAGCTTGCATTTCCAATTGGATTTGGACCCTCCATGCGCTTGTACAGGCCCATGCATGGAGGCCCTCATCACACATGCACATGGAATTCACCTTGCTTGCATCAGGTTTTGCTATAAATAAGCATGCTCAGCTTCACTATTTTCCAACCTAAAGGCGCCTTAGATGTTGCATAATTGAATCCAAAACCTCACCTAAAGTAATTTCTCTCTTTCATTTCAAATTTTCAGATCTAATTTTCAACTTCCTTGGTTGAATATTGGATTTAAATTCCTTAGCCTTGCTCCATCTACATCTGAAGAACACACTACAATCAAGATTGGTGAAGGATCGTGCTCCATAGATCTGCATTTCCAAGGTTGATGCTCAAAATTTTTTCAATCGAAACACACTGGTTATAGCTTATTTCTTGTGTTTATTGGCTTGGCTGAAGTCCTCTCATAAGAGGCATTTCAATTGTGTTCTTAATTTTGCAAATCCATGAAGTTTAGATTGAACACCATGATTTTCTCTCTCTAATTTCTCTTCATATAAGAGTCTAGAGGAGAAACCAATGGTACAGGGGTGATGTACATCACCCCAGCTTTCCAAGATATGAGGATCACTTCATTTGGTTAAGTTTCCATGTCTGCAACTTCCACCGGAATCTTCATGCTCGCCGAAGAAGACGGTGGTGTACACCACCGTCCCCAGCGCCAGATTGAATGTGGACCCTTGGATCTGATCTCCAGTTTAAATCATGGCCATCAGATGTTATGACTTTTATTAATTCCTTGTGTGGCTTAGTTGACTTGGACTCATGATGCGCGCGCACTCCACTACCCTTGGATCTGCCAGGTCATTTAATGAAATGAATCCAAAGCGCCATGATTTCCCTTTTTAATTCTAGTTTCTGAAATTGATTTTTAATATTTTTTATTTTGTCATTTGATATTTTTTATGAATTTTCTATTTTCTGGTTATTTTTAATTCATTTTAAATAGTTTCCAATATTCAAAAAATACAAAAATAGTTTCTTAACCTCTTTGAATGATGATGGATCTATGAAAAATATTCTCATCAATTTATTAATTGATTTGTGATTTATTTGAGATTTTAGTTCAATTAGGTTATTTTTTATTCATTTTTAATTGTTTAAAAATAGTTTCTGGATTCTAAAAATGCTGAAATTTTTTGTAAAACTTTGTTTGACCTTGTTGAACTTAGGATGATCCATTTGGACTTTTCAAAGTTGATTTGAAATGGATTTGAAGTTTGACCTTTAATTGTTTACTTTAATTCAAGTATTATTTTAATAATTTGCACATTCTTCTCCCATATCCCCAATCATGTTTGCACAAACAATTTTCACAAATACCAACCTACCTTGCAACAATTGTGAAAAGGGCTCCCAAGGAGTACCTAGGATGTTTTGGGTGCTTAAAACCTTCTCATTGCATAACCAACCCCCTTACCCCGATCTCTGACTTTTTTATTAGTTTTTTATTTGATAAAACTTCTCGGTTTTTGTTCGCTTTCTAACCTTTCCTTTGGATAAATAGAAGTGCGGTGGAGATTCGAATTGTATGATTTACTTTTGATTTAGTCAATAAATCTAAAGGTGAAATTCTGGTTTCAGATATAAGATGTCGAAGGTGATGTCACGACACTGATATCTGGTTATAAACAATGGATAATTAAACAGAATTGAAAAGCAAATCACACAAGCAATTGTTAACCCAGTTTGGTGCAACTCACCTACGTCTGAGGGCTACCAAGTCAGGAAGGAAATTCACTATAACAGAATTAGTTCAAAGACTATCCGTACACTTCACCAAGTTACAGTCTTTCTCACCTAATCTCTACCCGTGCAATTTCTACCTAAGCACTCTTAGATATGAGAACCCACTCACTTCCCTTACAACCACAAACACGTGATCTTAAACAACAATCCCTTGTGAAAAGAAAATACTTTTCAATTACACACTCTTGATCTTGCTTCAAAGTTTTGATCAAGAAGACAAATCAGTCCAATTCAATCATCAATGGATGACTTGAATGACCTATAGACACAAACCCTAGCTCTCTCTCTCTAAATTTCGCTCAGTCTTGGTTGTGTGTTCAATCAGGTTTTCTGAGTCCCTTTTTATAGAAACATTGGACATCTTGAAAACCCTAAATATATTTTCCAATCAAATCTTTTTATAACAGCTGTAAAGATCTTCCTGGAAAATAAGTAAATTTGGTTGAAATCCCTGATAGAATGCGCCAGCTAGCCATATCTTCAATCAACCAATGATTTCCATTAATTGTGCAATCACAAAACACCAGACATTCATACTGAATGTTCTGTGTACAGGATGTCATGACATCGGGTCTGACATCTGGAAAAATCCTGCATAATCCATATTTCTTTTTATAGCAAGTACAGCCATATCAGATACCATGACATTGTGTATGTCATCTGAAACAATCCTGCATGAACATGTCTTCTAGTTAAGCTCCAGCAGGTACAACCAATATCAGAAGCCTTGTTATTTTATGTGGCATTCTGAAACAATCCTGCTTGCATATGTTCTTTAACTCCAGCAGGTACATAGGATATCTTATGTTAAGACATCACACATGACATCTTGTGAACACTCTTTGTTTTACCAAAATTGTTGCCAACACTTAGAATCAACAAACTCCCCCTTTGGCAAATTTTGGCTAAAACATATATCTGTCCTTTTTGTTCACAAGGAAAACTATCAGCAGTTTAAACCACATAACTGTAGTTTAATCAGCAGCAGAAGCAAAACAATTACTAGCTATGGCTACTAGTAATACACATATGCACAAGGGTACTTCTCCTCCTCCTCAATCTGTGCAACAATCAACAGAATTACTAGTTATGGGTGCAACTAGTAAGACACACAAATTCACAATGCACAAGGGTACTTCTTCTCCCCCTAAATTTGTGCATTCACCAAAAAACAGCTATTATAACTCCAGTACCTGTACCAGCCAGAATGTCATACTGACATCTGCTACAACATCAACACCTGTGCACCTCTTTCAATAATAGTTGTCCTTCTGATCAGCCACATACAACTTCCATATCAAGCACTTCTCCCCCTTTTTAGTCAAAATTGACCAAAGGTGACCACTCAGACAAAATAAATGTCTATTGGCCTAGCAGAGAAAGTTAAAACAGATGTTATAACATTAAGCATGTTAAAACATAATATTCAGGAAGTACACAACATCATTAAACACAACTGTGATAGCTGGAATAATGAACAAATCCAAGGAACTCATTAAGAGCCCTAAATATTACATAACATGCATCAAGAGGACTGCCACAAAATACAAAAACAAAACAAAAACCAATCAAGACAACAGCCTTCCAAACAGCAGCCCAGCTTCCACCACACCTCCCAGTCTTCAATACAGGCAGGAACCATTAATCAGAAGAAGAAGTATCTCCTTCACCTTCATCTTCATCTTCAGCTACACCTTCAGAGTCTTCCAAGCTTCCAGAGTTGCCACTGGATTGGGTTTTAGGTCTTGCATTTGAATCCTTATCAGCCTTTTCTGTGTCTTCCCTTTCCAGGCTGCAGATGAGAACTTCTAAAGCTTCTTTTCTGGCCTTGGCCACCCTTATACCATTGTCCAATTCTTTGCAGGTCTCTTTTAGTTGGTCAATCAGGCTTCCTTTAGATGCAGACTCCCTTCTGGAAGATGTCATGACATCATTGACATGACTTCCCTCAAACAGCTTGTAATGGATGGACTGAGGGGATTTTCTCCTGCTTGGGATGTCACTTGTGCTCAGAATCCCTGGTTGTTGGCTTAGGATAATGCCACAAATAAGGGAGGGGAAGGCAATGGGTAACTTCACAGCATTTGTAGAAGCATGTCTAATGGTTTGTTCAAATATAAACTTGCCAAAATCATAGTTAACCCTTGTTCCAATAGCACGAATGATTCTTCCAAGATTGATGGAGATAGTAGAGGCATGATTAGTAGGAATCCAATTAGCTGAGCCAATCTTGTGCAAGATGGCATATTTAACACTGAGTTTTCCAGCTGATAAGTGATTTCTACTAGGCCATTCTTTAACTTGGCCAGCTGTGATAGCCCTACAGACCTCATTATCTGTGGTTTCTAGGTCTACTCCTCCATCCATTCCTCTTCCTAGGAACTTGTTGATGACACTTGGTGAGAATTTTACACATTTGCCTCTTACAAATACCTTGCAAAACTCCCTGCTGTTCTTATCATGAATATCCTCAGGGATATTAACAATAAACTTTTTAACCAACCCCTCATAGCATTGGGGTAGAGTTACCACAGTCTTTATGAGTCCAGCATTTTTGATCAGATTAATAACCTCCTTTACCTCTACAGCTTCTTGTCCAAGTTCTCTTTCAATGGCTACTCTTCTCTGAATGACATATTTCCACTTTGCTGCTCCAACTTCCAAATGAAAGGAGATATTGTCTAGATGGACAGCAGCAGCCTTGCCAGGAGATTTTTGAACAACCTGCCTTTTTGCAGGGGAGATGTCTAGGACATCGTCTTTAACATCCTCCTCATAATCAGAGTTGTGTCTTTCTTTTCTTTTTCCAACCTCAACCTTGTTCCAGGGTTTTGAGGGTCCTACTCCTGCAGTCTTTTTCACTCTAGCAGCTCTCATTTTAGCTATGCTTTTTCCTTTCTTAGTTCTCAGTTTCTCAGCTATGCTAGGTTTAACCAGATGAACCAAAGGATCATCTTCTCCTTCAGTGCTTTCTTTCTCCAGATCAATAATATTTTCTTGAGACACATTTTGTTTCTTGCTAGGTAGGGTTTTACCTAGAGAACAAAGCCCTTCAGCAGCCACCTCTTTTTCTGATCTAGATGAATCATCATCTTTATCAGCATGGGGTTCTCTCTCAGGAGAGGGTTCCGTTCTGGACAGAGGGGTAGAGACCCCTTCAACTTTATGTCCTTCACTCAGTATTCTAGTAACCAGACTCCTTATAGCGCGATCAGTGTAATACATGTCTTTAGGAAGAGAGGAGTTACCAGAGGTATTACCTTGCTTATCTCCAGCATTGGAGGAGGTACCTGTGGTGTCCCCCGGTATCATGCACAGAGGAGTGACGTCCATTATGTCTTCATCTACAAACTCCATGGATGAAGTCTTTGCATGTTGGGAGGGTTTGGAACCAGATGACGATAGATGTTGAGACATGTTGAAGGACTTTTGAGAAAGGTTTATTTGCCCTAGCTGAGCTTTTCTTAGAAGTTGAATGGAAATGGCAGTTGCTGAGTTTAGGTAGCATGTGCTAAGGGAATAGATATTGTTTTCAAAGCTAGGGGATGATTTATCATTAATGTGGCTCTTTCTTTTAAAAGGGCAGACATTATTTCTATTTATTTTATTTTTTATTTTTAATTGCCATAATTTCTCAAGAGTCCAAATCCCTAATTTCCCTTCCTCATATTCAATTTTACCCAAATTCCTTGCAAGCTCGTCTGCTAGTTCTAGTCCAACCTCTTGACTTCTGAATTTGTCTTTCACACATTTCCTAATGGAGTGACAATAGCTAGAACAGTATTTTGTCCATCTGTGTTGAATCTGATTTTTGGACCTGGCTTCAGCATTCAGGAAGTCATAGTACAATGTTATGACATCATGTGTAACATTGTCTGTAAACAGTAATAGGTTCATCCAACCCAGTTGAGCCCAACTACTATCATCTTCTATACCTTTCACAGGTGTCACCCAAATCTTCTCCATATCATCCTTGGCCTTTTTGCATAGAGTCCTTTGTGGCTTAGTCCCAACAGTTCCATTCTCCCTGTGACTGGTCAAATGTCCACCTGTTTGGTCTACCCTCTCAGTTTTTTGAGCCATCATATTCTTTTCTCCTCTGGTCTTCTGGTGTGACATCTTTGTGTGACATTTTCCCCAGCCTTGTTTTTCATCACTCTTGAGGGCATCTGTACTCACCCAATACTTTAAGGGACAATCCAATTGAGAGCTTCATATGTAGCAATTGTCTTTGGTCCTGATTCCTCTCATAATTATTTCACTCTTTATGTCAAGGATTTGACATTCAGTTTTGGTGAAGTTAACATTCAGACCTTGATCACATAGTTGGCTAATGCTTATGAGGTTTGCAGTTAGTCCTTTGACTAGTAGAACCTTGTCAAGTTTAGGTACTCCAAGGAAATCAAGTTTACATGTTCCCTTGATTTCACCTTTTGCTCCATCTCCAAAGGTTACATGACTTATAGTATGTTGATGCAGATCAGTTAGTAGGTCTTGGTTTCCAGTCATGTGTCTGGAACATCCACTGTCAAAGTACCATTCTTCTTTGGCTGAGATTCTGAGGGGATTGTGAGCTATCAGACTTGTGACATTAGTCTTAGGGACCCATTGCTTTTTGATGATAGGCATGTGATGTTTGGGTCTGAATTGATGGTGATCCTGATGATGAGAAGACCTAGGATAGCCATACAGTTTATAGCAGAATGGCTTTAGATGACCAAATTTCCCACAGTAATGGCATCTCCATCTTTGGTGTTTTCCTTTCAACTGTTTTCTCCTTTGGTGCTGTGACATATTATGTGACATCACAGTTTTTTGAATGCACTTAAGTTTGGCTTGAGGTTTGACACCAGTGTCACTACTCCCAGGTTTTGAGTTATTATACCCAATGCCAGATTTGTCTCCTGTTATTTGTCCAATTTGAAGGATCTTGTCTAAGGAGTCAGACCCATTGCTTAACATTCTTACATACTTGGTCATCTCTTCTAATTTAGAATTTTGAAACATGACTTCAGTCTTCAATTTTGAGATGATTTTTGCATGGTCTGCCTTCTCATTTTCCAGCTGTGCTATCTTCTGATTTTCAGCTTGTGGATTTTTGTCTAGCTTGGTATTCAGAACCACTGCTTCTGTTTGTAACTTGGAGATGGTTTCCAAGTATTCTATCTTCTCGTTCTCAAGTTTAGTAATTTCCTTCTTCTGGCTATCAACCTGTTTGCACAGCTCTACACTTTTGTGACACAACTTTCTGTAGGTAGATGCCAATTCTTCAAAGGTTACTTCACCATCACTTGAGTCTTCATCAGATTCCCATCTTCCTGTCAAAGTAGTCACAAGATTTACAGCCTCCTTTGTATCACTCTCATCTGGCCAGGTGGCAGCAAGACTCATTTTCTGCTTCTTGAGGTAGGTACCACATTCTGTTCTAATGTGTCCATACCCATCACATTCAAGGCACTTTACTTCTTTTCCTTCTTTGGGCTTTTCTTCTGACCTTACTCTTCTTCCATTGTTGATGTCAGATGAGATGTTTTTGACATTTGCCTTGGATCTGACATCCATTTTCTTTAACAATCTGTTGAACTGCCTTCCCAACATAGCTATTTCATTGACAAGATCTTCATTACCCTCCTGACTCTTGTCCTCTTCTGTGTTTGACATGAAGGCAATGCTCTTTGTTTTCCTTTCAACACCATCATTCAACCCTAACTCAAAGGTTTGGAGGGAACCAATTAGCTCATCTACCCTCATGTTGGAGATGTCTTGAGATTCTTCTATTGCAGTTACCTTCATAGCAAATCTCTTGGGGAGTGACCTGAGAATTTTTCTTACCAGTTTTTCATCTGTCATCTTTTCTCCCAGGGCTCCTGAGGCATTAGCAATTTCAAGGATACTCATGTGAAATTCATGAATATTCTCTTCTTCTTTCATCCTTAAGTTTTCAAACTTGGAGGTGAGTAGCTGTAGTCTAGACATCTTTACCCTGGATGTGCCTTCATGAGTGGTCTTGAGAATGTCCCAAGCATCTTTAGCTATTTCACAATTGTTTACCAATCTGAAGATGTTCTTGTCCACTCCATTGAAGATGGCATTCAAAGCTTTAGAATTCCCAAGGGCTAGGTCATCCTCCTCCTTGGACCATTGTTCTTCAGGATTTTTCTCAGTAGTGGCTTCTCCTTCTTTAGTAACAACATGATGCACCCAGCCTGTCAAGACAGCTTTCCACGCCTTGTTATCAAGGGATTTTAAAAAGGCAACCATTCTTGGTTTCCAATAGTCATAGTTAGAACCATCCAAAATTGGTGGCCTATGAACAGATCCTCCATCCCTCTCCATTGTACCAGAAAGTATTCTCCCTAGATCTCACCCAGAGCCAGAGCAGGATGCCTCCTCTGATACCAATTGAAATTCTGGTATCAGATATAAGATGTCGAAGGTGATGTCACGACACTGATATCTGGTTTATAAACAATGGATAATTAAACAGAATTGAAAAGCAAATCACACAAGCAATTGTTAACCCAGTTCGGTGCAACTCACCTACGTCTGGGGGCTACCACGCCAGGAAGGAAATTCACTATAATAGAATTAGTTCAAAGACTATCCGTACACTTCACCAAGTTACAGTCTTTCTCACCTAATCTCTACCCGTGCAATTTCTACCTAAGCACTCTTAGATATGAGAACCCACTCACTTCCCTTACAATCACAAACCCGTGATCTTAAACAACAATCCCTTGTGAAAAAAAAAATACTTTTCAATTACAAACTCTTGATTTTACTTCACAGTTTCAATCAAAAAGACACACTCTTGATCTTGCTTCAAAGCTTTGATCAAGAAGACAAATCAGTCCAATTCAATCATCATTGGATGACTTGAATGACCTATAGACACAAACCCTAGCTCTCTCTCTAAATTTCACTCAGTCTTGGTTGTGTGTTCAATCAGGTTTTCTGAGTCCCTTTTTATAGAAACATTGGACATCTTGAAAACCCTAAATATATTTTCCAATCAAATCTTTTTATAACAGCTGTAAAGATCTTTCTGGAAAATAAGTAAATCTGGTTGAAATCCCTGATAGAATGCGCCAGCTAGCCATATCTTCAATCAACCAATGATTGCCATTAATTGTGCAATCACAAAACACCAGACATTCATACTGAATGTTCTGTGTACAGGATGTCATGACATCAGGTCTGACATCTGGAAAAATCCTGCATAATCCATATTTCTTTTTATAGCAAGTACAGCCATATCAGATACCATGACATTGTGTATGTCATCTGAAACAATCCTGCATGAACATGTCTTCTAGTTAAGCTCCAGCAGGTACAACCAATATCAGAAGCCTTGTTATTTTATGTGGCATTCTGAAACAATCCTGCTTGCATATGTTCTTTAACTCCAGCAGGTACATAGGATATCTTATGTTAAGACATCACACATGACATCTTGTGAACACTCTTTGTTTTACCAAAATTGCTGCCAACACTTAGAATCAACAAAAGGTAACGAATACCCCGCTACAGAAAAGTGGCGACTCTGCTGGGGATTACTTTTGCCTAGTGGGTTTTGCCTACTTTTCATATTTGCTGTATTGTATTGTTTACATTATTTGTGACATAATTTTGTGCAAATTTGGGATTACTGTATTGATTGTAATGTATGAATTGCTTGATATATCAAATGCTTGTGTGCTTGGTGGTCTCTTGTGAGATGAGTTCTATACCCGAACTCGAGTGCACTTATGATAGGAGAATGGCATAGTCTTGTTGACTTGTGTGGAGTTATTCCTTAGCAACTTGACTTGCAAGCCCATTCACTTGGTGGAGGTTATGTTGGGATCAATAATGTCACATGAGTAGTCGTGGTTAGGCATTACTCTTTCCAATATTTGCCTTAGAAGCCAAGGACCTTAGTTTACCAAGGCCATCTTGGCCTATTTTTAGGACGTAGTGCGAAGATGGTTCAAGTGTAAGATTTGATACGATTGTTACGCGATACTACACTCATAAGAGTCTCTCTTGAGAATATTTTTGGAATACGAGTAGTCGTTTATCCGATAATATCCGAAAGATGGGATGATGACTATGGGAACCTCTTGTAGAACATGATTGACAGGTTTAACCCTAGTACACTCCATTTGGGTGGTTCTTAATTGAGACTCCATGCTCGTGACTTGCAACAAACCCTTGATTCATGGTTGATATGTTCTTGTGTATCCTTAATATCAATGGAACTTGGGTGTTGATAAGGGGTAAACCATAATCCACCAAAATGGATGATTGATATTAAGGATAACTTGATCCATCCCATGACCTTTGTTTGGTGTGATTTGCTTGATCCTTGAGTCTGATTGTTGCATTCATGCATTCATACACATCCATATCATCAACAATGAGAAAATTTTCAAGGAACTTAAGAGGTCTATTTGCAAAATCTCAGACATGGATAAGCAAAGAAGGAATACAAAGAAGTACAGTTTCAGACAATCCGACTTGAAAGAGTTAAGGAGTTTGACATCCTATATATTAGACCCCTTGGAGTTCAAGGCTCGTCATGGGAAGCTTCTGTCTATTCTTGCTACTCAGGTGGACGAAGGTCTGATGAGCGTATTGGTGCAGTTCTATGATCCCTTGTACCGTTGCTTCACATTTCCGGATTTCCAGCTTTTTCCTACGCTTGAGGAGTATGCCTATCTTGTGGGTATACCTATTCTAGATCAGTTGTCGTTCAGTGGCTTGGAGAGGGTTCTTACTTCTCAAGAGATTGTTGATCTGTTGCATATAGATGAATCTATTATGGGTGCTCATATGACTACCAAAGGTGGAATTCAAGGTCTTCCATCTGATTTTCTCATTGCTCAAGCACTTTGTATGCGAAGGCCATGAGTGAGGACGCCTTTGAGGCCATATTTGTACTTCTCATCTATGGGCTAGTGTTATTCCCCAACATCGACAACTTTGTGGATGTGAACGCCATTAGGATTTTCTCTACTCTTAATCCCGTTCTGACTCTGTTGGGTGACACTTATTTCTCTTTGCATATGAGGAATGCAAAGGGTGGTGATACCATTGTGTGCTGCTTGCCTCTGTTGTACAAGTGGTTTAATTCGCACTTGCCACAGACGGTCGCCTTCAGGGAGAACAAAGGATGTCTACGGTGGTCCACGAGACTTATGTCTCTCACTAATGATGATATCTTTTGGTATAACCATGTGTATGATGGTGTGCAGATTATTGACTCTTGTGGTGAATTCTCCAATGTGCCTCTTCTTGGTACATGTGGTGGGATTAACTACAACCCCGTTTTAGCACGTCGTCAGCTTGGGTTCCCCTTAAAGGATAAACCTAATAACATTCTATTAGAAGGTGTGTTCTTTCAAGAGGGTAAAGATCCCCAAAACTTGAAGGGAAGGATGGTCCGCGCTTGGCGCAAGATTCATAAGAAGGGAAGAAAAGAGCTTGGTCCGAAGAATTGTATTGCTTTGGAACCCTACACCTCGTGGATGAGGAGGAGAGCTTCTAAGTACCTTATGCCTTATGATTATCCAAGACCTACACCTTTGGTTATGGATGGGCCTTCAACCCTCCCTGACCGAGGAGTAGAGGAGTTGAGAGACGAAGACCGCTCACGTGCTTGGATCCATGAGCGAGAGGAGCTACTTCAGCAGCTTAGAGATAAGGATGTGTTGATAGAGTTTCTTGAGCATCAGGTTATCGATGAGCCTGATGATGTGGTGACTTCTCTTCTTCCTTAGTCTTCCAAGTTTTGGAAGAGGAAGTACGATCGACTCGCCAAAGAGAAGGCAGATATGGAGGCAGCCTATGAGCGAGAGGTGAAGAGGCTTCGTGCAGCTTATCTTCCGGTCTCAAGAGCTTTGGACGATTGTTTCTAGGGTTCCATAGGATGTTCATTTTCCTTCTCTCTTGTATTATTTGGTTACCAAGACTGTACTTCTTTGGTGTAAAAAATTTTCCAGATATTATTGATATGATATTTCCATATATGTCTAAATGATTAATATTTCCAATATTTGCAAATAGAACTCTAAAGTTCCTCTGATAAAAATAAATCATATGCACAAGCATTGCATGCATCATGTGCATAAGCAGGTTTTGCTCCAGGCTTCTTGTTCAATGGTCTAACTCTGTGTTCTTCATTTATTTTCAAGACAAGTTGATGCACCGATACTACACCAGAGCCAACTTTTCAAGACTAATGGATCACCTTGAGCAAGAGAATAGGGAACTCAAGGAGGAAGTGGATAGATTGACTGCCCTTATGGATTCATTCATGGCTGCCCAAAGCCAGTCGTCTCCAACGCCTTCAACTCCTCCCCAGAGGATAGTCATCTCTGAAATTACCTCTTCAATAGTGTCTGCTGCCAGTGCCCACTTTGCGCCTACTGCTGTGCCAGCCGGGTTTCCCCGGGAGATGCCCGCGAGCTTTGTCCCTGAGGGTCACGCCCCAACGTTTGCTTCTCTGTCGACATCTAGCCCGGTCCTTGCTGTGCCACCTCCGGTCGTGCATACTATGTCGAGAGTATATGACACCATTTATCACTCTAAGACATCTGAGGGCCCAGACGTGTATGAAAAGATGGATGCTATGAACGATCAATTCCTTGAGCTTCGCAAGGAACTCAAAACTCTCAGAGGGAAGGACCTCTTTGGCAAGTCTACAGCTGAGCTTTGCCTGGTACCCAATGTCAAGATCCCTATAAAGTTTAAAGTACCTGACTTTGAAAAGTACAAGGGAAATACTTTCCCTCTCAGCCACTTGGTTATGTATGCACGAAAAATGTCGACTCAGACCGACAATGATCAGCTCCTCATTCATTATTTCCAGGACAGCCTGTCCGTGCCGCCCTGAAATGGTACATGGGTTTGGGCAGCGCGAACATCCGCTCCTTCAACGACCTTGGCGAAGCCTTTGTCAAGCAGTACAAATATAACATCGATATGGCTCCCGATAGGGACCAATTGAGGGTCATGTCCCAGAAGGACAAGGAAACATTCAAGGAGTACGCCGAGAGGTGACGAGAATTAGCTGCACAGATTGTGCCTCCGCTGGAAGAGAAAGAGATGACCAAGATCTTTCTGAAGACCTTGAGTTCATTCTATTATGAGCGGATGATTGCCAGCGCTTCTTCTGACTTCACCGAGATGGTGAATATGGGGATGCGTCTGGAAGAAGGAGTCAGGGAAGGGCGCCTGACTAGAGAAGAAGGCTCTTCTGCCAAACGTTATGGGGCGTTTGCAAAGAAGAAGGATGGCGAGGCACATGTTGTGACCTCCCATGTTAAATCCAGAAGACCCTCTGTGAATAGGAAGACCGTGCATCCCGTCGGTAACCAGCATCAGGTGGCTCATATAGCACCTGTTTTCAGAGAAAACCAGCAACAACAACATCAACAGTATCAACAACAACAACACCGTCCTTAACAGCAGGCCTACCAACCTCGAAACAATAATCAGACCAGTACAAGCTATGATAGGAAAAGGGTCAGTTTTGATCCTATTCACATGACCTATGCAGAGCTATATCCTTATTTGATAGAAAGGAAACTGATCACTCCACGTGACCTACCTGTTATACCTACCAACCCTTAGTGGTGGTATAAGCCTGAGCTTCATTGTGTTTATCATTTCGGTGCTCCCGAACATGATGTGGAGAATTGCTACCCGTTGAAGACCAAGGTTCAAGACCTTGTGAGAAGCGGTATATTGTTTTTCGAGGACGTAGGTCCTAACGTCAAGGAGAACCCATTGCCCGAGCATGGGAAATCTGTTGTCAACATGGTTCAGAGTTGCCCTGGCAAATATAAGGTTCGATATGTCAGCCATATCCGACAATCTTTGGTCGAGATGCACAGACTGTTGTGTGGATACAGTCACTATGAGCATGACCACGACAGTTGCCGTGTTTGCACTGACAATGAGAGGGGATGTAGTCAAGTTAGAAAAGACATCCAAGAAATGTTGGATGAAGGTGTAATTGAAATACTTCAGAATCGTGATGAAGATGATGAAGTTAGTGTGATATCACCAGTATTCAGGATCCCTGAGCCTGTTGTCATCTGATATGATGGAAGCAAGCAGAAGGCTTCTCCCACTCTCATAATAAAGCCAGTTGGCCCTGTGCCATACTCTTCTGACAAGGTTGTTCCCTATCATTATAATGATGTGGCATCTGAACCACACCGTGAAGCTCTGCAGAAGGTGTTGGATATGGCGTATGTAGATCATGACGTCACAATAGAACAATTTGACAGTATTGTTGCAAACATTACTACTTGTAACAATCTGAGTTTTTGTGATGCTGATCTCCCCGAGGAGGGAAGAAACCATAATTTGGCACTTCACATCTCCATGAATTGCAAAGATGATGCCATGTCTAATGTGCTGGTAGACACTAGATCATCATTGAATATGTTGCCAAAGCCCACTCTCTCCAGACTTTCTTATCAGGGGCCTCCCATGAGGCAAAGTGGAGTGGTAGTAAAAGCTTTTGATGGATCCCACAAGACTGTGATTGGCGAGGTTGAACTCCCAGTCAAGATTGGACCAAGTGATTTCCAGATCACTTTTCAGGTCATGGATATCCACCCATCATATAGTTGTTTGTTGGGCAGACCATGGATTCACGAGGCAGGCGCCGTGACATCCACCCTACACCAAAAGTTGAAGTTCGTTAAGAACAAAAAGTTGGTGGTAGTAGGGGGAGAGAAGGCTCTCTTGGTTAGCCATATGTCTTCCTTTTCTTATATCGATGTTGGGGATGAAGTTGGGACTCCGTTCCAAGCTTTATCTATTGCTGAGCCTTCTAAGAAAGGAACTTCTTCATTTGCGTCCTACAATGATGCGAAGTTGGCCATTGAGCATGGCGCAACTACTGGTTTAGGACAAATGATCAAGCTGGAAGACAATAAATCTCGGGCTGGCATAGGGTATTCTTCAGGCACTTTCGACAAGCATGGGATGTTTCAGAGTGGTGGTTTCATCCACACGGTCGAAGACGAGGAAGCTGCTGCTATTGTGGAAGAGGATGCAGAGGAAGATTCTGGCAACTTTGTCATCCCTGGAGGGGTCTGCAATAATTGGGTCGTTGTTGATGTTCCAACAGTTGTCCATCAGTCAACGTAATGTTCATTTTGTTTAAAAAACCCTTCTCCCATGCCAAAAGGAGAAGTGATGACATTGTTGGCCCATAAATACAATGATATTCATTCAATAAATTCATGTTAAATGTTTGTTTTTCCAAATTATTTTTGCTTTTTGCTTTTTTGCATGAAATTGGTGATCACATAAAACCCTAAAAAAATAGAATAAAATCAACCTTTTCATCTTCATAATGATTTGCCTTGTTTGAATTCTAAAATCTCTTTTATATCCAAAATCATTATGCAGGTTGATCAAACCCATTGAACATGATGATCCAACACCATCTCCCAACTTTGAGTTCCCTGTATTTGAGGCCGAAGAAGATGATGTTGAAGAGATTCCTGATGAGATTGCCCGTCTACTTGAGCACGAAGATAAGATCATTCAACCGCATCTTGAGAATCTGGAAACAATCAACTTGGGGTCTGAGGATTGTGTGCGAGAAGTGAAGATTGGGGCACTCCTGAAAGAATCTGTTAAGAAGGGATTGATTGAGTTGCTACGTGAATACGTCGACGTCTTTGCCTGGTCATATGAAGACATGCCTGGTCTGGATACTGATATCGTGCAACATTGCCTGCCTTTGAAGCCTGAGTGTGTGCCCGTAAAGCAGAAGCTCAGAAGAACTCATCCTGATATGGCAGTGAAGATCAAAGAAGAAGTTCAGAAGAAAATTGATGCGGGGTTTCTGGTGACTTCTACATATCCTCAATGGGTGGCCAATATTGTGCCCGTGCCTAAGAAAGATGGAAAAGTCCGAATGTGTGTGGACTATAGAGACTTGAATAAAGTTAGTCCGAAAGATGATTTTCCTCTACCACATATTGATATGTTGGTAGACAATACAGCTAAATTCAATGCCTTCTCATTTATAGACGAATTTTCCAGATATAATCAGATCAAAATGGTACCCGAGGATATGGAGAAGACAACATTCATCACACCTTGGGGAACATTCTGTTATCGAGTGATGCCCCTCGGTTTGAAGAACGTCGGAGCCACGTATCAACGCGCTATGACTACCTTGTTTCATGATATGATGCACAAGGAGATCGAGGTATATGTTGATGATATAATTGCAAAGTCAAGAACGGAAGTTGAGCATATAAAGCACTTGTTGAAGCTTTTTCAACATTTGAGGAAGTATAAGCTTCGTCTGAATTCTAACAAGTGTACATTTGGAGTCCGTTCCGGCAAGTTATTGGGCTTTATTGTCAGCGAGAGAGGTATTGAAGTTGATCCTGCCAAGGTCAAAGCAATACAAGAGATGCCTGCGCCCAAAAATGAGAAGCAAGTCCGAGGTTTTCTTGGCCGCTTGAATTATATTTCCAGGTTTATATCTCACATGATTGCCACATGTGCGCCTATATTCAAGCTCCTCCGGAAAGATCAGCGTCATGATTGAACTGAGGATTGCCAGAAGGCCTTTGACAGTATCAAAGAGTATCTGTCTGAGCCTCCAATTCTGTCTCCACCTGTGGAAGGGAGACCCTTGATTATGTATCTCACAGTTCTTGAAGACTCAATGGGTTGTGTCCTTGGTCAGCAAGATGAATCAGGGAAGAAAGAATATGCCATCTACTACCTGAGTAAGAAGTTCACTGATTGTGAGTCTCGATACTCGATGCTTGAGAAGACATATTGTGCTTTGGCTTGGGCTGCTAAGCGCTTACGCCAGTATATGTTGAATCATACGACTTGGTTGATATCCAAAATGGATCCAATCAAGTATATCTTTGAGAAGCCTGCTTTAACTAGTAGGATTGCCCGTTGGCAGATGTTGTTGTCTGAGTATGATATTGAGTATCGAGCTCAGAAAGTCATTAAAGGTAGTATCTTGGCTGACCACTTGGCACATCAACCAATTGAGGATTATCAGTCATTTCAATACGACTTCCCTGATGAGGAGATTCTGTATTTGAAAATGAAAGATTGCGATGAGCCTACGCTCGATGAAGGGCCAGAGCCTGGTTCCCGATGGAGCATGGTGTTTGATGGTGCTGTAAATCAATATGGAAATGGTATTGGGGCAGTGATTATTACTCCTCAGGGCACACATTTTCCTTTTACAGCAAGGCTAACTTTCAAATGCACGAATAATATGGCGGAGTATGAGGCCTGTATTATGGGTTTGGAAGAATGTATTGATCTTAGGATCAAGCATTTTGATGTTTATGGAGATTTGGCCCTTGTTGTTAATCAGATCAAGGGTGAATGGGAAACGAATCAGCCTGGCCTCATCCCATACAGAGATTATGCGAGGAGGATTTCAATGTTCTTTACCGAGGTTGGTTTCCATCATATTCCTCGAGATGAGAATCGGATGGCAGATGCGCTTGCTACACTTGCTTCGATGATTATGGTGAAATTCTGGATCGAAGTCCCCAATATTACTGTGATGCGCTTGGATAGACCAACTCATGTATTTGCAGTTGAAGAAGTGAAAGATGATAAGCCATGGTATTATGATATCAAATGTTTTCTTCAGAGTCAGACTTACCCGTCTGGGGCATCTGTGAAAGATAAGAAGACTTTGAGGAGATTATCTGGCAGTTTCTACCTCAATGGCGATGTGCTTTATAAGAGAAACTTTAACATGGTTCTGCTCAGATGCGTGGATAGACACGAAGCAGACCTATTGATGACTGAAGTCCATGAGGGTTCATTTGGTACACATTCCAGTGGACATGCCATGGCTAAGAAGATGTTGAGAGCAGGCTACTATTGATTGACAATGGAGTCTGACTGCTGCAAGTATGTGAAGAAATGCCATAAGTGTCAGATTTATGAGGATAAGATTCATATTCCCCCGACACTTTTGAATGTGATTTCATCACCATGGCCTTTCTCAATGTGGGGAATTGACATGATTGGCATGATAGATCCGAAAGCATCCAACGGTCACCGTTTTATTCTCGTAGCAATTGATTACTTCACCAAGTGGGTTGAAGCGGCGTCATATGCAAACGTGACCAGGCAGGTGGTTGTGAAGTTTATCAAGAATCAACTCATATGCTGTTATGGTGTGCCAGATAAGATCATTACTGATAATGGATCTAACTTGAACAATAAGATAATGAAAGAGCTATGTAACGAGTTCAAGATAGCACATCATAATTCTTCTCCTTACAGACCCAAGATGAATGGGGTTGTTGAAGCTGTTAATAAGAACATCAAGAAGATTATCCAGAAGATGGTTGTTACGTACAGAGATTGGCATGAGATGCTGCCATTTGCTTTGCATGGCTACCGTACATCTGTCCGCACTTCAACAGGGGCAACCCCTTTCTCTCTTGTTTATGGCATGGAGGTTGTACTCCCAGTAGAGGTGGAGATCCCATCAATGAGAGTCTTGATAGAAGCTAAGTTGACTGAGGCTGAATGAGTTCAGAGTCGTTATGACCAACTGAATTTGATTGAAGAGAAGAGGTTAACTGCCATGTGCCATGGTCAGTTATATCAGCAAAGGATGAATAAATCCTTTGATAAGAAGGTCAAGCCTCGTGTGTTCCGAGAGGGTGACCTTGTGCTCAATAAAGTCTTGTCTTTCGCGTCCAATTCCATGGGCAATTGGACTCCAAACTATGAAGGTCCATATGTTGTCAAGAGAGCCTTTTCAGGCGGTGCTTTGATACTTACAACTATGGATGGGGAAGATTTCACTCGTTCTGTGAATTCAGATGCAGTCAAGAAATACTTCGCCTAAAATAAAAACAGAATAGCTCGCTAAGTTGAAAACCTGAAAGGGCGGCTTAGGCAATAATGAGCGTCTCGGTGGATTGAAAACCCGAAAGGGCGATCTAGGCAAAAGTTAGAGACATAAAAAAAATTAATATATATATCCCGCTAGATTGAGTACCTCACCTTGGGGCAATCTAGGCAAAAATTAGGGATTTGGCAAGTAACTGCATCCTGATAAGACTTCGTTCTATAGTCGTCGTCTGTCAGAGAGCTTCGCTCAGTCATCGTCAACTGAAGCTTAAAATACATTGGATTCAGAGTTGGTGGAGAAATGGTCATTATGTTCAATATAGCCCTTTTCCAATATATATATCACCAATTTCAAATTTGTAAAGATCCATGGAGTCTTGCCATTTGCAAGACTACCATTCCATCAAATAAATTTGAGCATTTATCCAATTCTTTGCACTCTTATTTGTTTCTGTTTAACAAATGTTTGCATGTTTTAATTGATAAATATCATAGTTTTAAATAAATAAAATTTTCATAAAAAAATTTTAAACAAAGTGAACATTCACAATGACAAAAAGGATAACTGGGATATCTTCAGTGCTCTCCCAAAGATAGTATGATCTCCAAAAGGGTAAGACATTTGTTCATATTCCTAGCATACTTGTATCCTCTTCACCATCTTTCAGGTCGTCTCCTCCGCGAGCGCTGAAGAAGGTTGAGCATCACCAAATTCCCCAGAGGGTCTGGAGCTTTGGTCCTATTTTATTTAAGAGTATATCTCTAACATCCCACCAAGTCCCCAGAGAGTATGGATTTGGGCTTAATCTTCTAGCTCCCCAATGAGGCTGAATCTAGCATTTGTGTTATCAGTTATATGGTTGTCATCCCTTGCGTGGATTGACCTAAAATCCCTTATAAATTGATAAATTGATATGTTATTTCTTAGAGGAAGTTAGTCTTCCCTCATCCAGATTTGAATTCTCCCACAGAGTGAGCAGGAAATCCCCAGCATGAGTTGGAATTCTCAACAATTTGGTTTGTAGCTTATCCCCTGTGGATTCGCCTACATTGATCTCTAGCAGATTTGCCTCTTGTTCATCCTCATCAGGGTTGATCACGTGTTAACTCCCCAGTACGGTCACCAGCAGGTTATCTCCAGCTGATTGCTTACAGGTTATTCCCGGTTCGGTCATCAGCAGTGTTTCCCCAGTGGAGTTCGTCTGATCAAAGCCTGTTTGTTGATTCCTCCTGAGCAGTGCGGATAATGAAAATGTTTATTTTCTATCCCCAACGAAGTGGTGTTCTTTTCTCCTCGGCAGAGATTGTTTCTCCAGCGGTACGAGGAAATATATTAGCTTTGGAACTTTTGTTTGGTGGTTATTCCCCACAGAGTTTCATCCTTCCCCTGGATAATTTCCCTAGTAGAGTTGCTTCTACGATAGATCTTATCCGTGTTTAGCTCCCCCAGCCAAGACTTTGAGGAAGATGTGTTGATTCCTTCCCCAACGGAATGACTGGTTCTCCTTCTCCTTAGCAGAGATATTTCCTTCCGTGATTAGAAGTGAATATTGTTGGATGTGCTTCTATTTGGTGGTTCCCTACAGAGTTTTACATCACTTCCCGATAAGATCCCCGGTGGAGTTCTCCTCTGACTGATCTTACCCTTATCTCTGTGTACTGTTGGAAGATCCCCAACTTTGGTGATTGTGGTCCCTTGCTTATGCCCGACAGTAATCTCTGATTCCCGGTGATCCTGCTTGTTTCCCTGGCGTTAGTCTTCGTTCTCGGTAGTGACTCTATTTGATTCTCAGCATTGGCCTTTGTTCCCCTGCAGAGATTAGCATTTCCTGGTATCTGTCACCCCCACCATATTGGGAGTCTCCCCAGTGGGCCTGGCTTTCTCTTCTGAGATGTAGTACCGGATGTTTGTCCATTAATTCCTGGACCTATTTGTGTTAGATATGTCTGTTTGTCAGCATCAATCATACATAAACCATGCATATACATGCATAATTATAACATTCAGATATTTATGTTGCATTCCTTTCCATATATCTTTGCTCATTATCTCCTGCTCGTTGGTGAAATATTTCCCCAAGCAGATGTTGGTGTTTGATCTCTCCATATAGAGTCAGCCCTTAGGCAGAAAGTGTCTACCCTTTCTTCCGTATTCCCCACTGAGTTAGGTCCTCGTGGACGATTGTTATTTTTGTTTCCTCCCGAAATATGTATTGGGATGGAATTTCTCCCCTGAGTTATATCCTCATTGGGTTGAGTCTTGTTTCGTTGTCTCTCTCTAGTTCGTTCCTAGATTGACTTCCTTTGTTATTTCCCCCTGCATTTCCCCGTAGTTTAGATGAATGATTGCTCAGTAATCAGTAATTGTCCATCTTTTCCCCGAAGGAGTCTGTGGCCTTTTACCCAGTAATCGGTAGTTGTAAGTCCTATTTCTGTGGTTTTCTACCTTCATACTGGTAGTTGTAAACCCTATATCTTATCCCCTTATAGAGTTAACCCTTGATTTTGTTCATCCTAACCGATGACGGTTACTCTCTTCTGTGGTTTTCTACCCATTAACCGGTAGATGTAATCCCCTCCTTGTTGGTTATCTTTATCCAATATTCGGTATTGATATTCCTTCACCTTTTTGAGTATATCTCCCAGTAACCGGTGATATATCTCCCAGATCATTGCCTTTGGCAATGCATCCCCAGCAAGTCATCTCTCATTTACCCTTTGTTTGGTAATGATTGTTTCTCCCCTTTGATTGGTCATCATTTTATACCCAGTATTCGGTATCCCGATGTCCTTTCTTTTTGGTTGATTTATCCTTTATTAACCCAGTAACAGGTTGTGCATAATCTTCCATGCGAGTATGTTATCTACGTTCTGATGGTAATAGATAATATATCTCATGCACTCTTCAGTCGAAGTCTTTGTCTTCCCCAGTCGAGTAAGATTCGTATTTCCTTATGGAATCGAATGTCCATCCTGTAATCGAGTTTGTTGTTTCAACCCTCCTTTCGGATGATGAGTGTCTTGGAAATATTCCCCAATTCACGCTTTGGTCGGTCACCTATTATATGCCCAGTAACTGGTATCCCTGGTGTTCCTTCCTTCTGCTCCCTATTATGACTTTTGTCCCCTGTGGAGTCAAATTTTCCTGAGTTGAAGTACCTGTTCAGGTCTTCCTCAGATGTTTTGGATGATCGATATCTCTCACCCTTATACCGGTCTTAGATATTCATTCTCCCCGAGCGTGTTATTCTCTCACCCTTATACTGGTGTTTCGATCACATGTCCCCTTGAGCTTATTACCCAGTAACCGATAATACCTTATTTTCCTTTTCCTCAGCTGAGTCCTCTGTGGACGTTCCCAGCCTGAGCCCCTTTGGTGGGTTTTTCCCCATCTATGCCCGGATTTTTATCCGAAGTATCCTTTATGGATAGTTTTATTGTATTGGCATATTCCCCGATACATGCATCTTTGGGTCAGCTCGAATCTTTCCATTGATTTATTTTCATGGAATCTCTCCGTATCTCTCAGCAAGTTTTAAGTCGTGACCTGCTCACGCATTTTTTACCGTTTAATCCCCAGAGTCTTTGTCCCATTTATGAGCATATCACTCATA
Organism: Lathyrus oleraceus; assembly: GCF_024323335.1. NCBI lineage: Eukaryota > Viridiplantae > Streptophyta > Magnoliopsida > Fabales > Fabaceae > Lathyrus > Lathyrus oleraceus. The sequence continues at coordinate 153,072,915 of NC_066583.1, read as the reverse complement.
TGGATTTTCAGTTTCTCCTGGTTTCTTTTTCCTTTGTGGACACATATCCCCACAGAGTACTACCTTTTGCATACATACATTTTCATTAGGAGGTCTCTTAGGGACCAAAATTCGTCTCTTTGTTATTATTTAAGCCCATTCTACCTCGTCGAGACGAAGATTTTAACCTTCATATCTCCGACTAGAATGACCTTAAATAGGGGCATCTGTAAGACCCTAATTTTGACCCTAAGATCCCTCATGGCATCATATCATTGCACATTGCATTGGCCTCAAGGATCATAGCATCTTGGCTCCTAACCTCTGGGTGGGAACTTGTGTGAGTTGGTTTGAGACCACCAAGCATGCTTGAATTGTATATTATTGCTTTTCTTACTTTATTTACTAACCAAAATCATAAAAATATGTCACTAACTTGTTTGTTTTGTAGCTTGAGCAATCATAAGATCTGAGGCTTCTAGGAGACCCTATGCTCATTGATATGGCCAGGTGAAGGTGAAAGCAAGCATGACAATGGTTCCCAAATCTCTCATTCATCACATATGCCTCCCAAGTATCTCAATTTGTCAATTTGATCAAAGCAAACCAAAGGGCTTGAGACTTGTTTCCCAAGGAAACCCTAATTCATATGTGCATCAATTGTGCCTTGCTCATGAAGCAACCTCAACCCATGATCAAATATAATTAAGGGAAGTTATTTCATTCATCATTTCATGCATATTTGAGCTTATTTGAGTGTCCACAATAATTAATTCATCAAGGTTTGAAGTTTGGACTTGAGAAGTTGATTAGTCAATTCATCTGACTATTTTGAAATCCACTGAGACCTAACTTTTAATGTGTTTGTTAAATGAAGATGACCTTAAGAGGAAATATGTTCTTAAGGACCATATGAACAACTTTCATGTTCATTAAAAATTTATTTGAAGCTTAGAAGGTCATCATCCATTTCAAAACATTATAGGTCATTTTGACTGAAATCCTAATTTTGGGTCAACTTCCCAAGGACATAACTCTCTCATTTTTCATGATTTTGAGGTGGGATCAAATGCATTGGAAATTTTCAGATGTCTACTTAATTTATTATGTTGAAAAAAATTTCATAATCATAAAATAAATACATGTGATAATGCAAAACATTATAGTTCACTTTGGACAAAAGGCATTGAAATGTGAAAAAATCCAACTTCAAGTGCCCATAACATTCTCATCAAAAATCCAAATGATGCAAAATTTAAGTCCACATTTATTGCCTTGAAGTGGTATACAACTTTGATGTTGAAGGTTTTGTCATTTGGGACTTGAATCATTGAAAGGGGAGGGCTTGAAGTTAGTCCATTTTGGAAATTTTCACATGCACATGTTTTGCACCTTAAACTTTATGACCAATTTTCACTAATTTCCCAATTCCAAATGAAGTTTTTTTCAACATAACAGTTGATCCTCATGTTAAGACCTTTCCAACCATTACCCACAAGGCCATGTTTCATTTTGGAAATATGCATTTTCGAAGAGGAGAAGATTTTGGTGCATTTATGGAAACCATGTTCAAACTTCATGCACAAGCCAAATCATTCACATCTGCACGTCCATTTCAGTATAATTACATCCCAGCTTGCATTTCCAATTGGATTTGGGGCCTCCGTGTGCCTGTACAGGCCCATGCATGGAGGCCCTCATCACACATGCACATGGAATTCACCTTGCTTGCATCAGGTTTTGCTAAAAATAAGCATGCTCAACTTCACTATTTTTCAACCTAAAGGCGCCTTAGATGCTGCAGAATTGAATCCAAAACCTCACCTAAAGGAATTTCTCTCTTTCATTTCAAATTTTCATATCCAATTTTCAACTTCCTTGGTTGAATATTGGATTTAAATTCCTTAGCCTTGCTCCATCTACATTTGAAGAACACACTGCAATCAAGATTGGTGAAGGATCGTGCTCCATAGATCTGAATTTTCAAGGTTGATGCTCAAACTTTTTTCAATCGAAACACACTGATTATAGCTCATTTCTTGTGTTTATTGGCTTGGCTGAAGTCCTTTCATAAGAGGCATTTGAATTGTGTTCTTAATTTTGAAAATCCATGAAGTTCAGATTGAACACCATGATTTTCTCTCTCTGATTTCTCTTCATATGAGAGTCTAGAGGAGAAACCAATGGTACAGGGGTGATGTACATCACCCCAGCTTTCCAATGATATAAGGATCGCTTCATTTGGTTAAGTTTCCATGTCTGCAACTTCCACCGGAATCTTCATGCTCGCCGGAGAAGACGGTGGTGTACACCACCGTCCCCATCGCCAGATTGAATGTGGACCCTTGGATTTGATCTCCAGTTTAAATCATAGCCATCAGATTTTATGACTTTTATTAATTCCTTGTATGGCTTAGTTGACTTGGACTCATGATGCGCGCGCACTCCACTACCCTTGGATCTGCTAGGTCATTTAATGAAATGAATCCAACGCGCCATGATTTTCCTAATTTCTGATTTTCCACTTTTATTTTGTTTATTTCCTTTTATTTCAAAAAATCATAACTCTTTCATTTTAATTCCAAAAAATATGGGACCAATTGCATTATTTCCCTTTTTAATTCTAGTTTCTGAAAATGATTTTTAATATTTTTTATTTTTTCATTTGATATTTTTTATGAATTTTCTCTTTTCTGGTTATTTTTAATTCATTTTAAATAGTTTCCAATATTCAAAAAATACAAAAATATTTTCTTAACCTCCTTGGATGATGATGGATATATGAAAAATATTCTCATCAATTTATTAATTGATTTAAGATTTATTTGAGATTTTAGTTCAATTAGGTTATTTTTTATTCCTTTTTAATTGTTTAAAAATAGTTTCTGGTTTCTAAAAATGCTGAAATTTTTTGTCAAACTTTGTTTGACCTTGTTGAACTTAGGATGATCCATTTGGACTTTTCAAAGTTGATTTGAAATGGATTTGAAGTTTGACCTTTAATTGTTTACTTTAATTCAAGTATTATTTTAATTTTCAAAAATACCAAAAATATTTTATTTGTTTCTTGACTTCTAAGTTTCATTTTGCCTATGTTTACTATTGTTTGACCTTGATCCCATTCATCTTTGGTCAATGTACATTGCTTATTTCATTTGAAGTTCAATTCATGTACATTCTTATTCATCTTCTTCTTCATCTTTTTCCTTTTGATCAATGAGTTAAAGATTGGTGGTTAGCCTTGATATATGGGAGGTTTAACCTTTCTTGATTCAAATCTAATTCATCTTAATTAAAAGATCAAGTGAATGGTTTTGCATTAAGGATAGGTTGCTTCTTGATCAAGCAAAAAACCTAAATCAATACAAGATCATTCTTCTTTTCTTTTGGCATGGCAAGTTGTAGGAGCTTGGCTTACTAGTCAAGGTCTCTAACTTGTGTTTGTTGCCTATATTTTTATTGATCGACCTCAGATAGGTGTGACTACTACATTAGTCCATTTACGATTGCTTATAGCGCTAAATTGCCTTATGGCACACTAACACTAATTATTGACCATTAACCTTTAATTCAAGTCATTTAATTCTTGCAATTTACTTTTATGCAATTTAATATCTTGTCCATTAATTCATTTGCTTTTGCTCTTTGCTCACTTGAGCTCATGTTTATGTTAATGCAATTTGCCTTTTGCTCACTTGAGCACATTATTGTGTATATACTTTTGTGCTTGTGTTTTGTTTTGATTGTTGTGAACCAAATGCAAATGGACAAAAGGACTTAGACTTTAGGACATTCCCTATGAAAAATGGAGTCAAAGAGCAACTAGGCCTCATGCCTTTAGAATGCTAAAACAAAGAAGAAACAATGTCAAAGAGCAACTAGGCCTCATGCCTTTAGAATGCTTAATCTTGAAGATGAACTTGAAAGGATCCTAATCTCTGAACTCCCTCTTGTCCATTCTTTATTTGCATTATGGAACTTTTTGATGTGTGTGTTCTTGTGCTAGAGATCCCAAACATTTAGCCCAATTGAAGAACCATTGTCATGAGCATCCAAAGTGAGAGATACAAAAGCCATTGGAAGATTCTTAGGAGCTTGTTTTGATTGTGAGCTTGATTGCTTGAGTATTTGCTTATTTGCTTGCTTATTCCAAAGGATGGGGGCTACTTGGATCACCACTATGATCTCAAGAAGGGAACTCCATTGTGGTTTTATTTCTCTTCCTTCAACTTTGTATGTTTAGGACTTAGCCATTCTTCTTCTTCCCTCCACTCTAACCCAAGCCAAAACTTTTGTGCAAACATTAACATTTGTTTTCAAAAATTAAAAAGCCTAAGCATTATGCTTTTGATTTCCCAAACTTATTTTCATAACACTTATTTTGAATTGAATCCTTAAGTCAACTTTGACCATACTTTGTAAATACTTTTCATTGGTAAATACAACTCGCTCAATTGTTTTTATGGTTTCAATGGCCACTTTTGCCAAAGCTTTTATAAACATTAGCTATTAGGTTTGAGTTATCCTTGAGGTTGATATAATACTCACCTATATCCTTAGTGATGGACAATAAGACTTCCTTTCTTATTATAGGGTTAACCCCTCACTAGCATGTTGAAGCTCTCCTCACATGGTGGATTTATGGTTTTAGGTTGAGTTTTCTCCCTTGGATAACAAAAGACCTTGAGGCTTTTGGACCAATCAATTCACCAACTTATTTTGAGATTTTTACGCCAAACTACGAGGTTTTGATCCTAATCTTTTTTAAGATGGTATGTAGGCAGTGGGTTTATCCATTCAAACACAAAAATTGTAAATAATTTGTACATTTTTCTCTCATCTCCCCAATCATGTTTGCACAAACAATTTTCACAAATACCAACCTACCTTGCAACAATTGTGAAAAGGGCTCCCTAGGAGTACCTAGGATGTTTTGGGTGCTTAAAACCTTCCCATTGCATAACCAATCCCCTTACCCCGATCTCTGACTTTTTTATTAATTTTTGATTTGATAAAACTTCTCGGTTTTTGTTCGCTTTCTGACCTTTCCTTTGGATAAATAGAAGTGCGGTGGCGACTCGAATTGTATGATTTACTTTTGATTTAGTCAATAAATTTAAAGGTAACGAATACCCCGCTACAGGTTGCACAAGTGCATACCAAAACAAACAACTATGGACAAAAGCGCCACTAGAAACAAACATACTTTTAATAATACAAGACAAATAGATAAAAGTATGGAAAAATTATGAACAATTAGACATAGAAAGTTGAAGTAAGGAGCTCAATGTGTCCTAAAAATGTACTTAAAAATTATGTGCAAAAGATATTCAAACAATCCAAACATTTAAGCAATGCACAAACAATTGACCACACAAAGCAATCTTCAAAAATAGGTTCAAATATGATTCAAAATTTATAACCAAAACATCAAATGAGGTCTCAAAGGACCTATATACATGTGTATACATGTGTACAAAAATTGGGATCAAAATCAAAAAGGAATGATCAATAACTAAACTCTAACTTTCAAAACTATGTCAATTAAGCACATTTAATTATAAAAATAAAAATAAATATTAAAATAAATCAAAAATGAAACTAAAAAATATGAAAAATTAAATAATACTCAAAAGATCATTCATGATTTTTTTTGGGATTTTTGGATAAAAGGAAATATCTAAACAAAAATGAAAAAGAAAAAGAAACAAATGTTAAAGAAAAGAAACAAAAGGGTGCATGCTAGTAATTTGAATAAAAGGAAAATCAGTTTAAATGATAATGGGCCAGAACAAAGGGGGTGGAGACAGCAAATGGCACGCGGCCCAGTCCAAATACCAATCAAAAAATAAAATATAAAAAATGAAATACAGGAAAGGATGTCACATTTTATGTGGTACACAATATCAATCGGTCACCTATTTTTTAAACACAAAAAGACATAAACAACAACAACAATCACGTCTCACCACCTCTCCATCTTCAACCTTCAACCATGCACAACAAAACCCTAAATCTAATCCCACCATGCATACTTCTCTCTCAGATTTCTCTCTCATCTCTCCACCAAATCAAACAAAATTTGAATCAAACCTGTAGTACTCATTTAGTAGAACAACATGGTACCCTTAGCTTTCACAAATGAATAAAGGATCGGGAGAAAAGTAAGCAAAAACACACAGGTCCAAACATGTTAAGCATCATTCATTCAAAATTATGAACAGAAATTTGAGCCTAGCTCCATGATCTACTCATTAGTAGATCTTCCAGATGAGTAGATCTTCTAGATGCAGATGCATGAGCCTAAATATAATTAATAGCTAAGCATGAAGAAGGATGAGGTGAAGAGTGTTTACCTAGTGGAGAGTGTCCATTTCACCTTTGGTTCTTGGATAAGGAAGAAGGGTAGGATCTGAGGAAGATAATGAACAAGGATGAGCAAAATAAATGCTCAAAAGGAAGCTTCAAATGGAGAGAAAAAAATGAGAGGTGGAGAAGCTTCAGATCGGTTTCCTTCCTTCCAACGTATCCCCCAAGGTTTAGAGAGTAAGAGTGAGTTTTATAGAGGCTATAGGTGAGGGTAGAAAGGTAAGTTCATGTTAAATGTTTGTTACTCCAATTTGGAAAAAAAATGAAAGTTGGAGAGTATATGGTTGTGTGATGTGTTTTAAATGGTATTGTGGTGGATTTTTGTGTTGTTTTGGAGGCTGAAAAGTAGTGGAAAAGAGTCAGCACGTGAGACCTTAGGAGAGAGTGGAGAGAGAAGGATTAGACGAAGGGAATGTTTTCCATATTTGGAAATCTTGATGCATGGTGTGCATGCATGATATATGCATGTTGTTTGGTCATAAAAGGTAAAGAAAAGGTGAGGTATGCGTGTAATATTGGCCATGCTGCAAGCAATTGGTGACAAAGATGCATAAAACCAACAAAACTCATGATAGTGAAAACTAATGATCATCCATGCTCAAGCTATCATATCTTTATTGTTTCTTGACCAAATGAATTAATCTTGGGCTTGTTGGAAAGAGGGAGAGGAGATGAACAAGTTTCATGTTGGAAGAAATTTGAGACAAGGTCTAGAAGTCCATTAAAAACGGCCACGAAAGTAACAACTTGAAACTGCATGCATGCATGTAAATTATAGGTCCTTTGACAACTTTGAGGACCCAACTTTGCATCTCTATAACTTGCTCACAAAACCACCAAATAAGAAACTTTCTGAAACTAAAATGAAGAGGGGAATTTGATCTACAACTTTCATGTTGAAGTTGTTTTGAGATGAAGCCAAGAAGCAGCTCAAAAGTGGCCTTGAAAGTAGTTACTTGAAACTGATTAAACACTTAGCAAAAATTTACTAAGTACAAACCCAATTACAACTTTAAGGTCTTGACTTTGGAAGAGAATATCTTGAATTATATTAAATTAAATGAGGAGTTCTTAGAACCATTGAAAAGAGAAAACTTTGTAATACATTTTTCATGTTGAAGTTGTCTTGAAATGGAGCTTGAATCTGGGTGAAAAATGGTCATGAAATTGACTGAAATTAGTTGTAAACTTGCCAAAAATAGTAACTTTCCTTCAAAACTTTAATTCCCATTTTTGGCAACTTTCCATAATCCCTGATTTTTTATGAATCTCTTGACTTTTCTTGATCAAATTTCAACCATATACCATATTTGACTTGTAGAACACAATTTTGACCAACAAAGTAGGAGTTGACTTTTTGATCTACTCAGTTGACCTTTCCCCCAATTGAATCAAATTATTGATCATCTGAGCAATTGAACCTCTTCTGATTAAAACTGATGGCCAATTTTTCACATATAGACACTTAGGGATACATAGAATACCATGAAATCAAGTCTTTCTCAAAAAATCATAAATAAACTGATTTTATCATAAACCCTAATTTTAGTCCAAAAAGATAGAAGATGAGTGCACAACTTCACAACCCTGATTCTTCTGGGGAAAGTGGAGAAACTTTTGAACAAAAATGTCTTGCATAATGATATGATGAAGATGATTCAAAATTTTATCCATGGATATGCCACATACTGAAATAATCAACACTTCTAGCTCATGGACCAAAAGATAGGAAAGTGTGATCAACTTTCATTCTCTTGCAATTCTCAATCAACTGATGAAGTAATGGACCATTTGAGATGTCTTAGGGCATAAGAAACCCTTGTAGCTTGAGTGATCATGAAGTTGAGGATATCTCACCCTCCTTTCACTGATTGTCACCTCTCTCTCTTCTAAAACCTGAAGAAGGCCATAAGAGAGATACCTTGATCCCATAACCATAGAACCAAATGATATGCATGAATGTATATGATGATAAAACATAATCCAATTATGGTCGAAAAGAAGAGGGTAAATTTTAGGGTACGATAGCTAGTACTATGGTTACTGATATTGGCAGCGACAACATACGGATAAGGGTAATATGGGTTGTTGACCAGCAGTTTGACCATATTGGCCCTCATATGGAGCATAGGGTTCCCCAGGGTAAGCAAGTGATGCAACGGAAGAAGATGTCCCAGGATAAGGAGGAGGCATTTGGACACCTTGATTTAAATTCTAAAAAACAGGTTAAACAGCTTGAGGAGGAATCCCAAAATGAAGGTGGTGGCCTCTATATTCAGGTTCGTTGTCATCGAGAGTTTCAATGGTAACTGACATAGAACTCTGATGAGTTTATCCCTGAGGAATTTTGTGGTTGTCAGCATTAACCACCTGAGGAGAGTGATGAGTAGGCATTCCCCAAGGAAAGAGGCACAACAAAACGTTAATATGGAACAAAAGCACTTCCATTAGCCATCTGAGGAGTATAGTTTGGAGGCATCCCCCAAGGATAGGCAGCAACATGCCTACTTAGACCAGGCTAAGAAATTGGCTCATTAACAATAGTTTGAATCACAGTCTCAGCAAGAGCAGTATCAACAGCTGTAGTAGAAACAATAGTAGCATCAGTGGCAACAACATTAGTATTATTGGCAGAAGTATTAGCCTTTTGGGTGTGAAGGTACTCCATAATAGCGTCTGTGTTTCCTTGAAACAAATCCATCTTTCCCTGAAAAATGAGCCAGGGTTTCCTTGTAGGTATCATTTTCATGTTCAATGTCTGGCATGATTTGTGGTTTGTTTGCTTTGGTGAAGTACTGGTGTCGAAGAGTCGTCGTCTTTTTGGTTGAGGAAAGGACAAGGTGAGCTCTTTCTAGTTGGCATGCATGATATGAAAATGGATGAATTCATATGTTGTGGATGGAATGCAAATAAATATTTAACATTCATAAATTCAAAGTCTTGTTGGTGCAATAAGTCAGGTTCAAAAGTTTGGCATATATACAACGATGCAACAACAGTATGCAATAATGTATGTCAAAAGCACAACATATTTTTTATAATTTGCGTATACTTATTTATACAGAATCAAAGGTTTGACGTATACGTGAGAATAAAGGTATGTAGGGTTTTTGGTTTCCTGCATAAAAACCCATATCCCCCTTACAGGTAGGTTCTAGTCTTCAAAAGGTAGTCCTTAGAAGGTGTCCCAGAGTCATCAATCCAAATGAAAATACCATGTCGTAGTGAATTCTCGCAGGACGAAAGTACTTCCAAGTGAATATAGTTTGGGTGTAGTTCTCGTGCCAACCCAATGCATGAAACGCATGGTGACACGACTATCCACGAGTCTATCATGTATGTATACTCAAGCTCGAGTGTAAAGCTTCTCTCATGTAGCATCACCCCAACCCAACAGAGAGTATGTAACGGATATCCAGCATATAATGAATATGAATATTTAAAGAAAATAAAGAAATTCAATAAATGAAATAATGATAAAGCAAGTAAATCATAAAGATAAACACCCAAACAAACAAGGAAACAAACAAAACTAGGCTCGAATGTTATTTGCAAAAGCAAGGACTCCCCGCTGAGTCGCCAGCTTGACCAGAGGAATAAAAGCCCCTTAGGTTATGGATTTAATTCCTCGAACCCTATTCTACATGGTGGTAACTATCACAGAGCCTAAAGGTGAAGAAACAACTTTACCTGCGGGAGATGAAGGCCTGAGATCGGAGAAAATGAAGATGTTTGAACAAGCTTTAGGTACGAATATTCTTTGCTTGAAATTCTTATTCTTCTGCGCCTTTTCTTTATTCTTATTCCCTCTGAGTTTCCTTCTTCTTCTGCACATCTGCAATGAGAGTGAAGTATCATATTGTGAAAGGTGTGATTAAAGTGTAGTGCAGAGGTGTAAGATTGAGAGAGAGAGTTTAGATTGAGAGAGAATGGGAATTTTCTGGGTTTTGAGCGAATGAAAGGTGATGAGAAAATGGAAGAATGGAGATTAATTTATAGGAGAGAGAGAGATATCTAATAGATCAAACTTTGTTAATTGATAAAAGTGAAAAAGTTGTTAGAGGTTAATTCAATTTGCTAGTCGTTGGGAGATGTGATTTTTAGTTAGGGATGATTTTCTGTTAACCTCGATTTTGAAGTTGTTAGTTAGGTTTTCAAATGTTAGTTAAATTTGAGTTCAATTAATGTTAGTTAGTGAAGTTGTTAGTTATGATTGGTTTATGTAGGTAACTTGTTGAACTGAAGTTATGTGGAAAGGTTATGGGTTGCAAAATGGTGATGACCTTCCTAAAAGGTTTTGGTTCAAATGTAGGTCGTGTTATTTTGATTAGTTGCTTGGAAAACATGGTGATGACATGTTGATGCATTGAAGGTAAATTGTCAATAGGTTCAGTTTGAGTGATTGGAAAATTGCATGCTTGTATGATGTAGATGATGACCTGTTGATGTCGGTTTTGATGTATTGCTGCAGATTTGGGGTTGATTGGCAAATTGTAAGTTGTAGGCTTTGTTTTCTTTTGATCAATGCATATTGCTTAATTTGTAGGTTACAGGTAACTTCTTGCAGGCTATGGGATTGGCAGCTAAGGATCCATCATAAAGACCTGGTAGTGCAAGGTAAAACCTATTATTTTCTGCACATGAACTGGTTGTTATATGGTTTTGTAATGCTAATTGTTGTTAGCATTTGGTTTAAGCTATGTGGTAATTGGTCATAGTATAGTAAGCCACAAAACATGGTTTTGGTGTAAGCTCTTATGCTAATTTGTTAGCTGCCATGTTGGAATTTTATGAAATGATTGAAAACATTAGGTCAAGTATGTGGTATCTAAGAATTTTGAAAAGGACTACAAAATGGTTTTGTGCATAGGTTCATGTTACCATGTTGATATTGGTTGGTACCATCTTGCTGAATTGAATGTATGTATGCCCAAATGAACTCTACATTGCTTGATTTGTATCATGCTTGTTTGGATGAAATGTATTTGGAACAAATGTTTGAATGATGAACATGTATGTATGCTTATAATCATGAATGTGATGTATGTTTGTTGATTTATTGGATGTTATGACATGTTGTGAATACATGGTTGTTTGGCTTGTGGTCTACAAGACAAGGTTTCAAGGCATGGAAACAAGACTTGGCACTTGAACATTCAAGGCATGACAAAAATAAAACTTGATGCAAAAAAAGAATTAAAAACAACATTTATTTTAGGGACTTTCCTAATATTGAAATTTCTTGGGATGATAATGTGGGTTACCATATAGTGAATGAGACAAATTTCTTGATGCACATATCCAGATGTAAAAGATTGAGAAGCAGATAGATAATCAAAATTTTCAATTGGTTATGGATCCTCGGGTTTGTAAAGAGAGCCCGAGAAAGGAATACCCACATAGTATAACATCAGTATCCTAAACCTATTAAGGTAGTCATATATTGACTAATAGAAATTTCTCTTTACATGGGCCAGCTCATCTATGATAATCTTCGACTGCCCCATGTAGAACTGCTCATGGAATGCTCTTTCCAATTAATTCCAATTACATATGGAACTTGGGGGGAGGGTAGTAAACTGATAACACGAAATTATATCATATTTTAGGACTTAATTCCATTAAATTCTATGACTATTTATTTCGGTTTACTGCATTTTATGAGATATTATGTGGTATTTTCTTCCTATTTGTCGCAGGTAGTCTATTTTGAAGAACAAGTGAAAATGGAAGAAAAGGAGGCGCAAAAAGGAGAGAAAAGGAACCAAATGCCAAAGCCCAGCCCAAAGCGCACAAGTCACCAATGCTGTGCCTGTGACGGACGTCACAGGGTGCGTGACGAGCGTCACGCAAAACAGCCTTGTGACGGACGTCACACATGGTGTGACGAGCGTCACACAATTCCACTACCTTTTTGGCACAAGTAACGCCCTCAGAAGACTTGAAGAGACGTTGAGGAGTTTGTGTCCTATATCCACGCCGTGCATTTAGCCACGTTGAAGACCTTGGGAAACGAAAAGCAGTTACCAGCACCAATATAAATAGCTACTTCAAAAACCTAAAAGGGTTCCTCGGTTTTTCCACGCTCACATTGTCGAAGCTTTTCCAATTTTCTTTCTTTTTACGCCTTTGCTTATTTTTCTTTTCCAGCAACTTAACATTGTTTATTTATTTATTTCTTTTGCAAGTTCTACATTCTTTTTCCCTTGCAATTTACCTTTCCCTTTTTAGCATTTAGATATTTTTCGCATAATAGTTTCTACACCGGAAACTATTGTGCAACTTTTTATCGGATCTAACCTTACGTTAGATTCTAGTTTTATTTCCTTGGTTTAATTTATTGATTAATTGAAGAATCCAAGAACAAATCTACCGGCTTGTGGTGGAGTGTTCAAGACTATTGTATTACGCATTCAGGTTCTTTAATCATTATTTAATGTTTTGTTTTATTATTTATTTATATTGTCTGCCTGGAATGAGTCTGTTTATGCATGATATGTATTCTTGTTTATTTAGCATGTCTGGCTAATTCGCCTAGATATCGGTATGTAAAGTAAGCAGAATAAGGGGTCAAGACTGAGTCGGTCTATTTAAACTTAAAATTAAAATCAATCTTTTTACGGTCTCAACTTACAGGTTTAATAACAAGATTTTTTACAAAAGTAAAGGACATAAAGAAGTTAAAATCAATAGAGCGAGAGTTTGAGGTTTTAACTGGACAGTGTAAGTTAGGCATTAATTCTAGATCAGGGCGAGAGCAAGTTTTAGAGTTAATTAAATTCTGACCTTTTCCAAAAAGTATTTTTAAAGATTGAATGTGAGGACGAGAGTTAAGCATTTGGATTTAATTATATAACCTAAGTCAACAGAGCGAGAGTTTGAGATAAGGGTGTTTAAAACGGTCAGTGTTTTCTTAAAAAGAGTTTCTGCAACTTTATTGCTTTCAAAATATGGTTTTTGACTTAATTATAAGTGACAGCTACATTAATATAAAATCATGGTTTATTCAACAGAGCGAGAGTTTGAGATAAAACCTTTAACCAATAAAGTTAACCGAAACGATTTATTTTAAAACCAAGAAACCGACAAAGACTTGATTCCCTAGTTTTGACGAACTACATACCGATATCCGTTTTATTAATATTTAATCTAGATCTTAGTTTAGCTTTAGTTTTTCCCCAAACAATCAAACATTTTTCACCTTAGCTTTACGTAGTAACCTTAGATAACGGTATATCGATTCATAAGTCCCTGTGGGATCGATATCTTTTAAAACTACGCGATAGAACTGTGCACTTGCAGTTTGTATCCCATTCTCGACTCACACAGTCGAGCGATCAAGTTTTTGGCGCCGTTGCCGGGGACTTTTATTTAATCGATATCGTAACTCTTCCGTTACGCTGTAGAGACTAAGGTTTCTTTTTCTTCTATTCTTTCTTTCGTTGATTTGTATGCCACGCACTCGCTCACAAGGCGAACCGCTCTATTTACGAATCAACGATATCGAGCTATATCTCCGAGTCTTACGACGAATTCGGGAATACCGTGCTGAAAACAATCTCCCTCCTATCGAATTTCCTGATCTCAAAGATCTTCTTCTTTCACCCGAGATGGCAGAACCAGCTCGTGCTCTTAGAGATTACGCCGCTCCATCGCAAGATGAGCCGCATTCAAGTATTGCTCCGCCCGCAATCGAAGCAAACAACTTCGAACTTAAACCTTCGATGTTGCAGGCTGTGCAACAGAACCAATTCTCTGGAAATCCTACCGAGGATCCAAACCTTCATTTATCCGTATTTGTTCAATACGCTGATACTGTTAAAGCTAATGGTGTCACTTCAGAGGCAATTCGACTTCGTCTTTTTCCTTTCTCATTAAGAGATAGCGCTAGAAGATGGCTTCAATCTCTCCCTTCCAACTCAGTCACCACATGGAACGAGTTGAAGAAAGTTTTTCTTGCCCGATACTTTCCGCCAAGCAAAACAGCTATGTTAAGAGCCCAGATAAACGGATTTAAACAGAAAGACAACGAGTCTCTTTTCGAAGCATGGGAAAGATACAAAGACATGATGAGACTTTGCCCACACCATGGTTTGGAAGACTGGTTAGTAATTCATACATTTTATAATGGTCTCTTATACAACACAAGGTTAACAATAGACGCCGCTGCAGGTGGTGCACTAATGAACAAACCTTATGCTGATGCCTACCAGCTTATCGAGAGCATGGCCCAAAACCACTATCAGTGGGGAACCGAACGAACAACGGTGGAAAAACCTCAAACGAAAACTGGCATGTACGAGATAAGTAACCTTGATCACGTTAATGCAAAAGTGGATGCTTTGGTCCAGAAAATTGAAAGTTTAAACGTATCACCTCCAGCCGCCGTGGTTGCTATAACTCAGAATTGCGAGGTCTGTGGAATCCAAGGCCACACTCCTACGGACTGTCAACTCTTGACTGGAATCCAAGCAGAGCAAGTAAACTATGCTCAAGGAAGCCCCTATTCGAACACCTATAACTCAAATTGGAAGAACCATCCAAACTTTTCATATAAGAGTAATAATGCTTTGTACGCACCTGGACAGTCTCCAAATCAAGCCCCATCTATACCTCCGGGATATCAGAAACCGAATCCATCCATGCCTAACAATAATACCCCTAGAAAATCCAACTTGGAAATCATGATGGAAAACTTTATAGCTTCCCAACAACAAACCAATAAAGATTTCTTAAACCAGAACATACACACTGGCGAACAACTTAAACAACTAGCAAGCAAAGTAGATGCCTTGGCTACCCATAACAAAATGCTGGAAACACAAATATCTCAAGTAGCTCAACAACAAGCACCTACTGCTGCCCCAACTGGTACATTCCCTGGACAGCCCCAACCTAATCCGAGAAGCCAAGCTCATGCAATTATATTAAGAAGTGGAACGGAAGTGGAAGGACCGTCTGACCCAAGGATAGAAAACCAAAACCCTAAGAAATCAACTGAGGAAAGTGAACCTAAGGAAAAGGAAGAGAGAAATAAGGAAACCCTAGAAAAGAAGGAACCTTATGTACCTCCACCACCTTACAAACCACCTATCCCCTATCCTCAAAGGCTTGTTAAAACCAAAGATGCGGGCCAATTTAGAAAATTTGTTGATCTCCTTAAACAATTAAACGTTACAATTCCGTTCACCGAAGCTATTACGCAGATGCCCTCATATGCTAAATTCTTAAAAGAAATCCTTTCTAATAAGAGGAAACTTGAGGATAGCGAAACCGTTACACTCCCTGCCGAATGTAGCGCAATAATCCAAAACATGCCTCCTAAACTCAAGGATCCGGGTAGTTTCTCTATACCCTGTCACATAGGAAAATTTGTCATCGACAAAGCTTTATGCGATTTAGGAGCCGGAATTAGCGTTATGCCTTTATCCATATGTAAGAAACTGGAAATGGGAGAATTAAGACCAACCAAAATGTCCGTGCAACTAGCAGATCGTTCCATCAAATATCCTGTAGGAATCCTTGAAAACGTTCCCGTACGCATAGGTCAGTTTTACATTCCCACTGATTTTACAATTATGGACATTAGAGAAGATGATATTACACCCATTATACTGGGAAGACCATTTTTAGCAACTGCCGGTGCAATCATAGACGTAAAACGAGGACGACTCACCTTCGAAGTAGGTGAAGAGAAAATTGAATTCATTCTTTCCCAATTCTTGAAAGCACCTGCAATAGAAGATACATGTTACTTCATGGATATCATCGATGAATGCATAAAAGAAGCAGAGTTAGGAGAAGACAAATCATCAGACTATCTTTTAGAAGACAAATCTAACCAATGTTTAGCAATAACACCGGACCCTACGCAATGTCTTAACAAACCAACCCCTGACCTGAAAACACTTCCCAAAAATCTGAGATATGAATTCCTAGACTTAGAACTTGAACGACCTGTGATAGTTAATGCAGATCTAGGAAGACTCGAAACAGAAAAACTCTTACATATCTTAAGGAAGTACCCCACCGCACTAGGATACCACATCACCGATCTTAAAGGAATAAGCCCTTCTATTTGTATGCACCGCATCATGTTAGAAGAAGACTGTAAAACCTCTAGGGAACACCAGAGAAGACTAAATCCGATCCTGAGTGAGGTAGTAAAGAAAGAAATAACCAAGTTATTGGAAGCAGGTATTATATATCCTATATCTGATAGCAAATGGGTTAGCCCTGTACACGTTGTACCAAAGAAAGGAGGCATAACCGTTATTGAAAACGAAAAAGGAGAAACTATAACTAAACGAATCGAATCGGGATGGAGAATGTGCATTGATTATAGGAAACTAAACAAAGCAACCCGAAAAGATCATTTCCCTTTACCATTCATTGACCAAATGTTAGAACGATTAGCAAAACATTCACATTTCTGTTATCTAGACGGTTATTCAGGCTTCTTTCAAATACCAATTCACCCTGATGACCAAGAAAAGACAACGTTCACGTGCCCTTTTGGTACCTTCGCTTATAGACGAATGCCGTTTGGTCTGTGTAATGCCCCTGCAACCTTTCAAAGATGCATGATGGCAATATTCACCGACTTTCTCGAAAACATCATGGAAGTATTTATGGATGACTTTTCTGTATACGGACAAAGTTTCGAGGAATGCCTTGAAAACCTAGAAAGAGTCTTTGAGCGATGTGTAAAAGTAAACTTAGTACTTAACTGGGAGAAGTGCCACTTTATGGTACAAGAAGGAATCGTTTTAGGACACATCATCTCGAACAGAGGAATTGAAGTAGACAAAGCCAAAATAGAGGTAACCGAAAATCTTCAACCCCCAAGAACCGTAAGAGAAGTACGAAGCTTTTTAGGACACGCCGGTTTTTACCGACGATTCATCAAAGACTTCTCTAAGATAACTAAACCTTTAACCGGACTATTGATGAAAGATGCCGAATTCATATTCGACGATAACTGTTTAAAAGCATTTCAAACTCTTAAACAAGCATTGATCTCCGCACCCATAATGCAGACACCAGACTGGAATGAACCATTCGAAATAATGTGCGATGCCAGCGATTATGCTGTAGGTGCTGTTTTAGGACAACGAAAGGATAAAAAGTTTCACGTAATATATTACGCAAGCAGAACCCTGGATGAAGCGCAAATGAATTACGCCACTACCGAGAAAGAACTCCTAGCAGTGGTATTTGCGCTAGATAAATTTCGTTCTTACTTGGTAGGAGCCAAAATAATAGTCTACACTGATCACGCTGCTATCAGGTACCTTTTAACAAAAAAGGACGCTAAACCTAGACTACTAAGATGGATCTTGTTGCTACAAGAATTCGACTTAGAAATCAAGGACAAGAAAGGAACTGAAAACGTAGTAGCAGACCATCTCTCTAGACTTGAGAACCTTGAACCGGAAAGAACATCAATTAATGATGATTTCTCGTATGACAAACTTATAGCTACTTTGGAAGAGAGCAACTCCGACATGCAAGTAGAAACCACCTTAGCTATATCCGTCACACCATGGTACGCTGATCTAGTCAATTATTTAGCTGCCGGAATAGTTCCACCTACTTTATCTTACCAGCAGAAGAAACGATTCTTCTACGACATAAAACACTATTACTGGGATGATCCCTTAATTTTCAAAAGAGGCCCCGATGGTATTTTCCATCGATGTATACCCGAAGAAGAGGTAGAAAATATAATCCAACACTGTCACTCCGCTCCTTATGGTGGACACACAAGTACATCCAAGACCTGCTCTAAAATCCTACAAGCCGGCTTCTATTGGCCAACTATATGGAAGGACGTACATGCGGCTATTAAGGAGTGTGACAGATGTCAACGCACGGGAAACATATCTAGACGTGACGAGATGCCACAAAAAGGTATTTTGGAAGTAGAGATTTTCGACGTGTGGGGGATAGACTTCATGGGACCCTTTCCATCCTCTTTCGGTAACAAATACATACTCGTGGCAGTTGACTACGTATCAAAATGGATCGAAGCTGTAGCATCCCCAACAAACGACACCCGAGTAGTAACTAAACTCTTTAAGAATATAATATTTCCGAGATTTGGCATCCCAAGAATAGTAGTCAGTGATGGTGGATCGCACTTTATATCCAAGGTACTCGAAAAATTATTATTTAAGTATGGAGTAAGACATAGGATAGCGACACCTTACCACCCTCAAACCAGTGGACAAGTGGAAGTATCTAACAGAGAAATCAAGCAAATACTAGAAAAAACGGTCGCCACTTCAAGGAAAGATTGGTCATTGAAATTACCAGAAGCTTTGTGGGCTTACCGAACTGCTTATAAAACCCCCATAGGGACGACCCCATTTAAGCTCATTTATGGAAAATCCTGTCACCTCCCGGTAGAATTAGAACATAAAGCCTATTGGGCTATTAGAAATCTAAATTGGAATTATAAAGCCGCCGGTGAAAAGAGAATCCTTGACATAAACGAATTAGAGGAACTCAGAAGAGACGCCTATGAAAATGCCAGAATCTATAAAGAAAGAACAAAACAATGGCATGACAAGCGTATATCGAGGAAAATCTTCAAGCAAGGCGACGCAGTACTTTTATTTAACTCTAGACTAAAGTTATTCCCGGGAAAACTACGATCCAGATGGTCAGGGCCTTTTCATATCACTAAAATCTTTCCCAGTGGAGCGGTAGAAATAAAAGGAAAATCTACAGAACCGTTCACCGTAAACGGGCAACGTCTGAAACACTATCACTATGCGGAAACCAACGAGGACTCGCAAACCCTACACTTAGACGAAACGCCCCCAGGACCTATAGATTATATTTAACAGTTTCTTTGTCGAGCTTGCGACATTTAAACAAAGCGCTTAGTGGGAGACAACCCACAAATTAGTTTGTTATTTTATTATTCTATTATTATCATTTCCCTATTTCTTTCTTAATTATTCTTTTAATTTCTGTTTAGCATTCATTCTTGATTTATTCAAAAAGAAAAAAATATAATAATAATAATTTTTTCTTCTTTCGGCATTTGGCCAAATCCTGACTTAAACTCATATTTTCTTTTCTCTAGCTAACACTAACCAGATGGGACATATTGATCGTATGGGTATCAAGTTCAGAGGAATGGCTCAGAAACAAAAGTTTGAAGAACTAGCCGCTAGAGAGATGCTACCTAGTTTATATGCCGATGATTGGGCTATGACTGCCCTTGGACTGAGACAGAGTGTCCTGTATTTGCTGAATCAGATAGGATGGGAGACATCCCCTATCCTGAGACATTTCACCACCTACCGGAGACTCACACTAGAATTCCTTAGCTCATTAATCTATCTACCCAGCCATGGAAAAGGAATTAGCAGAGGTTTTATCCAGTTCAGAATGTTCAACATGGAGTACCAATTTAATATTAGAGACTTCACCAACCTTTTGGGTTTCCCTACCTCCTTTGATACATTCACTGTAAGCCAGGAAGAACTTTTTGAATATAGAGAGCTTGAACACTTTTGGGGTAGGCTGACTGGAAATGATGAGCCCGAAGAACATGAGTTTCTCTCTGGAAACATACACAACCCGGCCTTTCGCTATTTCCATAAGATCCTGACCCACACTTTATTTGGGAAGAAGCCAAATAGTACTTCAGTTTCACGTGATGAACTCTTCATCATATTTTGTGCTTCCCAGAACCGTCCAGTGAACGGTGCCACTTTTATGTTAGCTAATTTGGACCACCTTATCCAGGATGAGCGAGCACCCATTAGAATAGGCGGTTTGATAACTATGATAGGTAATGCTATTGGATTACGTCAGCCTATGCTTGACCTTAGCCCTTTTTGTGGCATTACTACTATGAGTATACCTTTCCTCTTCAACACTATGTTTATAGCAAACCTAGGGACTGATGAGTTTGAGCTTATTATTGATAACCAGGTTCTCTGCCTATTCACCATGCCCGATCCTAGGACTAGTGTTCATAACCAAAGGAGTTGGCTCTATAACCTGAATGAAACCCCAACTCCTGCTAGATCCACTGAATCCATCCAGGATTATGAGATTTGTAATGACTATGAGAATTATGTTGACCAGATCCCTCATGCTGAATCTGACCCTCAGACACCATCCGGCTATTATGATATTGACCCTCCTCCTCAGCCTGTTCAGACCGAAGAATCAGCCATACCTGACCTCCGACATCATATGCCCGGAACTGATTATAACACCGCCATTGAAGCTTTGATGTCAGAACAAGACGCCCTCAGAGGAGAATTTACTAACATGAGACACGAAGTTCTAGGATACATGAGCAGTATGACGAATCAGTTTCACGAGTTGCTACATCATGTTAACTCTTTTGCTCCTCCGGCCAGAGATCGTACAGAGGGATAGAGTTTAGTTATTTTTCTAAGTTATTTAGTTTTAAATTAGATTTTTCATTAATGTTATTTGAATTCGTGTTCGCATTTATTTTTTTTCTTTCATTTCATTGTTTTCCTTTCCTGTATTACATTATGATCATTTTTATTGAAGCTGTTTATTTAATTTTATTATGCAATAGCTATTATGCTCTACTGTTGCTACCTATGAATTATTATTATACAAAGCAGATTAAGCGTGCACCATAAATTAAACTGCAGACTAAACTGATCATAAGCAAAACAAAACAAAATAAATAACAAAAATTAAATCCTTTACCGAAGTGATTTTGTGAAATGCTACTGAAGCCTTTCCAAAAAGGAATGTGTGACGAGCGTCACACTATCCGTAACGGACGGCACGCCTATTGCCTGTTACGAGCGTCACACCCCTGTGACGAGCGTAACACTCCTCAGACTAGTGAACGTTAAGGAGCCGTTGGAGACGAACGTTACACCTTTAACTTTTTACCTTCCCCATTCATTTTTCATTTAACCACACTTAATTACTTTTCAACCACCTTTTCTTTCCACCTTCCAAATTCTTCTCCTATAAATACCCACCAAACCTTCCTTCATTCACCACAAACAATTCTCTCCTATCAAATACATTTCTTTTTCTTTCCAAATCACCCCTTCAAAATTCATCACAATGGCGGGAAATCAGAATTTCGGAAATATCATCTTCCGATCCGTAGATGACAATTATCAGAGGGAGCAATTCGAGCGTTTCCAACAGCGAGGCGTCGCTTCCACCAGGTACCCCGATTTACCTTGTTTACAACAATTAGGCCTACTCCAAGGTATCGAATGGATGCTCCGTCAAGCCAACTTAACCTTCCTTTGCACTCATAATCAACCCACCTACCCATCCCTAACCTTAGAATTCTTAAGTTCATACGACTACACCACTCCCGCCGGTGAAGACGAATTTCTAACCGGTACCGCAACCTTCCGGATGTTCAACACCGAGTACTCCCTAACCCAAAACCAATTGAGTACCATGCTACAATTTCCCACAGAAGGTCTGCTGCACGCCAGGATCCCTCCAACCTCAAACTGGAACACAGTTGGCGTTTTCGGCCTTTTTAAGAAAATTTCCGGTATAGATACCTACAACTGGGAAGAGCTCCTTCTCTCCCATATACATAACCCCACTATCCGGTACTTTATCCGCATTTTGCAAAACACAATTTTTGGAAGGCCAAACAACAGCAAGGTCAACTCAAAGGAACTATTTTTCCTCCAGTGCGTCTTCGAACCAGATACTCAGGTAAACGCCGCCTCCTTTCTCTTTCATCATATCCGCACCTTATGTGCTAGAGGCAGGCAACCTTTTATAATCGGTGGATTAATCACCACCATAGCACTTGGCCTAAACCTAGGGGATAAACTCCAAACTTTAGAATCCCTACCTCCCCTATCTATGGATATCAGCTACTGTCGATCCAGCCGCTTGATTAAGAACAGAGTAGGCGGAGGATATTATCTTATGGTGAACAACCAGGCAGTCCCAAGCGTTGTTCTACCAAATACTGCCCGCACTGATGTCACAAACCCCGACCGCCACCTCTACGATCTAAACGCTCCCGAAACCACCGAGCCTTCACAAACAAACCCGCAAACAGATGAGTTTGCAGAAATGGAACAAGGTGATCATCCGCCTACACAACAGTCAGTCCCGCTCCACCCTCCCAGTAATGCAACTGGCCCATCCTCCCAACGTCGTCGACGACGAAGGCCTGCAACCAACGACGACATTATGGATGCTATCGACGGTATGCAGGCACAGAACGTCGAAATGCTGCAGATGATGCGTCAAATGCAACAGCAACAGGATGCTAGGAATGCCATAACCGACCAGCGGTTTACTGAGTTGTTCAGCAGGTTCGACAACTTAGACTTACGTCAGAGATCACCAGGTCCAAGAACCAGAGGCGGAAGACAACCTTAGTTGTAGTTTCTTTTTCCTTTCCATATTGTATTTCATTTCCTTAAAACATTGGGGACAATGTTTAATTTAAGTATGGGGGGGAAAACTTGTTCTTCCTATTTCCATTGTTCAAGTATGTACTTTTCCTTTTAATGTTATTTCCCATAAAAAAAAAAAAAAAAAAAAATTTTAAGTTAAGTCCCGAGTGTGAAAATTTCTATTATCTATTCCCTCAAAAATTTTCATGAGCCATAACAAAAATTTAACACACCCAATAAGTA
Organism: Lathyrus oleraceus; assembly: GCF_024323335.1. NCBI lineage: Eukaryota > Viridiplantae > Streptophyta > Magnoliopsida > Fabales > Fabaceae > Lathyrus > Lathyrus oleraceus. The sequence goes on along the minus strand of NC_066583.1, from coordinate 153,049,918 downwards.
TAAAGGTCGCTTATTTTATACAACTTGAGTGAAATCAAGACAAAAATCACTACCATAACAACGCTATGAGAACCTCAACATGTTAGATCAGGATAAGTACCTATTATACCGGTTCCTCGAACTTTTAGTTTTATAGTAACCCCGAGTAGTTTATACGAGAAGTCAGCACCATCTTAATAGCAAACTACGTGGAGAGCCGATGAATATAAGTGAATGATCCCCCAAAGTAACATAAAATATATGAATATATCAGGAAATGCACTGATTAAATTAGGTGATCCTTACCAGATCATTTAATCTAAAGGTTGCAGATCATGCAAAAACACAATATGAAAGATCCATTATGAGTTGGTTCAGTAGGTATCTGGTACTGAACTCGGTAGGGCGGACTACGGTTCGATCCCCCACAATTTGCAATGGACTGAATAACGAAGTTATCCGACTTATGTACCAGAACTTCTAGCTAAAAGCGGATCATAATCACTAACCGGTTACTCCACTATGTGCGCGAAAAGATAAAGGGCTTAATGTGATTTCGCTAGAATGAAAACGGGTGAAATAAGAGTAAAGGAACTAGGACAGCTATAATGGCATTGCTCGAACTGGTTTGCATAAGGTCGGGTTATCTGAGGTTGTAACGGTAGTTGTTGATGTCAAGGTTAAACTCAAGTTGCTTCTAAACAAAATCCACTTGCAACCTATTACGAATTGATGTGTGTTTTGAAACTTCGCCTGGCTAAATTTTTGAAAACGATTTCTATGCTGAATTTTGCTTGAGGACAAGCAAAGATCTAAGTATGGGGGAGTTTGATAACACGAAATTATATCATATTTTAGGACTTAATTCCATTAAATTCTATGACTATTTATTTCGGTTTACTGCATTTTATGAGATATTACGTGGTATTTTCTTCCTATTTGTCGCAGGTAGTCTATTTTGAAGAACAAGTGAAAATGGAAGAAAAGGAGGCGCAAAAAGGAGAGAAAAGGAACCAAATGCCAAAGCCCAGCCCAAAGCGCACAAGTCACCAATGTTGTGCCTGTGACGGACGTCACAGGGTGCGTGACGAGCGTCACGCAAAACAGCCTTGTGACGGACGTCACACATGGTGTGACGAGCGTCACACAATTCCACTACCTTTTTGGCGCAAGTAACGCCCTCAGAAGACTTGAAGAGACGTTGAGGAGTTTGTGTCCTATATCCACGCCGTGCATTTAGCCACGTTGAAGACCTTGGGAAACGAAAAGCAGTTACCAGCACCAATATAAATAGCTACTTCAAAAACCTAAAAGGGTTCCTCGGTTTTTCCACGCTCACATTGTCGAAGCTTTTCCAATTTTCTTTCTTTTTACGCCTTTGCTTATTTTTCTTTTCCAGCAACTTAACATTGTTTATTTATTTATTTCTTTTGCAAGTTCTACATTCTTTTTCCCTTGCAATTTACCTTTCCCTTTTTAGCATTTAGATATTTTTCGCATAATAGTTTCTACACCGGAAACTATTGTGCAACTTTTTATCGGATCTAACCTTACGTTAGATTCTAGTTTTATTTCCTTGGTTTAATTTATTGATTAATTGAAGAATCCAAGAACAAATCCTACCGGCTTGTGGTGGAGTGTTCAAGACTATTGTATTACGCATTCAGGTTCTTTAATCATTATTTAATGTTTTGTTTTATTATTTATTTATATTGTCTGCCTGGAATGAGTCTGTTTATGCATGATATGTATTCTTGTTTATTTAGCATGTCTGGCTAATTCGCCTAGATATCGGTATGTAAAGTAAGCAGAATAAGGGGTCAAGACTGAGTCGGTCTATTTAAACTTAAAATTAAAATCAATCTTTTTACGGTCTCAACTTACAGGTTTAATAACAAGATTTTTTACAAAAGTAAAGGACATAAAGAAGTTAAAATCAATAGAGCGAGAGTTTGAGGTTTTAACTGGACAGTGTAAGTTAGGCATTAATTCTAGATCAGGGCGAGAGCAAGTTTTAGAGTTAATTAAATTCTGACCTTTTCCGAAAAGTATTTTTAAAGATTGAATGTGAGGACGAGAGTTAAGCATTTGGATTTAATTATATAACCTAAGTCAACAGAGCGAGAGTTTGAGATAAGGGTTGTAACACCTCAAAATTTGCCCTCCTCTCTTGGGACTAGCATTAACATATTTGCATTTCATTTTAGGTCATTAGGCATTGCATATTGCATATCATGTGGTTACATTGTGCAAGCTATCCTCCCAAGTCTTGATCAGAAGATGAGGAAGTCAAAGTGCAAGCCTAGGGTTTATTGACTGATCATTAGCCATCTGAGGATTGGGCTGTGAATTAGGGTTTTATGATTCTCCAATGGATGTTGGTCTTCATATTGATTACAATGATACATCATCATCATCATGGTTGGGTGTCATCAAGAGATTGGAGAAGATTCCTTGAGATTAGGGTTTTGACCACTAGTCAACCCTAATCAGCTGTATTGGGCCAATCAGGGCTGGATCAGGAGATGAGGTTTCTGATGGTTATGAGTTTCATTTTGTGATTATATGGTGATTATTGAGGCTAGGGTTTCACCCTTGAGCCATTTCAGTTGGAGATTGGGGTTCAAATTGATCTGTGCATTGCCTGATTCATCTGTCAGTTGAAAAGTCAACTGTGGTCAACTGTACATGATCTGGTGAATTTGGAGGTGGAAATGAGTTAGACACACTTCATTCATGTTGGAACAAGTGTTAAATGACATCTCAAAGCTTAAAATTGAAGAAAATCAGGTCAGGACAAAAACTGCCAAAAATAGCAAGTGACTGGTAACTGAAGTTTCCAAAAATGGAAAGTTTTTGACCTCAAAAACAGAAGTCCAAGGAAGCTTCAAATGAAAAATTGTTCAACATGACAGATGTAGATCTTGTTCTCACCTTTCCAAAAAGTCCAAGAACTTGAAAATCCAATGTACGGTTTGCAAAATATGGCTCAGTGAATTTCAGAAAAGATCCGTAATCAGGAGGCCATAACTACCACATACTTTGTCCAAATTGCAAGTTCTTTATATGCACAAACTCCATTTGACATGTACTTTGAGGGTGCATCATTGGATTTTCCCAAAAATGGCCAAGGCAAAAAGTCACTTTTCAACTGGACAGCTGAATTGGACCAGGGGCAAAATTGTCCAAAAGTCAAAATATTGGGAATTTTTGAATGGGACTTTTTCCAACACCTCAGGAATGGCATTTTAAGTGTGTTTGAATATTCATTTCATGGTTAATGCACATGGTTTGAGTTTTGTCTTGAAAAATGGAAATGACAAAAATGGACATTTTGCAAATACATGGTGAGTTTGAGAAATACATGACCAATTGCAATGGGAATTGTTTCTACACTTCACATATGGTGTTTTGGACATGTTGGAACCAATTGTGAGCTGGCATGTGCTGTCATTGTGTATTGACCAATTTGCCCTCATTTGCAAAAATTACATTATCACTTAATTAAGCCAAATGCTAATTAACATGATTAGTAAAGGATTAAGACCACATATATATTCATAATCTTCTCCTAATCATAACAGAAAACTCATTCACCAAAAACCAGATCAAGAAACTCTTCATTCTCTCCAAACCCTCAAGAACACAAAAACCTTCATTTCCAAAATTCTCCATCAATTCTACACCAAAGTTCGAAATTCTTTTTGGTTTGAATTCACATAATCATCCTCTCAAGCTGTTTTGATGATTTGGAGGGAGAGGAGCATGAAATCGCAGCTGCATCTTCAAGTGTCATCCATGGTGAAATTGAATTTTGAGCATTAGGAGCAACATTGATCGAACCTGAGCTTCGCATCTTGCTTCCTCATCATTATTCAACAACTGTTTTGAAGAATCGAAGCTCAAGGACCTCACCATAACACTGCCATTTCCAGGTTTGAGGTTTTTTCGAATCTCATAATTTGCTGCAAGTTCATGTGCGTTTGGTAGTGCATGCTGTGTAGGTCACGAATATGCTTGTGGTTTATGAAATAGTGAACTGAGTAGGGAGAAATCTTGAATTGAAAGTATGAACACAAACCCTAAGTGAGTCGATTCGAGAGATTTAGGAACTTTTAGGATGTAATAGTATGATATTCATGTTCCTCTTGAAGAGACGGTTCGAACGGATATGGCCATGTCCATTTTCGTTAACTTTTGATGTTCATCGTTTTTCTCATTTTCTGGAAAATTCTGAGTTGAAAGTGATGATAGAAAGGCTGTTTGATCCAAAAAAGTGGTTTGAAAATTCAAATAGGGAGTTTCCCGCTCCCGCTCAAAATAATTACAAAAGTGCTATTGGTTTAATTAATTATTTCATTTAATTTCTAAAAAATATTTTAACACATTAAAAAATTCATAAAAAATAGTAAAAAATTCCTAAAAATATGGAGATTTTTTCCTTGACTTTGTTGACTTGTGTAGGATTTTTTTGACCTATTGGTCAAAGTTGTGCTTGGCAAATATTTTATTTGGCATAGGCTTTTCTAATGTATGTCACATTTTGATACATTTTGGCAATTTGATCATGAAATACTCATATCATAAAATAAATGGCTGAAAATTTTTGTGGTGGTTCTTGATTCATTGAGGATTATTTATATGTAAATTTCATGAATTTTTGATACCTGGTTAGAGAGCAGCAAATTCTGGAACTTAGGTGTGACAATTTGTGTCACACCTCTTGATGTCAACTTGTTGAATTTAATTGGATGACCTATGCATGTTGGAATTGGCTGAAATTTTGCATGATGACTTGTTGACATGTTAGGATGCTTGATGAATTTTTGTAGGATTTTACATTGCATTTTCAATTTGATCATGATTTTTCATTTCTGGTGATTGAAATTGCCAGCTCATGTGATACATGTTGGTAGATTGATTGGGAAATCCTCATATTGTATTGCATGGCCATGAAATTTGATATGCATGAACTAGACACGTTGTGTGACCTCCCTGTTTTGGTCTCATCCATTTCTTTTTTGTTTTCATTGAGTTATGAATTTTTGAAGTGGATGTATGCATTGATGTTGTGAATTGAAGCATGTAACTGTGTCTGTTTTTGTTGATTTTCATTAACATGGTTCCATTTGCCCAATTAAGCTCAAATTTGACATGGTAGACCTTGATTATCCCCTGTTTAGGTGTATTTAATTTGAGATTTTTTTGATGTGTTTTGGCATGGCTTTGAATGCAATACTTCTGTTTGTATATTTGGTGCTTCATTTGAACCAATATGGATTGTTTTGTGCATGAATTGAACTTGATGGATGATATAAACATGAGACCAAGGATGTTTGCTCTTGTTTGATGTTAATTTGATGTTGGATGGTGGATACCTTGCTGTTTTAACTTTTTTCTTGCTTTTGGATCCTAGGCTTGGCCTATTGGTCTAGTTGCTAATATTTGCTTGGTTTTTCAGGATCAAAAGCATAAGGCACATGGAGAATGATGCAAATCAATTTTAATTGATGTTGTTGATGTTTGTATATTAACATAGCATTGTTTTGTAGGTGTTGAAGCTTGGGCTTAAGCCTTGAGCTTGCTTTGTTTGTGCATAGCTTGTATAGTTTGTCTGATTGAACTTGTTGTTTACAGTTTGTCTGCGTGAGTACTGACTGAGTTTGATTGTTTCCAGGTACTTTAGTTGCTCAGTTCCTTGTGAACTATTGCTTTGCTTTGCTTTGCATAAGCAATTTGCATTGAGGTAACTTCTTAAAACTTCATGTAGTCTGGAGACCCGGCTGTTACCGGGCCGGGCAAATTGTCTGAAGTCCTCCTTAAGAGGCAATGCTTGTGTATGTTTATTTTTAAGCCAAGCAGGAAAAGCCCTTCAAGTAAGGCAATTGGTGGAAGGTAGGGACAAGCAACCTGTCCCCCACTATTCAGTTGAGTCTTCTCCTTGCTCCCATTACATGGTTGTAGCATTGAGATCAAAAGCCCAAGATCTTGTGCAGTGCACATTGAGTCAGAGTCATCGAGTATAGAAGGGTTCCCCTATTCTGGACCCATGCTCATTTGTCAGCTCTCCCTGGTTAGGGATAAGAGCTGTGAGGTCTGATCCTCACTTCATCCTTTCATCTGCTTCACCTTAGCCTCGTAATGGCAAGGTTAAGAGCAAACACAGCCTGTACAGACGATTGCTTAGGCAGTCAAACCTGATTGATTGAGCCCCTTGTTTGGCTATAGCGCGTGCTCTGTGAATCTCTGATTGACATGCTTGTTTGAGATGCCTGTTCTCATTTGATATATGTTGTATGCTTGTGTGCTAGCTTCTTTCCTGGTTAGGTTAGTTTGCTTATGCAAGTAGGATAGAAAACCGAACTTAGGGTAAGCGATGCATGACAACATTAGGTTCGAGTCTCAGCTCCCTAGTGTCGTGTTTTCCCCTCGGTTTCTGGTTAGCAATTTAGTCCCTTTCAGGGGAACTACATCGCCCTGATCCTCGTGCCAGACGAGGTATGTAGGCAGGTGGTTGTGCGAGACCACTCCGGGCAACCTTTTTCTTTTTTGCGTGTGTTTACTTGTTATTTGACTGTGTGTTTGGGTTCGGATGCCGACGTAAGCCCAGTGATTGGCAGTCGGGCTCCACGTTTGCCCTTCTGAGTGTGTTTGGGTTCGGATGCCGACGTAAGCCCAGTGATTGGCAGTCGGGCTCCACGTTTGCCCTTTTGAGTGTGTTTTGGTTCGGATGCCGACGTAATTCCATCCAGTGGTTGTCGGGCTCCATGTTTGCCACCTTTGCTTGTTTGTATGTTTGGTGTTGTTTGGCGTGCGTAAGCCGAACTACAGTGGCTCTGATTCTTGTTCCAGACAAGATATGTAGGCATAAGGTGCGATACCTTATCGAGCTCGTTCCTCTTAACCCCACCTGCGTTCCCCGTGTGTGTGTGTGATGTTTAGCAACCTTTTCTTTTCTTAGAACGTGGATCCCTAGGAGTACCTAGGACGTGAGGGGTGCTAATACCTTCCCCTCGCGTAACCGACTCCCGAACCTTTTCTCTCTGGTCGCGAGACCATGTCTTTCCAGGTTTCTCTGAGCGTTTCCTTTCCCTATCTTGGGATAAATAACGCGCAGTGGCGGCTCTGTGTGTTTTATTTTTAGTCTCGCCGGTTGATTTCTCGCAGGATGCGACAGCTGGCGACTCTGCTGGGGACAATCCATGTTGACCTATGCTGGTCCATGGTCCCTAAGCGAGTCTCTCCTAGCGCTTTAGTATAGGTTTGGTTGCTTGTGTTGTTTATTTATTGCATTTATTATTCTAACCCATGTATATATGTGCATTAAATACTTGCATGCATCATACTATCATGTTGTTGCCGTCCTCTGCAGGTGGTTCTGTTGTTTGGGGTGGGTGTTCTGAGTGGGGCTAAAACCCAGGCACGAGTATACACCTAGGATTAGCGTGGTCTCACGTCGCTCATGTGTCGGTTGGGCATATTGTTGCGACGTGACATACCACAAGTCGGACGAGGTTCATCTGAGAAGTGCTCTTCCAGTGGGGTTCTCCACTTTGGTGGGTTATCTCTTTTGGGCTGTTGACTCTGATGACCGATCATTTCCCGGATCTTTGGTTTAGACGATCTTAAGGGAGCTACAATGGCACACCCGCAAGGGCAAACCCATTGAGTATCTCCGCCCGATCGTTGAGACTATTATCCGCCTTAGGGTGACCTGTTTAGAATTTACCTGTGAGGGGAGGTTGATTTGTTCAGAGGCATAATCAGATGGTGACCTTTTGAGCTGTGATTCAGAGACATATTTATAAGTCAGATTTATGGTTATTTGTTGCCGTGACGCCGGAGTGCTGTCCGTGATTTATCAGTGGGGATCCGTTTATTTCGGATTCCCCGGGCCGAGATATTTATCAGTGGGGACCCGTTTATTTCGGATTCCCTGGGCCGATTCAGATGGTGATGGTGTGTCTGATCAGAGACCAGTGGTGATGATGATGTATCTGTCTTCCGTTTATTTCGGAACCCGTGGGTCAGAATTGTGTTTGTTTATTCCTCAGATGGTTATGGTCAGCCCAGAGACCAGATTCAGTGCAGATGATCAGATGGCTTGGAGGATGGCAACGCATTGCATTCATTCATCAGCATCATTCCCATTTTGCATTCATCTGCATCAAACTTACGTCTAGCCATATAGGGAGTATGATGGATTGAGAATCTGGTTGAGAGACATCTTGAATGTCAAAATGTTATTGGTGAAATATTATCTGTCTCGATGAAACCAGAATCAAAGGACAGAATCTTCCTCATGTGGATAGACGTTGCATTCATGCATATTAACCTGTTTGCTGTTTTGCAGGAATCATTGCTCGTACTCGCAGAACCGTACCTTTGCACTCAACACGCCCTCACAGATATTTCACCAGACGCAATACTCCCAGACTGATGGATCCTCCCAACGCTGACATCTTCGAACTGAAAGAGAAGATGGGAGAGCTGATCAATGTCATGTAAGAGTTCGCCTTGGGGCAGAAAGCAATTGCCGAAAAGGTGGGGAGGATTGAAGACTGGCTGAAGATGGGGAGCATGCAAGGAAACGCTTCGTCATCTGGACCGAAGAAATCTTTTGGTAATGACCAGCACAAGGATGAGGGTGAATCGAGTGTTGTGTACGCCCAGAGAGGACACGGTAGGGGTCGTTACTACCAGCACACCGCTGCGGTAACTATTCCTGCTGACAATCAGCCTGCACAACAGCAACAGCAGCGTCAGCCATTTCAGCGGAGGTCTCCGAGGGTAGGATATCCAGTCAGGAGGGGGATGAGTGATCGGCATTTTGACAGGCCGCCTGTGACATACTCTGTCCTATTGAAAAAGCTGAAAGATATGGGGCTGGTACAGTTGAGGACTTTGGCACCTATTGGACCTGATCAAAGGCCAGCCAATTTTGATGAAAATGTCAAATGTGAATTCCATTCGGGTGCTCCCGGGCACAGTGTAGAGGACTGCAAAGCTTTTAAGCACGTAGTCCAAGACCTGGTGGATTCCAAGGCCCTCAATTTTACATTGTCATTGAATGCTGATGCCAATCCCATGCCGGCGCATGGTCAGGCGATGGTGAGTGCAATTGTTGAAGATTCGGATCACGCCTGTGCAGTAGGTGGAGAGACTGACAGTGACTGCAAGTTCAGTGGTTGGATAAAGCCGTGCGTACCAGGAAGCTGAAAGGCCTAAACAAGATCGGCACTGTCACTCATCCCGAAGAGTAATGATTTCTGTTTTGATTTTATCTGCATGAAAGCCATACGTGTTGCCCGACACGCAATGGTCCATTGTAAGGGCCACCTCATGTTTAAATTTGCATTTCTGCATCATTAATAAATGGATGTTTTTCAGTCAAAAAGCGGTGTTCCCTGTTTTTCATTTATTTGGCAGTTTAAAAACAAATAAAAATGGCAATGTTTATTTTCATTTTTTATCTTTTTGTTTTGTCTCGTTCCGACTTCAAAAAAAACAAGTTTCCGGATCTCGTTGATAACAATTTGGTTACCCCTCATATGACTTCGACAAACCGATCTATCTTGCTGAAGAAGAAGACGAAGAAGACTGTGATCTGCTGGAATTAACCAGATTGCTAAAACAAGAGGAGAAGGTGATTCAGCCGCCTGAGGGGAGGATTGAGATTGTTATTCCAAGCACCGTCGAGGTCAGGAAGGAAGTGAAATTGGGGCCGCTTCAGAGGCGAGTCGAGAGCAGAATGGTAGCCTTGTTGAAGGAGTATGTGGATACTTTCACCTGGTCGTGTCAGGATATGCCAGGGCGGCTACCAATGTCGTTGTGTACAAGCTACCATGGAGAGAAGACTGTCCTCTAAAGGAGCAAAACGCCGGTGCTACTTATCAGAGAGCCATGGTGACTTTGTTTCATGATATGATTCATCATGAAATTGAATGCTATGTTGATGACATGATAGCAAAGTCCCAAACAGAAGAGGGGCATTTGGTAGATCTGGCCAAGCTGTTTGACCGGTTGAGACAGTTCAGACTGAGGTTGAATCCGAACAAGTGCACGTTCGGAGTGCGGTCCGGTAAATTGCTGGGGTTCATTGTAAGTGAGAAAGGAATCGAGGTTGATCCTGCAAAAGTAAAAGCGATAAAAGAAATGCCTGAACCGAGAACAGAGAAGGAGGTTCGTGGTTTCTTAGGTAGATTGAACTACATTTCACGGTTCATATCTCACTTAACAGCCACGTGTGTACCGATATTCAAATTGTTGAGAAAAGATCAAACGGTCAGGTGGAGTGATGATTGCCAAGCGGCGTTTGAAAAAATAAAAGAGTATTTGCAGGAGCCTCCGATTCTGATGCCTCCTGTGGAGGGAAGACCGTTAATTCTGTACCTGACAGTCCTCGAGGGGTCTATGGGGTGTGTATTGGGGCAGCATGACGAGTCTGGTCGAAAAGAGCATGCCATATACTACCTTAGCAAAAAGTTTACCGACTGTGAAACAAGATATTCACTGCTCGAGAAAACTTGTTGTGCTTTGGTCTGGGCTGCTCGCCGACTAAGGCAGTACATGTTGGTTCATACCACTTTATTGATTTCCAAGATGGATCCGATCAAGTACATTTTTGAGAAGCCAGCATTGACCGGACGGGTTGCGAGGTGGCAAATGATTTTGACAGAATATGACATACAGTACACCTCTCAGAAAGCAATTAAGGGGAGTGTATTGTCTGATTACCTCGCCCAGCAACCCATTGATGATTATCAACCGATGAAGTTTGAATTCCCTGATGAGGACATCATGTTTCTCAAATCGAAAGATTGCGAGGAACCAATCCCGGAGGAGGGGCCTGACCCTGAATCCGAATGGATTCTGATGTTTGATGGGGCCGTTAACGTGAATGGAAGCGGTGTTGGTGCTGTTTTGGTTACGCCGAAAGGATCTCATATTCCTTTTGCTGCCCGGCTAACATTTGAGTGTACCAACAACGTAGCTGAATATGAAGCTTGCATACTGGGAATTGAAGAGGCGATTGATTTGAGAATCAAGAACCTTGTCATATATGGAGATTCAGCTCTGGTGATAAATCAGGTTAACGGAAAATGGTATACGCATCAATCTCATTTGGTTCCGTATCGAGATTATACGAGGAGATTGTTGACGTTTTTCACCAAGGTGAAGATGCATCATGTGCCCAGAGAGGAGAATCCTTTGGCAGATGCTTTGGCTACTCTGGCTGCCTTGATCAAGGTGCAGAGGTGGAATCAGTTCCCCAGTGTTGAAGTGGGACGTCTGGATAGACCGGCTTATGTGTTTGCTGTTGATACAGCGCCTGATGATGAGAAGCCGTGGTATTACGATATCAAGCGCTATCTTGAGACGCAAGAATATCCTGAGGGAGCGTCAAAGAAAGATAGAAAGACTCTGCGGAGGTTAGCCATGGTATTCTACCTGAATAAGGATGGGGTTTTGTATAAGAGGAATTTTGATTGGGTCTTGCTCAGATGTGTTGATGATGCAGAGGCAAGCCAATTAATGAAAGAGGTTCATGAAGGTTCGTTCGGTACCCATGCCAGTGGGAATGCAATGGTGAAGAAGCTGCTGAGAGCAGGTTACTATTGGATGACAATGGAGGCCCAATGTTTCAATTACGTGCGGAAGTGTCATAAATGCCAGATTTATGCTGACAAGGTGCACGTGCCTCCAAATCCGTTGAGCTTAATGTCATCTCCATGGCCGTTTGCTATGTGGGGCATTGATATGATTGGAAAGATTGAGCCTACAGCTTCGAATGGTCATCGGTTCATATTAGTGGCTATTGATTACTTCACCAAGTGGGTTGAAGCAGCCTCTTATACGAATGTGACGAAGCAGGTCGTGGCCAGATTTCTCAAGAGAGACATCATTTGCAGATATGGGGTTCCCGAGAGAATCATTACTGATAATGGTTCTAATTTGAACAATAAGATGATGGCAGAGCTGTGCCGGGAATTCAAGATTGAGCATCACAATTCTTCTCCTTATCGTCCGAAGATGAATGGGGCGGTTGAGGCAGCCAACAAGAATATAAAGAAGATTGTGCAGAAGATGGTGGTAACCTACAAAGACTGGCATGAGATGTTGCCATTTGCATTGCATGGGTATCGAACGTCGGTACGCACATCTACTGGGGCAACTCCATTCTCGTTGGTATATGGGATGGAGGCTGTATTACCTGTTGAAGTTCAGATTCCCTCTTTGAGAGTCCTGATGGACGTGAAATTGCAAGAGGCTGAATGGGTAAGGACCCGATATGAAGAGTTGAGCCTGATTGAGGAAAAGAGGCTAGCAACCATCTGTCATGGGCAATTGTACCAGCAAAGGATGAAGCGTGCTTTTGACAAGAAAGTACGACCTCGGGTATATCACGTGGGTGATATGGTGCTGAAAAGGATCCTTCCTCCTCAAAACGATCGAAGGGGCAAATGGACACCGAATTATGAAGGTCCGTTCGTGGTTAAGAAGGTTTTCTCTGGTGGAGCCTTGTTGTTAACAACCATGGATGGCGAAGATTTCCCATCCCCTGTGAATGCGGACGCAGTTAAAAAATACTTCGTATAATTGACCCGCTGGACGAAAAGAACAAAATAGTTCAGGCAAAAATGGGCATCCCGGCGAACCAAAAACAGAAAAAAGGGTTCGGGCAAAAATTAGGGATAAAATGAAAAACTGTACACCCGGCAAGTCGAAAACCTGAGAAGGCGACTTGGGCAAGAAAGGGTATCCCGGTGGACTGAAAACCTGAAAGGGCGGTCCAGGCAAAAGAGGGATTGAAACGAACAACTGCGTCTAGCATGATCGTTTGCGCTTTGGTTAAAGCATCATGGATAATACCCGGTAGGGATCAATCAGAATCGTCTTGTTCAGAAGGCAGAAAGCACGGAGAGTCTGAGGACATAGGGGGTGTAACCGAGTTGGAACTCGATGAGATCACGAGTTTCACATTGCCATTAGGATAGATTTTTTCCTTTTGTGCGCAGTTACCTCTTTTCAGGAATTGCTTCCTTTTGTATTGCTCATTTGAGCCACACTTTTCCGATCAATAAAATGCATATTCAGTCAAATAATTTTGTTTTTTTTGTTCTCATTATCGCTTTGATTGCAAAAACATCCAGATTATTTTGATAAAGAATCTTGCATTTTTAAAACATACAGGTTTCCTTCCAATGCATGTTTATAAGATTGAAAGCTTGAAATCTTATTTGGAAGGTTGAGTGACCCAAGTGTTGGAATTTGACACGCCTGGGGCACGGTTTTATCTGACGATCTGTTTTGCAGGAACTGTTGGATATTTTCACTCACTTGCAGGTTGTGATGTGGAAGCTTTGTCACAGATCCCCCAGAGAGTTCGCTCAGGGACAGAGATATCTGAAGAAACGACGAAGACGTTGCGGTATACGACGATCCTTGATGATAATCAAGAAGACTCTTCAAAGTCGGAAGACTGGAAAGTTTGTAATTCCCCGCAGAGTCCGATCGGGGATGAGTGTGTGAAGGAGGAACAGAGAGACGACGTTGAGACGGTCGACGACCTTTGAAATTAACCAAGAAGACTCTTCAAAGTCGGAAGATTGGAATTTCTGTATAAAACCCAGGAGTACGTTTCTCGTCGAGCGCGGAGTGACTTGGAATACAAGATGATGGAGCAGAAAAGGTCCAGACGAGTCTGGAGTTCTCAAAGGTGGAAAGCTGATGCGAGGCTGGAAGGTAGATACCGTGGTTCGACGAGTCGACGGGTGTTCTGTACCAACTTTTCTCATTTCCCAGCTAAGTCCCCAAGCAGAATTAGAAGACCAACTCCCTAGCAGATCCAAGGTCTGTGACTTCTCCAGCTGAGTCAGGATGGTTATCCCCGGCAGGTAAAGGGTGTTTCCTCAGCAGCCAGGCCGGAAGGTTGCAATTCCCCGAGTGGAGCGGGTCTTTTTCAAAGAAATATATCTCCAGCAGTTCCCCGAGTGGAGCGGGTTTCAAAGAAATATATCTCCAGCAGTTCCCCGAGTGGAGCGGGTCTTTTTCAAAGAAATATATCTCCAGCAGTTCCCCGAGTGGAGCGGGTCTTTTTCAAAGAAATATATCTCCAGCAGTTCCCCGAGTGGAGCGGGTTTTTTCAATGACATATCTCTCCAACAGTGTTCATTCTACCAGTGGATTGAACGAGTTTCCGTAGCAGACGAATATCTGCATCCCCAGCCGAGGGTATCCTACATGTGGATTGATTGGGTCCTCCCCAGCGGAGTAGTTGCTATTCCCCTAGCAGGGTCTGGATGGTATTCCCCCAGCAGGTTGAAGATTGCTCTTTTCCCCAGCGGGAGTATCTGTGAGGGTTCCCAAAGCAGAGTTGGGATCTATATCCCCAGCAAGTCAAAGACTGTGGTATTCCCACAGAGTGCAGTGAAGGATCTGTATCCCCAGCATGTCCTCGAGAGGGTGGGGTGCAAAGGAGGTATTCCCCAGCATGTCCTCGAGAGGGTTGGGTGCAAAGGATCTGTATCCCCAGCAAGGGTTGTCTATTTCCTAGCAGCAGTGCTATCCCCGGCAGGGTGGAAATCGGAGCAGTGGCGAGTTCCTCAGCAGAGAGTCTCGTTTTCCCCAGAAAATTCCCTTGAGGGGGATATTTTTATGCATTCATCATGTAGAATAAGCATTGCATATTGCATAGAAAAATAAATAATCGCGTAGCATTTCCATAATTATGGAGCATTACGCAGAAGAAATCAAGCATGCATCATTGCAAACGTCAGCTAGTCTCAAGCCGTGGTTACTGTTTGAGAGGTATTTTGCCAGAAAATGAAAGTGTTACTCCGAGTAGTATAGCCTCATGATTGGATCACAGGTATCGTCCCAGTGGTACGACACTGGAGAAGACTCCTTCCGTCGGACGGAGATGGAAAAGGGATGTATTCAACGCAACCCAAACTGTGGTTACCGCTTGAAGATTTGGGGTTCACCAAAGGTGAAGATGTTACTCTGAGGAGATTAGCATCACAACGTCAGATCAGCAATGTTCCCCAGTAGTGCGATATTGGAGGAAATGTTCCCGTCGGACAGAGATGGGGATACAGTCAGAAGACGTTACGCGATCAGCGCGATTCAAGCCGTGATTACCGCTTGAGGTTTGGTTTTGTCTGACAGCGAAGACGATGCTCCGAGGAGTTCAGCATTGTGAGTTTGGAACCACCGTTTCTTCCCAGACACCAGTAAGTGTTTGGTCGATCATTGTTTGATGTCTGTCCGCATCATTGTTTGATGTCTGTCTGCATCATTGTTTGATGTCTGTCTGCATCATTGTTTGATGTCTGTCCGCATCATTGTTTGATGTCTGTCCGCATCATTGTTTGATGTCTGTCCGCATCATTGTTTGATGTTTGTCCGCATCATTGTTTGATGTCTGTCCGCATCATTGTTTGATGTCTGTCCGCATCATTGTTTGATGTCTGTCCGCATCATTGTTTGATGTCTGTCCGCATCATTGTTTGATGTCTGTCCGCATCATTGTTTGATGTCTGTCCGCATCATTGTTTGATGTCTGTCCGCATCATTGTTTGATGTCTGTCCGCATCATTGTTTGATGTCTGTCCGCATCATTGTTTGATGTCTGTCCGCATCATTGTTTGATGTCTGTCCGCATCATTGTTTGATGTCTGTCCGCATCATTGTTTGATGTCTGTCCGCATCATTGTTTGATGTCCTGTCAACATCATTGTTCGATGTCCTGTCAACATCATTGTTCGATGTCCTGTCAACATCATTGTTTGATGTCCTGTCAACATCCTTGTTTGATGTCCTGTCAACATCCTTGTTTGATGTCCTGTCAACATCATTGTTCGATGTCCAGTAAACATCGAGTTTTCTCCCAGTCATCAGTCAGTGTCTGGTTGAAAATGTTACTCTGAGGAGTGTGGTACCATGACGTCAGATCAGCAGTGTTCCCCAGTAGTGCGATATTGGAGGAAGTGTTTCCGTCGGACAGAGATTGGAATGATATCAGAAGACGTTACGCGATCAGCGCGATTTCGGGGTTCAAATGGAGAAAAGGAAGTGCTGAGGCATGTTCCGGGGTTCAAATGGAGATAGAGTTGAAGATTATATCCAGGATGAGGTCCTTAGGATTACTTTCTGTTCATGTGTCGCCTTAGACTCTGGTTGAGGTCAATGAAGGTCGTTATAGGTGTCTTCTGAGGAAGAGTTACACATGCTACCTTCCTTATGTGAAGGTATACCCTCTGATATGTCGCCCTCAGAGTGGTTTGGTGTTATTTCTGTCATTGCCAGCGGAATTATCACGGGAGAATGGAGAAAAGGATATGCTGAGGCATTTTCCTGGGGTTCAAACGGAGAAAAGGAAATGTGGAGACATTTTCTGGAGACGGGGTTCAAATGGAGAAAAGGAAATGTGGATACATTTTCTGGAGAACGGGGTTCATTCTGGCGATCGAGAGTTATCGTCAGGCGACTGGGGTTCAAATTGGAGATCGGGGTTCATTATGCTGGCAAGAAGGAGTGCTGAGGCATTTTCTGGGGTTCAAATGCAGAGATCTGAGGGTCGTTTGCGCAGAAAAGAAGTTTTCGGGGTTCAAGAAAATGAAAAAAAGAAGATAAGAAAATTTTGGGGTTCAAGAAAAGCACAAGAAAAAGAAGAAAGAATGATAATCCTGAGTGGATGTGTGGTGCTCAGACCATGGTTATCCCTGCGTTACCATTTATTTTGGTATCCAGGTCGACAAGTTCAGAGTTTGTTTCTTCGCCGATGCTGACAGGCGTTGTTAATTATTATCCCATCAGGGTGCAAATTGTTCGTCTGTTCTTGGTATTCAATCACTCTTCATCCTGATCATCCGAAAGCCGAGGCTATTTCGTATCGACAGGTTCACAGTGGATTGAATAGGGGCAGCTGTAACACCTCAAAATTTGCCCTCCTCTCTTGGGACTAGCATTAACATATTTGCATTTCATTTTAGGTCATTAGGCATTGCATATTGCATATCATGTGGTTACATTGTGCAAGCTATCCTCCCAAGTCTTGATCAGAAGATGAGGAAGTCAAAGTGCAAGCCTAGGGTTTATTGACTGATCATTAGCCATCTGAGGATTGGGCTGTGAATTAGGGTTTTATGATTCTCCAATGGATGTTGGTCTTCATCTTGATTACAATGATACATCATCATCATCATGGTTGGGTGTCATCAAGAGATTGGAGAAGATTCCTTGAGATTAGGATTTTGACCACTAGTCAACCCTAATCAGCTGTATTGGGCCAATCAGGGCTGGATCAGGAGATGAGGTTTCTGATGGTTATGAGTTTCATTTTGTGATTATATGGTGATTATTGAGGCTAGGGTTTCACCCTTGAGCCATTTCAGTTGGAGATTGGGGTTCAAATTGATCTGTGCATTGCCTGATTCATCTGTCAGTTGAAAAGTCAACTGTGGTCAACTGTACATGATCTGGTGAATTTGGAGGTGGAAATGAGTTAGACACACTTCATTCATGTTGGAACAAGTGTTAAATGACATCTCAAAGCTTAAAATTGAAGAAAATCAGGTCAGGACAAAAACTGCCAAAAATAGCAAGTGACTGGTAACTGAAGTTTCCAAAAATGGAAAGTTTTTGACCTCAAAAACAGAAGTCCAAGGAAGCTTCAAATGAAAAATTGTTCAACATGACAGATGTAGATCTTGTTCTCACCTTTCCAAAAAGTCCAAGAACTTGAAAATCCAATGTACGGTTTGCAAAATATGGCTCAGTGAATTTCAGAAAAGATCCGTAATCAGGAGGCCATAACTACCACATACTTTGTCCAAATTGCAAGTTATTTATATGCACAAACTCCATTTGACATGTACTTTGAGGGTGCATCATTGGATTTTCCCAAAAATGGCCAAGGCAAAAAGTCACTTTTCAACTGGACAGCTGAATTGGACCAGGGGCAAAATTGTCCAAAAGTCAAAATATTGGGAATTTTTGAATGGGACTTTTTCCAACACCTCAGGAATGGCATTTTAAGTGTGTTTGAATATTCATTTCATGGTTAATGCACATGGTTTGAGTTTTGTCTTGAAAAATGGAAATGACAAAAATGGACATTTTGCAAATACATGGTGAGTTTGAGAAATACATGACCAATTGCAATGGGAATTGTTTCTACACTTCACATATGGTGTTTTGGACATGTTGGAACCAATTGTGAGCTGGCATGTGCTGTCATTGTGTATTGACCAATTTGCCCTCATTTGCAAAAATTACATTATCACTTAATTAAGCCAAATGCTAATTAACATGATTAGTAAAGGATTAAGACCACATATATATTCATAATCTTCTCCTAATCATAACAGAAAACTCATTCACCAAAAACCAGATCAAGAAACTCTTCATTCTCTCCAAACCCTCAAGAACACAAAAACCTTCATTTCCAAAATTCTCCATCAATTCTACACCAAAGTTCGAAATTCTTTTTGGTTTGAATTCACATAATCATCCTCTCAAGCTGTTTTGATGATTTGGAGGGAGAGGAGCATGAAATCGCAGCTGCATCTTCAAGTGTCATCCATGGTGAAATTGAATTTTGAGCATTAGGAGCAACATTGATCGAACCTGAGCTTCGCATCTTGCTTCCTCATCATTATTCAACAACTGTTTTGAAGAATCGAAGCTCAAGGACCTCACCATAACACTGCCATTTCCAGGTTTGAGGTTTTTTCGAATCTCATAATTTGCTGCAAGTTCATGTGCGTTTGGTAGTGCATGCTGTGTAGGTCACGAATATGCTTGTGGTTTATGAAATAGTGAACTGAGTAGGGAGAAATCTTGAATTGAAAGTATGAACACAAACCCTAAGTGAGTCGATTCGAGAGATTTAGGAACTTTTAGGATGTAATAGTATGATATTCATGTTCCTCTTGAAGAGACGGTTCGAACGGATATGGCCATGTCCATTTTCGTTAACTTTTGATGTTCATCGTTTTTCTCATTTTCTGGAAAATTCTGAGTTGAAAGTGATGATAGAAAGGCTGTTTGATCCAAAAAAGTGGTTTGAAAATTCAAATAGGGAGTTTCCCGCTCCCGCTCAAAATAATTACAAAAGTGCTATTGGTTTAATTAATTATTTCATTTAATTTCTAAAAAATATTTTAACACATTAAAAAATTCATAAAAAATAGTAAAAAATTCCTAAAAATATGGAGATTTTTTCCTTGACTTTGTTGACTTGTGTAGGATTTTTTTGACCTATTGGTCAAAGTTGTGCTTGGCAAATATTTTATTTGGCATAGGCTTTTCTAATGTATGTCACATTTTGATACATTTTGGCAATTTGATCATGAAATACTCATATCATAAAATAAATGGCTGAAAATTTTTGTGGTGGTTCTTGACTCATTGAGGATTATTTATATGTAAATTTCATGAATTTTTGATACCTGGTTAGAGAGCAGCAAATTCTGGAACTTAGGTGTGACAATTTGTGTCACACCTCTTGATGTCAACTTGTTGAATTTAATTGGATGACCTATGCATGTTGGAATTGGCTGAAATTTTGCATGATGACTTGTTGACATGTTAGGATGCTTGATGAATTTTTGTAGGATTTTACATTGCATTTTCAATTTGATCATGATTTTTCATTTCTGGTGATTGAAATTGCCAGCTCATGTGATACATGTTGGTAGATTGATTGGGAAATCCTCATATTGTATTGCATGGCCATGAAATTTGATATGCATGAACTAGACACGTTGTGTGACCTCCCTGTTTTGGTCTCATCCATTTCTTTTTTGTTTTCATTGAGTTATGAATTTTTGAAGTGGATGTATGCATTGATGTTGTGAATTGAAGCATGTAACTGTGTCTGTTTTTGTTGATTTTCATTAACATGGTTCCATTTGCCCAATTAAGCTCAAATTTGACATGGTAGACCTTGATTATCCCCTGTTTAGGTGTATTTAATTTGAGATTTTTTTGATGTGTTTTGGCATGGCTTTGAATGCAATACTTCTGTTTGTATATTTGGTGCTTCATTTGAACCAATATGGATTGTTTTGTGCATGAATTGAACTTGATGGATGATATAAACATGAGACCAAGGATGTTTGCTCTTGTTTGATGTTAATTTGATGTTGGATGGTGGATACCTTGCTGTTTTAACTTTTTTCTTGCTTTTGGATCCTAGGCTTGGCCTAGTGGTCTAGTTGCTAATATTTGCTTGGTTTTTCAGGATCAAAAGCATAAGGCACATGGAGAATGATGCAAATCAATTTTAATTGATGTTGTTGATGTTTGTATATTAACATAGCATTGTTTTGTAGGTGTTGAAGCTTGGGCTTAAGCCTTGAGCTTGCTTTGTTTGTGCATAGCTTGTATAGTTTGTCTGATTGAACTTGTTGTTTACAGTTTGTCTGCGTGAGTACTGACTGAGTTTGATTGTTTCCAGGTACTTTAGTTGCTCAGTTCCTTGTGAACTATTGCTTTGCTTTGCTTTGCATAAGCAATTTGCATTGAGGTAACTTCTTAAAACTTCATGTAGTCTGGAGACCCGGCTGTTACCGGGCCGGGCAAATTGTCTGAAGTCCTCCTTAAGAGGCAATGCTTGTGTATGTTTATTTTTAAGCCAAGCAGGAAAAGCCCTTCAAGTAAGGCAATTGGTGGAAGGTAGGGACAAGCAACCTGTCCCCCACTATTCAGTTGAGTCTTCTCCTTGCTCCCATTACATGGTTGTAGCATTGAGATCAAAAGCCCAAGATCTTGTGCAGTGCACATTGAGTCAGAGTCATCGAGTATAGAAGGGTTCCCCTATTCTGGACCCATGCTCATTTGTCAGCTCTCCCTGGTTAGGGATAAGAGCTGTGAGGTCTGATCCTCACTTCATCCTTTCATCTGCTTCACCTTAGCCTCATAATGGCAAGGTTAAGAGCAAACACAGCCTGTACAGACGATTGCTTAGGCAGTCAAACCTGATTGATTGAGCCCCTTGTTTGGCTATAGCGCGTGCTCTGTGAATCTCTGATTGACATGCTTGTTTGAGATGCCTGTTCTCATTTGATATATGTTGTATGCTTGTGTGCTAGCTTCTTTCCTGGTTAGGTTAGTTTGCTTATGCAAGTAGGATAGAAAACCGAACTTAGGGTAAGCGATGCATGACAACATTAGGTTCGAGTCTCAGCTCCCTAGTGTCGTGTTTTCCCCTCGGTTTCTGGTTAGCAATTTAGTCCCTTTCAGGGGAACTACATCGCCCTGATCCTCGTGCCAGACGAGGTATGTAGGCAGGTGGTCGTGCGAGACCACTCCGGGCAACCTTTTTCTTTTTTGCGTGTGTTTACTTGTTATCTGACTGTGTGTTTGGGTTCGGATGCCGACGTAAGCCCAGTGATTGGCAGTCGGGCTCCACGTTTGCCCTTCTGAGTGTGTTTGGGTTCGGATGCCGACGTAAGCCCAGTGATTGGCAGTCGGGCTCCACGTTTGCCCTTTTGAGTGTGTTTTGGTTCGGATGCCGACGTAATTCCATCCAGTGGTTGTCGGGCTCCATGTTTGCCACCTTTGCTTGTTTGTATGTTTGGTGTTGTTTGGCGTGCGTAAGCCGAACTACAGTGGCTCTGATTCTTGTTCCAGACAAGATATGTAGGCATAAGGTGCGATACCTTATCGAGCCCGTTCCTCTTAACCCCACCTGCGTTCCCCGTGTGTGTGTGTGATGTTTAGCAACCTTTTCTTTTCTTAGAACGTGGATCCCTAGGAGTACCTAGGACGTGAGGGGTGCTAATACCTTCCCCTCGCGTAACCGACTCCCGAACCTTTTCTCTCTGGTCGCGAGACCATGTCTTTCCAGGTTTCTCTGAGCGTTTCCTTTCCCTATCTTGGGATAAATAACGCGCAGTGGCGGCTCTGTGTGTTTTATTTTTAGTCTCGCCGGTTGATTTCTCGCAGGATGCGACAAGGGTGTTTAAAACGGTCAGTGTTTTCTTAAAAAGAGTTTCTGCAACTTTATTGCTTTCAAAATATGGTTTTTGACTTAATTATAAGTGACAGCTACATTAATATAAAATCATGGTTTATTCAACAGAGCGAGAGTTTGAGATAAAACCTTTAACCAATAAAGTTAACCGAAACGATTTATTTTAAAACCAAGAAACCGACAAAGACTTGATTCCCTAGTTTTGACGAACTACATACCGATATCCGTTTTATTAATATTTAATCTAGATCTTAGTTTAGCTTTAGTTTTTCCCCAAACAATCAAACATTTTTCACCTTAGCTTTACGTAGTAACCTTAGATAACGGTATATCGATTCATAAGTCCCTGTGGGATCGATATCTTTTAAAACTACGCGATAGAACTGTGCACTTGCAGTTTGTATCCCATTCTCGACTCACACAGTCGAGCGATCATAAACCATGTAAAAGAATTCTTAGTCAAATAATTTGGGAAATACTTCACTTTTAAGTTTTCATTATTGGCCAAGTCTTTTGCCTCCGAATGATATCTAGCAATGTGTTTGGGAGTGAATTCGTTGGTATACCCTACAAACTTAGTGAACTTAAGGATGAAGGTAATGGAAACACAAGAAAAGGGGGTTCGAATTGGGTTTCAAGAATTAAAACTTTTTCAACCTAAAGATATAAACAGAAAACTAAGAATAAAAATAATTAACACAATTATTTTTATCCTGGTTCATTGTTAACAAAGCTACCTCCAGTCCACCCGCCAAGGTGATTTCGCCTTATCACTTGACTTAATCCACTATAACCAAACTTTATTACAACACAAAGACCAATTGTCAATGTCTTCTTGAGTAATTCGGATTAAACCCTGGTCACTCAAGGAAATATAATCACAAAGATTGAGATACAAAGTGTGTTTAGAAAATGCTTCTAAGAAAGAAGAATACACAAATGAATTACAAGTATTTCTCACAAAATATATTCTATGAAGAGTATGAACAAAATTTCCTTGTGCATATGTTTCTTTTCTCTCAAATATCTCACAAAATACACTTTTCATGTATATGATAATTTCTTAGAGTGTAGCAATGTTCCATTCTTCCAAGTCTTCTTTATATAGGCAATGAAGAGATTATTTGGAGGGTAGAATTGGAATACTTAAATGCAGTTGTATCCTTGCATAAAGGTCTGTGAAAATGGGAGACAAAATGGTACAATAGTACAGTCCTTAGCCCATAAAATCAGTGTACTTGAAGGAACATTTGATCTTGTACCATTTTTTATCTTGTACTATTTTCTCACATAAAACTTTTTTTATCTTATCTTTAATATTCAAGGGTTTCTGATAGAGAGGTAATGAATCTCATAAAAGAAGAATTCGAGTCTAGTTGAGAGAATCTTCAGAAACTTTGTCTTCAAAGTCTTGATCCAGTTTATCAGAACCTAGTCTTCAGAGTCTTGTGACACAGATCATTAGAGTCATTTGAGCGCAAGACTTCAGAGCTTAACAGTGTCACAAGCTTCAAAGTCATAAAGCTTTGGATGAGTAGAGTTCATAAGCGATGAGTACATAATCCAGAGCTTGATTATCTTGTAGAACACACATCTCAGAGTCAGAGTGCACTAGCTTCAGAATCTGATGATGTCACACGTCAATCTATCACAATCAGACCTTGTATCTAGTATTTGCACACTAAAAAAATTCATTAGGGTATAAAACTATTATCTAAGAGTCTATGTGTTTTTATCATCAAAATATAAGGCTAGATGCAAAACCAAACCTTGTTCTTACAAGGGATTTTCCAACCCCTTAGAAGTTCAGTCTACAACACATATTCAGACAAAGTAGAGACAAAATATGACCTATGAAGGCCAACACATAGGCCATTTTGAGCTAAAAAAAATTTGACCACATTGGCTATATTATTTTTTCCCCAAAATTACATTGTTGGATATTCCTAACTACTTGGTCGGCATCCTGGTTTTTATGCACCAATACTACCTCAGGGCCAGTTTGGCCTGCATTTCCTTCCACTACCCTGGGTACGGGTTATTTAACAGGTATGGCCTGATGTGGCATTTGGTTATTAGGCACTCGCTAGGTAGTCAGTTGATAAGCACCAAAGGAATCAGCAATTTGACCCACTTGGTGCGCCAATTCCTTGTAACTATGGTTAGTGTTTTGGATTAAAGGGTTAAATACAATACTAATTTGTTGTGTAAGCATATTCAACATATCATGGTTACTCTCATACATTTTTTCCTTACATATTGGAGGGAACTAGTGGTCAAGGGTGGCATAACTTGAGGTATATATCCTAATCCTCATTGTGTGTGTGCCATTCGAATAAGATTGCTTATAACAGATCTCGATACTAAGTATGGATTAATAGGGAATGAAACGGTTATTGCATTATCTGCATATGTAGATGCATTAGTTTATAGGTCTACCATCGTTGTAGTTGGCATGCCAAAAGGGTATTCTCTACCACTAGGGGGTAGTGTGGAAATTGGACAAAAGTAAGGCATATGATCTCCCAAAATTGGTTGTGTGGCCCTGGGAGTAGTTGAAATACTCGCTGAATATGGTGGGAAAACCACCACTTCACAAAATACCTTCGAAACTGGCACTTGGCTTATAACATGAGTAGTTATTTCAATAGATGTTGAAGTTCCCACACCACCAACTGTTGTTTCAATTGGTTATTCCTCCATGTTTGAGGTGTCATTCTATGGAAGGGAATTATTCTTTGACTTTTTGCTGTCATTTTCCTTTTAACTTTTCCACTTCTCAAACACATACGCATTCAAACATTTACATGAAGAACTAAACAAATAAATGAAAATACACAATTTTCTGCACACACAAAAAAACCTTAAATAAATATGCACAAAAAGGCTGTCACTGGGTGTGCCAATTTGTTTGCTGGTATTTTTAATAAACATCACGAGTTTGGTTCACTTAAGAGATTAAACTCGAAAAATCTCAAGGACAGATTTGTGCATGGATTTTTTGAGAAAAGTTTGTGTATTTAAAAGGGTGGTTTTGCATGAGTTGGAGAAAACTCAAGAACAACGAAAATGTGCATAAAGCATGAAGGTTTAGAGTGAAAAGCAATAAGAGTGTAATAAAAGCAAATAAGATGATGAAACAAACTGAAATTAAAGTGTTTGCATTAACATAAAATGGTGCACATAATCATACATTTCTCACTGAATCTCTGAATTATTGTGACTTGGATGTTATATTCTATAGAGAACTTAATAAAATTTGTGACCCCAGTTACAATGCATAAATTCAACTTATATATGTCGCTACCGGGATTTCACGATAACAAAACCAGGACTAAAGAGATGCCAAAGAGAGGCAAAGTCAGAAGAGTCGCCACCGAATTTTATTTAGTTTACCTCTATCGGAGAGGAGAGGGGAAATAGTCGATAAAACCCTCGGAAAAGAGACGTGCACGGGAAGCGCTAAAAGAGAATAAGGAATCGGTCCCGCAACCGAGATTTGGGTTCGGAAGTCGGTTACGTAAGGGGAAGGTATTAGCACCCCTTACATCCATGGTACTCCATGGGAACCATTTGGGTTGTTTTACATACATGGGATTTATCTATTATTGTTTTATTTTCAAAAGAATGTATGAAAAAGAAGGGGGTGTTTTTGTTATTATAGTGCTCACCAAGGATTGGGGCCCTCGTGCCTACGTATCACTCATTCGGGGATGAGGAATCAGAGCTATGTAGTTCGGAGTAGGAAATGTTTGTGTGTTGGTTGATTTTACCTTTGAAAAAAGGGTTTTTGGAATGATGCCCTAAGGCACAAAAATGAGTTTGATGAGTTGTATTATTTTTACCTTGAATAAGGGTTTTATGAAAGAGTGATTGTGATTATATTGTTCTAAAGTCTATGGGCGGAGGTGATTATTCTAGACAACAAGCCAAGCGTCTTGCGTCCAAAATAATCAGAGTAAGGGTAGGAATGCTCAATTCTCACTCATTCTCCACCATTTAAGGCTCATGGCACACAATAATAATCGTAATTATTAAGTATTTTTGAATTTGGCTAAGAAAATGCCACTTGACGTTGAATCAAGGGTTTATTTTATTTTGATTATGAAATTTGGCTTATGCAACATGAATGCAAAGTAACCAACAAGAAATTAAAGAGTCTCATTGTAAGGTAGCCCAAGAGAAAGTCTTTTGTGTGCAAAAGTGACCTAAGCTAAACAAAGGATAATGGTCTTACAAACATGTCCCCCTAAGGTGGTGCCATGATGCCATTCTTACAACATGAATGTAAGTTACAAATAAAATCCAACATTTACCAAGTATCACAAAGATAAGGGAAAAGCGTCCAAGCAAGGGTCCTAAAATGAAATCCTCTAAGTCCAAGTTGATTAAGAGTGGAATGAATATTTTTGTCTTATCATTTTATCATGTTTTTGTTGTTTTTAATGTTTGACGACAATAAAATAAATAACAAGTAAATAAACATGCATGATGAATTTGTACAATGATGATGATGAGTACTTTAATGTAAATTACAAGGTAATGACATAAAAGTAAATTATAAGATAAAGAAACAATATCACAATAATAATGGTTAGTGAATATAAATGATATAAAACAAATATAAGTCAATAATACCAAAATCACAATAACAAAGGTTAATGATAAACAAAACTAATGAAGTATAATTAGTGGTTAGTAATATGTACAAAAATGAATATTTTTTAAGACTATTTTCTTAGGCCAAAAAGACTTAAAATATGACACATTAAGGGATAGCTTATGATTGATGCAAAGTATTGAAGATGATTAAAAAATCAACTAACAATAGATTTGTAACAAAGAAAGTTATGCAACCTTAAGTCCATCTATTAATATTTTAAAAAAAATGATTTGTTCTCTTTCTTTTGTTTTTATTCCTCTTTTATTTAACAAGATGATAAGGTAGTAAATAAATTAGCATAATGTAAATGATATAGTTAGATAACAATAAACATAAACATAAAATACTTGAAATAAAGTGAACAATAAAATAAATTGCAAAAAAAATAAAGTGCAATAATATAAATGTTAGAAGTTAGTAGTTAGTGAACATAAACATAAAGTAAATAAAATAAAATGAACAATAAAATAAATTGCAAAAAAAAAATAAAGTGCAATAATATAAATGTTAGGAGTTAGTAATTAGTAGTTAGTAATTAGTAGTTAGTAACAATAAGCAAATGGATTAGCAAGTTAATGTAAAGACATGGTTTCATTTATGCATCAAATGACCTAAATATGGTTAAAATAGAGGCAGTCTATCAATGCCTCAAAGTATCATGAATGATCTATTGATCAACCATAGATAAGTTTAAAACATTGAAGATTTAATCAACTCTAAACAACCATGGTCATGATCTAATAGACCTCATCAACCAAACAAATACAACAACAAGTCCGTAATAAAAGAAAATGATAACACACACAAAGCAACCACAAAAAGGTGAAAAAAGATAGTAAGAGTAAAAAATCTTTAAAAAAGGTGAGTAAACCAAAGTCAATCATTTTTTGCAAGCTTGAATCTAAACCATCTCAAAAGACCAACCAAGAACAAGCAACCATTTTTAATCAAAAAAAAGAAACAAAAAGTTAAAAAGTTTAAGTTAAAATCATTACCCACAAAATGTGGAAAAAAAAGCTAGGTAGAAATGGTGTTGAACTTGAATGTGAAGCAAGGGGTTTGGGATGAAAATATTTGTGGTGAAAGCTTAGTAAAGGGGTTGGGTTATGAGTGTTAGAGAGTGAGAAATTTTGAGGAAAAAATGTGAAATGGAAAAAAAGTTGGTGGTGGTGAGTTTTGGGAGGAAAGGTTTTTTTTGGTTTTGATTTAGGTTTGGAGAATAGGGGTTGGATGATATTTTTTTCAGAATTTTGGGGGGCTAGAAAGCATGAAAAATGAGGGGGAATAGTGCATCTATTTATAGGGAAAGCAAGTGGGAAAGTGGGGGGAACCAAATACCCTTTGTGCAAAAAAAGGCTTATTTTTGGTGTCTGCGCAGGGCAAATCGATTTACCTAGTTGGGTAAATCGATTTCCCTATTTTTTTTATTTTTTTTTATTAAATTCATGCCTTGAACCCATGAAATATGTCTTTGGTTATGAATGTTAATATAATTATGGTGACGGAGCAATGTGTAAATATATGTATAATAGGATCATAGATCAGATGAAAGTTGTATCGGAGTAGGGTGAATTTTGGGGTATGACAATATACAGTGAAAAATAACTATCGACAACAATTACTTTCTCAGCACTCAACATGTTTACAAGTACATGGGTTCCTGGCCTATGCATGGTTGTCACGTGTCTTCAACGCTTGAACTACTTCAAATTGTCACCTACGTTGATAACTTCCCTTAAAATTGTCAATTGTCTTTGTCGAGAATCTCAAAATCGACTCCTATAATATTGTCGAAGCATCCTTAGTTCATCTGACCCTTTGATTCAAAAATACATTATGTCTCTAACATCTGATGGACGCGTCGAACTTGACATTTCCACGTCGATGTACTGATTTATGCAAACCTTCTCGACGTTTTGGACATTCTTTGAAGAGAAAGTGATCTTAATCTTGTGGATCAGTTCCTAAGACTCTTCCCACCTTTAACATATATTTGTAAATGGCATTCTTGAATGAGACACTCAACATCTTTCTTCATTTGGTGATAGATGTTTGTATGATGGCCTTTGGCTTTGGGGTACTTACACCACTAGCTAGGTTCACGCCCCCATTGTTTCCCATTTGGGAGGTGGAGGATCTGAGTTGGCCTTAGTGTGATAAACTTCCTGCTATATACTCTCTCTCCTAGTGTTCAGAGGCGTGTAATATTCTACAGGTATTCTAGTATGTTCCTATCTTCTATAAGGCTAGAAGGATCCCTTTTCTCTGTTTGGTTGCATGAGATAATTTTATGGTTGAAAGAGAACTCAAATCCGCCACCATTTCTCTCCTTTGCATATATGGCCCTCTTACCAACATTATTTTCTTCTCCCTTCATGTAACACTCCTCACTTGCCATGATTTCTTCCATCAAATCTGTCGGCTTCTATGCAAGGGACTAATTGAGATATGTGTCCTTAAGTCCACTCTAGAAAGCACCTGCAAATATTTCCTGATTGGGGTTTATTATTTTGATGAAGGCCTTATTTAACCTTGTCAAATATTCTCGTAATGATTCTGATTTCCCCTGACGCACATTAAACAAAG
Source organism: Lathyrus oleraceus (assembly GCF_024323335.1). NCBI lineage: Eukaryota > Viridiplantae > Streptophyta > Magnoliopsida > Fabales > Fabaceae > Lathyrus > Lathyrus oleraceus. The sequence goes on along the minus strand of NC_066583.1, from coordinate 153,020,705 downwards.
TGGTGGTAGAGACTTTATTTTGCTTGCTCGCTGAGAATTGGTGGACTTATTTTGATAGATAGATCTTAATAGCTGGTCACGGAGAACTTGAAAAGGTTCACGTACAAGCATAGGGTTGCTTCTTACATGTTTATGGCAGTGAAGTGTTCCAACATATCACTCTTCCATCAAATGATACCAGAAAGGTGACTTAAAGTTATCTAGGACAGGGGCGTCCCATATTTAGGTAGAGAGGGGTTGAGGGTCCAACTCCTTTGTGCCCTCTTGTGCATCCTCATGTCGTTGTTGTTGGATGTTTAGGATGTTAGTTTGAAGGGCTTCATTCTGATGATGCAGCTTGTCCATGGCTACTTACATTCTTCATATTGCATCATCATCATTAGAGCTAGATGTATGTCTCGTGTACACCATTATGAAACAGGGCTTGAGAAAAACAAATACTCTTTAAAGATATCTAGTGCGGCCAAGGTTAGTTTTTCCGAGTCCACGATGGGCGCCAATTGTATTGGAAAAAAGTACAATAATTGTGACCTTATCTGTGTAGGACATGTATGTTAGGAAACTCTGATAACTGACTTACTTTATTGAATAATAGAAAAGCTAATATATAGTTGATTACATAAACTGACCATCCTAAATCTTAGCTAGAAAATAGGAACTAATAAAGACTAAATCAAAAAGGAATCCAAATGTTATGCTAACAGCCCTATAAAATAGGACATTTATTCTAACAAACTAACCAAGTCAGAATTAACCCTATCATTTCCTCCCTTAAACTAGACAGTATACTAGTTTAACTTATGTTCATCACATACTCCAAGTTTCTTCCTAAGATGCTGAAATGTCTTCAACTTGAGAGGCTTAATGAAAATGTCTGATATTTGTTATTCAGTGCCACAAAACTTCAGTTGTACAGCTCCTTCATTCACCATATCACGCAGGAAGTGGAACCTTACATCAATGTGCTTACTCTTTCTGTGCATCATAGGGTTTTTGGATAGCTTAATTGTTGAACTATTGTCACAAAATATAACTGGACTGCTACTACCATCATAGCCAAGCTTCTTCAACACTCTTTTCATCCATATCATTTGACATGTGCAGGCTGCAGCAGCTACAAATTCTGCTTCTGTGGTACTTAGTGCGACAATAGGTTGTTTCCTTGAAGACCATGCTACAGCTGCATTGCTCAGAATAAATGCATACCCGGATGTACTCTTTCTGTCCTCCATACTTCCAGCATAATCATTGTCGCTGAATCCAATCAGCTCTGTATTTCCAATCTTCCTATAGAGAATCCCATAGCTAGTGGTTCCTTGTAAATACCTCAATATCCTTTTAGCTGCCATAAGATGAAGCTCAGTTGTATTTGACATGTATCTACTAATGAGGCTAACTGAATACATCACATCAGGTCTTGTGGTTGTCAGATACATCATGCTTCCAACCAGCTGCTTGTAGACTGAACTATTCACTTTCACACCATCTTCATCTTTGTGAATTTTGAAACCTGGAACCATTGGATTCTGCACAGAATTGCTTTCTTCCATTCCAAATTTATTTATCATATCTTTCACATACTTCTTCTGGCTGATAAATATCCCTTCATTAAACTGTAATACTTCTATACCAAGAAAGTATTTCATCTTTTCCAAGTCAGACATGTCAAACTCCTTCATCATGGACTGTTTGAACTCTCTCATCATAGCACTATCATTACCCGTATAGATTAAATCATCAACATATAGGCTAACAATTAAGAAGTTACCTTGTTTATTCACTTTAGTTAATAATTTCTGTTCACTTGCATCCTTCTCGAATCCTGTCTGCTTGAAGTATGACTCTATTCGACTAAACCATGCTCGCGGTGCTTGCTTGAGTCCACATAAAGCTTTGTTAAGCTTGTAGACCTTCCTTCCTTCATCCTTCAACTCATAACCCTTAGGTTGTTCAACATAGACCTCTTCCGATAATTCTCCTTGGAGAAAGGCAGATTTTACATCAAGTTGATAAATAATCCAACTTCTTTGAGCTGCAAGAGCAATGATCATATGTACAGTGTCCATACGAGCTACAGGAGCATACACTTCATCATAATCAACTCCTTGTTGTTGAGCATATCCTTTCGCCACTAAGCGAGCTTTATATTTTTCAATTTCTCCCAGCTGATTCAGTTTAGTCTTGTATACCCATTTGACTCCTATGGTTTTAGCACCTCTTGGCAAATCAGTTAGCTGACATGTCCCATTCTTCTCAATTGTACTTATTTCATCATCCATTGCTTGTCTCCATTTTTCACTTTGCACTGCCTCTTCAAAACTGATTGGATCAGAGCTAGCAAAGAAAGCACAATGTATTTGACCATCTTCTTCTTCACCAATAACATAATCATTCATCCATATCGGTGCTCTTCTAACTCTAATTTCTCTTGCATTGGAAGTTGTAGGATTGGCACTAGGTACAACAGCCTCAATTGCATCACTTGTCATCTCCTTTTCTTCTTCCTCGTTGCTTTGTGTGTCATGATTCTGTTGGTTGATTTCATCATTTTCTTCTCCCTCCTCTAGATCAAGTCTAATGAATTCTTGGTAACTTTCATCCCAATTCCACTTCTTTTCTTCCTCAAAGACAACATCCCTACTGATTATGACTTTCTTGTTCAAAGGATCATAGAGTTTATATCCCTTGGATTCTGCACTTACCCCAAACAGAACATAATTGTGACTCTTATCATCCTGTTTAGCTCGTCTAGCATCAGGGACGTGAGCATGAGCTACACAACCAAACACTTTGAAGTGTTCAACTGAAGGTTTCACCCCACTCCAAGCTTCTTCAGGGGTCATGTCCTTGACTGATGATGTTGGACATCTATTTAGAACATAGAAGGCCCAATTCACAGCTTTTGGCCAGAAATTTCTTGGCACATCTTTCTCAGCCAACAGACATCTCACCATATTCATTACAGTTCTGTTTTTTCGTTGTGCAACACCATTTTGCTAAGGTGTGTAGATTATGGTTAACTTCCTCTTAATGCCATTCTCTCTACAATATTATTTGAACTCATTTGATGTAAATTCACCTCCACGATCTGTTCTTAAGCACTTAATGGACAAACCGGGTGCTTTCTCTACACACGTTCTGAATTGCTTAAAGACACTAAAGGCATCGGCCTTATATGCAAGAAAATACACCCAAGCTTTTCTACTAAAATCATCAATGAAACAAATGAGATACCTCTTTTGTCCGTTGGAAGTAGGAGAGATTGGAACGCAAATGTCAGAATGAATCAACTCTAGTTTTTCTGAAGCTCTCCATATCGCCTTCTTTGGAATAGTTTCTCGATGTTGCTTCCCTTTTAAACATCCCGTGCATACAACATTGGTTTCAGCAAAACGTGGCAGCCCTTTCACCATTTCCTTGTTTTTCAGAGTCTTCAAACCTGTATAGCTTAGATGACCATATCTACAATGCCAAAGTTGAGCGAGATCTTGGACAAACAGCTTGAAAACACTTTTCACTTGTTCTCTACTTGCAACAAGGTGTATTAGTGAGCAACACAAACATTCTGTTGGCTGTCATTTTGCTGGTAATGACTAGACCCTTTGTAGGATGGTAGATCCTACATTGATTGTCCTTTATCAGAACAGTTAGACCTTTCTCTTGTAGCTGTCCAATACTAAGAAGATTGTTCTTTAAATCTGGCACATAAAACACATCTTTAACAGTGTGATAAACTCCTTCCAAGACTAGTCTTACACTTCCTTTTCCAACAACACTCATTGTTGTATGGTTGCCCAATCTGACATTTATTTTGAATCCATTCTCCATATCCATGAATAATGAAGAATCACCACACATATGGTTGCTGCAGCCAATGTCCAGAAACCACACATCTTATTGATTGATTCTAGAAGATTCAACATATGCCATAAGTAGCATCTCTTCTGATTCTTCAAGCTCAACATAGTTTGCTTGCTTCGATAAATTTGGACACTCGTATTGATAGTGTCCTAGCTGATGGCATGTGTAGCATTCGACGGTCGCCCTGTTGTAACTTTGTCGACCCCTGCCTCTGCCTCTTCCTCCTCTGAAAGTGATTCTTCCTCGTCCTCTTCCACCATTTCTTTCATCATAGGACACCTTGAGAGCATGTTCTTCGTCTCCATCTTTCTTAAACTTTTGTTCATGGACAAGAAGAGAACTCTGCAAAGCATCAACAGAGAGCTCATCAATGTCCTTTGACTCTTCTATGGAACAAACTATATAGTTCCATTTTTCAGTGAGGGTTCTCAAGATCTTCTCTACGATCTTGAGATCGGTCATATCCTCTCCGTAATTTCTCATATCATTTGCGATCTCATCACTCGGCTAAAATAATCACCAATTGCTTCACCTTGTTTCATAGCTATGACCTCAAACTCTCTGCGAAGGCGGTTGAGTTGAGCCCTTTGAACTCGAGCATTCCTTTGACATTTCATCTTCATGGAATCCCAAAGTTGCTTGGATGTCTCCTTCTGAGTGATCGTTTTAAGAATTGACTTGTCAAGAGATTGAAACAAGTAATTCTTCGCCTTTAGATCTTTGAGCTGCGCTTCCTCCAGTGTCTTCTTTTGTGCTGCTGTTAGCACTTCATCAGCACCTGGTTGTGAATAGTCAGATTCCACAACGCTCCAGTACTCCTTGGATCGGAGTAGATTCTTCATGACCATGCTCCAGTGGTCATAATCACCATCATATTTCGGAATAGAGGGTTGGGAAAAACAACTGTTTCCTTCAGCCATTGCTTACGAACTCTCTCTCCTTTTTTTTCTCGATATGAAGTTTAGCTCTTGATACCAGATTGTTAGGAAACTCTGATAACTGACTTACTTTATTGAATAATAGAAAAACTAATATATAGCTGATTACATATACTGACCATCCTAAATCTTAGCTAAAAAATAGGAACTAATAAAAACTAAATCAAAAAGGAATCCAACTGCTATGCTAACAGTCCTATAAAATAGGACATTTATTCTAACAAACTAACCAAGTCAGAATTAACCCTAAAGCCTCAATATGTGTAAATATGTTAATAATTATCTCTTTTGCTTTGACCATGGATATGTTTACTTATAGTTATTTTGGCTTAACCTGGCCATCAATCTTCTGTTACATATTTATTGTCTTTCAATCTATTGTTCCTCCCATGTCTAGGAGTTGACTTCACCATATATGTTCATGGTTTTTACTGTTATGATTATTTATATTTGTTACGATGATTACATTTTTGTGTCGTCACTATTATGTTTGTTTGTCTGGAATTCAACCGCATAATATCTGATAAATCGTTTATGTGACTCATGGTTGTTGAATCGATTTCATAGTTTTGTGACCTCCCCCCTCATCATATTGTGGCAAGCTAAACATTATGACTCTAGGTAGGATTCACCTCGCCTATGTTAGGTCAAGCACTCTGAAATCTGATTCTTGTGTATTTTATATCCCTTGTCAAAAGTTTTGTGCTATGATAATATATCCCCTTCATACTATGCTTTTATTTATGTCACTTTTAAACCAGACATTCAACATGATTGCTGGAAACAAGCAGTGGACAATGAGTCCCAAACTCTTCATCACAATCAAACTTGGATCATTACTTACCTACCACTAGTTAAGAAACCAATATGATATAAATGGGTTTATAAAATAAAATATCATGTCGAAAGTAAAATAGAAAGATACATTGCAAAAATCAGCACTTGCACCAGTTAGATGTTCATAATATTTTTTACATGGAGATTTGAAAAAAGATGTCAACATAAGTTTGCCTCCTAGACTAACAACTTCCAAATTCAAGCACGTTTGCAAATTTACAAATAACTATGGTTGAAACAATGGTTCTCCAAACTATCAACTGCTTTGTAATCAAAGGGATATAATCAATCCCCCTCTAATTCATCTCTTTTTATTAACATGAATGTAAGTCTACTAGTTAATTAATTAAGTTGAGCTAAATAGGAACAAGTAAAATGCATGCAAATGCAAAGTTTCTATCTTCAATTCTCTAAAACCGGTGGCATAACAAAATACACTGAATCACTGTTGTATCAGTATGCATCTCCCTACTCAATCATAAAGAGAAACCAGGAAAAAATAAACTTAGTTGTAAATGAAAGAATTGAACCGGTTCGACCGCGTCTGTGGCGGAACAACGCCAGCGGGAAGAAACTCGGGCGGTTTAGCAAAGATGTTGTTCTCAGGCCAAACGTCATCATAAGACAACACCGTCTGCGACTGCGGGCCTAAAACCTGTGAAAATACCCCATATGGTTTAGGTTGTAATGTCTCCTGTGCGAATGTATCCGATGATAGCCAAGTGTCTGATGGTGTCTGTGGCAATGCTACCGGCGAATAAATATCCGACTGTATAGGCTGCCAAGGGTCTGTCGAGAAAGTATCTGATTGTGTCGACGTTGGCGACAGAATATCCGACGGTTCCCATGTGTCTGCCGATAAAATATTCGACGGTGAGCAAATATCTGACTGTGTAGGTGGTAATCTTACCGGCGAGAAATTATCCGGCGGTTGCCAAGTATCTGCCAATAAAATATCCGACGGCTGCCAATTGTCTGGCAAGAGATTATCTGGCTGTGTAGGTGGCAATCTCACCGGCGATAAATTATCTACCGGTTGCGATAAAATATCCGACGGCTGCCAATTGTCTGGCAAGAGATTATCTGGCTGTGTAGGCGGCAATGTCACCGGCGAAAAAATATCTGATTGTGGCAAAGTCACTGGCGAGAAAATATCCGATGGTTTCTGCTGCCAAGTGTTTCTCAAGAAAGTCTCTGAAGGTATCGGTGGCAAGTTCACCGGAGAAAATATCTCTGATGTTGTTAACGGTAACGGCATAACATTCGCCGCCGGCAAAAAGTTGTTATACTGTCTTTGCGGTAATGGTGGGGGCAAAAAGTTGTTATACTGTCTTTGCGGTAATGTTGGGGGCAAAAAATTGTTGTTATACTGCATTTGCGGTAATGTTGGGGGCAAAAAGTTGTTGTTATACTGCATTTGCGGCAATACCGGTGGCAAAGAGTTGTTGTTATACTGCATTTGCGGCAATACCGGTGGCAAAAAGTTGTTATACTGCATTTGCGGCAATTCCGGTTGTAAAAAATTCTCATAAGGCAGTGGCGGTAAAATCGCCGCCTCTGGCATTAAGATTCCAGGAAACTGATTCATTTGCACGCCATTATCCAACATCCTCGTCATGCCATCGTCCCCATTACTCCAAGAAGGCCTTTCTTTCTTCTCCGGACTCGTTCTTTTAGTCGAAACAAGGCTCGCTGTGGGCAAAACTTGACTGATTCCGGTAGGTTTTTCGATACCGGTGAGTTGCTGGACGACGTCTTTGAAGTCCTGGGGAGTGATGTGGATGACTCTTTGAGGCACCGTATAGGTAATTCGAGGCTCCACTATCTGCACGATGGAATTTTGAGGTTTTGACAATGGCGCGTTCTTGGTGATCTTGCGAGATTCTTTATTGACCTTGCGAGAGTTTTGACCTGACACTGGACGTTCTTTGTTCTTAAGAAAAGAATATGGTTTTCCCATGAGTAAATTCGGTGGATTCATGGTGGTGGAACTGTGAGAGTGAGAGTGAGAGTGAGAAGGATGCAGTGGGTCCCAAACAAAACTACTAATTAGTGAAAAGTTACGTGGATAGCATATTTCACGTAAAAAGTGTATATATTTGAGAGTTGTTGGTTATGGTTACGGGTGAAAAAAAAATTATTATTCATAATTGGTATCCATCCACTTTAAAAAAAAAAACTAAACTAAATACTAAAATAAAAATTTGGTTTGATATTGATTATCCAAATATAAATCGTTCCATTATAAAAATTTGGTTTTTTTATTGGTTATCCAAATTTTACTATGAGTTAAATTTTTATTTTTGTATATTTTCATTTTTTATCACATTATAAATCAATTTTATATTTTAAATTTTTTATAATTTCATAAAAAAAATTATTTTAAAAGTAAAAATCAGATTTTTTTTTCTTTTCACCAAAAATATTATATTTCGATTTTTTTTCGAAAAAATTATATTTGATATTTTTTTTCAAATAAAATTATTATTTTTTCTAAATAAAAAAAATATTTTTTATCAAAAATGTTTTTAATTTTTTTAAAGTAAAACAGATGTTTTTTAAAAAAAATAGATTTTTTTTATTTCTTTTTATTTTCATAATATAATTTTATTATTTTCAATTATTTTTTATATTTTTTTTTCTTTTATCTGAATATTTGTTATTTTATTTTTTTTAAAAAAAAAAATTTATGTTTTTTAAATTTTAAAAAAAAAATATTTTAAAACCTCATAAAATTAGTTTATGAATAATTATGAGAGATTTTAGAAATTTGAACAATTTTTTTGGATGAGTTATTTATTTTATGAACAATTATGATTTATAGAGATATGATTCATAATTATTTTATTTTATAACCGTTTTTATGTAACACATCATACTTTGGGATTGTTTTTATCGAGATATTATTTGTGGTGATTATAAAAGTCAAATTTAAAGTAATTTTTTAAAATAAATATTATTTTTATATAAAATAGTTTTATAATTAGTGAAAATAAAAAAGTTAGTTAAAATAAAATAAAATTATTTTTGATATAAAATTGATTTTTTAAAAATATAGTTTTAAAAACTATTTTTTTTTATAAAATTGGTTTTGAAATTGATTTTTTTAAGAAAATAAAAAATTGGTTTTAAAGAAATTGATTTAAAACCGTTTTTTTTAATTGTTTATTTTAAAAAAAACCGGTTTAAAACCGAACCGATCCACTTATAAACCGATTTCTAAAAAATAAATTTGTTTTATGAAAATGGTTTTAAGAACCAAACCGAACCATATATATGGTTCAATTTGGTTTGGTTCATGATCCATGCACACCCCTAGTTATGGTAGTCCTGATTTCTTTCAGTAACATGACATGGCTCAATTCCTGAAAGTTGGGTTAAGTAGCGGTTATATCTCTTTGTTTGTTGTTGGTGTACGTGGTATGGGTTAGGGCTCCCTAACCTTCATATAGAGTTATACAAATAAAAACAGTAGGGCTCTTGCTTCAATCTATTGGGGGTAGTATGTGGGAATTTGTGTTGAGATAGATTTGGCAATGTGTGTGGTGTTGTTTTCCGATTATACTTCAAGGATTGCACTTGATTTGCTTTTAATGTGGCAGGTAGGGGTTGTAACACCGCTTTTTCTACCCAAAATACTTAACATATAATCAGAGTAATTAAGCACGCATATAAACAAAAGGGCGTCACATCGACGTTTTCAAAAACTAAAAGCTTTCAAAAACCAACATCATTCATCATCAATATACAATACACCTGGTCATTTAAAATAACACATTTCACTTCTCATAAATATTCAAGAATATGCGTTCGCAGCGGAAAATAATGAATACTCATGTATTTCATAAAATGATTCATGTCCCATACCATGATCATCTCTCGATAATCACCTCAAGATAAAATAAAACAAGTAATAACATCATGCATATCCAAATAAGATATGAGTTCAATACTACTAATCTACCCAGTTTTACATGACCAGAGCATTGACTCATTACCTAGTCTTCAAACTAAAATATGGAAACTCTCCGACTAATCTCGAGCGAGTACCGTCCACTTACTTCAGCAATACTACTCTGGAGTATCTGCACGATGTCGTGTAAAGCATCATTCCAACAGAAGGGTGAGAATTCAAATCATTATGAAGAAGTATAATAAGGCACAATGATTAAATCAACAATTAAAGGAATTCATCACACCTTGTATAACCATGTAAATAATACTAACCAATATTTATTTCACATGTTTCAAACATCCATCAAAACTCAAGAAGTATAATACTCAAATCCAATATTATATTCACAAATATACACACAACTACAACTATCACATAATCATATATTTTGCCAAATTATGTATCCAAACATCACCAAATTCAATTACTAAATCTCATACACACCTCACAATCACATCAATGCAAACACTCGATGATCACATAACTCTAATGTGACTCAATGCAAGACATGTGACTCTATGCATGCGGTACCTCAATGTGAACCCAACGTTTCACCGCTTTCCAATTCAATATCTAGAATCCAAGCCACGCTTCCGATCCGGACAAGATCAAAGTCACTACGTCTATTTCCAATTAAGGATCAACGTCTACTATGCCTATTTCCAATTAAGGATCAACGTATGCTACGTCTACTACGCCTATTTTCAATTAAGGATCAACGTATGCTAAATCTATTACGCCTATTTCCAATTAAGGATCAACGTATGCTACCATGTGAACCCACAGTTTCACCGCTTCCACCATGAAGCCGACCATGTCATGAACGAATGTACAAATACCAACACATATGCAATTAAGATCATCTCTACCATCTTAACATTCCAATATCACCATAATTCAACTCTATGAATTATCCACCAATGGTACATATACGCATCCATAACAATATATCATTCACATAATATGCAATTAAGATCATCTCTACTATGTTAACATTCCACATATCACCATATATAAACTAATTATCAAATACGCACAATTAGATTTCATTTCAAAATGATTACAGCATTTAAAATCCTCAATTTGTCACTTTTCAACAGTGTTAACCGGTCAACGCATATGGATAACCGATTAACGCGAACCAAAATGCACTCCTTGGCATTTTTCAACAGTGGTAATCGGTTAACGCTCGGTGGGTAACCGGTTAACACAAAACAGAGCAAGTAACCGGTTAACGCTCGGTGGGTAATCGGTTAACATAAAACAGAATCAACTTCCTACGCAGATTTTCAAGCAAGTAACCGGTTAACGCTCGGTGGGTAACCGGTTAACGTAAAAGAGAATGCAGAATTTTTTGCGTTTTTCATCGTTGGAGGACTTTCGGACCTCCGATTTCGATTCCCTAAAAAGCCAAACGTTCAGAAAATTATAACTCATACAATACTCTAAGTATATAACGTTAAATTGCAGTTTTAACACAATCAAATCACCACCTAACAATTCCAACACCATACAAAATTAGGGATTTTAACCTAAACATACTTTTACCCATTGACCCAATCATACTAACCCATAATAATAAGGATTCCCCCCCTTACCTCTTAAATTTTCTGAAAATCCTAGCTCCTCTCTTGTTCTTCCCCTCTTCTCCTTACTTTTCCTCTTCTCTTTCTCTATTGTTGTCAAATGATCAAATGAATCCTAATTCTCACTCCCCTCACCTCTTATATACTAGTATTCTATTTGGGCTTAAAGAGTGATACCTCTAATTTAATTATTAGGCCCAATAAGACCTAGTATTATAATATCTCTATTTAATTCAAATAAATTAAACCAACTCAATATGCATACCAAGTTAATTAATTCAATTATTCATTATATCTCATATCAACTAAATAATTAATTAACACACCAAATTAATTAATATAATAAATTATTATACTACCTAACAACCAATTAATTAATTAACACTCTAAATAAAATATAGTAATAATAATATACGAAATAATTACTAAAATTGGGTTGTTACAACTCTCCCCCACTTAAAAGATTTTCAGCCTCGAAAATACCTCAAACGAACAACTCCGGATACGATTCCTTCATCTTATCCTCGAGTTCCCAAGTAATATTGTCATTGGGGGCTCCGCCCCATATCACTTTCACCAAAGCAATCTCCTTACCACGAAGCTTCTTCACTTCTCGCTCTTCGATTCGCATAGGTGATGTATCAACTGTCAAATTATCCCTCACTTGAACATCATCTAATGGAACAAAATGCGATGGATCCGCAATGTACTTCCTCAATTGAGACACATGGAACACATCATGAAGATTAGAAAGTGGCGGTGGTAATGTAATCCGATATGCCACTTCACCTACCTTCTCGGAAATCTGATAAGGACCAATGAAACGCGGCGTCAACTTACGCGACTTCAAAGCTCTACCAACACCCGTTATTGGCGTAACTCGAAGGAACACATGCTCATCTTTCTCAAACTCAAGAGCCTTCCTCCTCTTATCATGATAACTCTTTTGACGACTCTGAGAAGCCTTCATCTTCTCTTGAATCATCTTAATCTTATTCGTAGTCTCTTGAATCAACTCGGGTCCAACCACAACACTCTCTTCCGATTCGTACCAACATAAAGAAGTTCTACACCTTCTGCCATAAAGAGCCTCAAAAGGTTCCATTCCAATACTCGAATGGAAACTGTTGTTATACGTAAACTCGATCAAAGGCAAGAAACTATCCCAATTTCCTCCTTGTTCCAAAACACAAGACCTCAAAAGATCTTCAGGTGACTGAATAGTCCTTTCCATTTGACCATCAGTTTGCGGATGATATGCCGAACTCAAATACAACTTCGTCCCCAAAGCACTTTGCAAACCTTCCCAAAATCTCGAAGTGAACCTCGGATCTCTATCCGAAACAATGCTCGAAGGAATACCATGTAAACACGCAATCCTTTCGATGTACAACTTAGCAAGTCTCTTCATCGAATAATCCATCCTTATCGGAATAAAATGAGCACATTTCGTCAACCTGTCCACAACGACCCAAATCGCCTCACAATTACTCAATGTTCTCGGCAAGCCCGAAACAAAATCCATAGAGATACTATCCCACTTCCACTCGGGAATAGATAATGGTTGCATCAAACCAGACAGCTTTTGATGTTCAATCTTTGACTTTTGACAAGTCAAACATGAATACACAAATTCCGCTACATCCTTCTTCATACCTTGCCACCAAAACATCTTTCTTAAGTCTTGATACATTTTAGTAGCACCAGGATGAATACTCAGACCACTTCTATGCCCTTCCTCAAGAATCCTCTTTCTCAAATCCACAACATCCAGAACACAAACTCGATCACGACACCTCATGATACCATTCTCATCAATCCGAAAGTCACCACCTTTGCCTTGATTAATAAATGTCGTAACATCGACTAATTTCAAATCTGACTTCTGACCTTCTCTAATCTCGTTGAGAGTGCCACACGTAAGCTTCAACATACCAAGCTTAACGCACGAAGACGTCGCTTCGCAAACCAAACTCAAATCTCTAAATTGCTCCAACAATTCAAACTCTCGAATCATCAACATAGACATGTGCAATGACTTCCTACTCAATGCATCGGCTACAATATACGCCTTTCCAGGATGATAATTCAAACCAAAATCATAATCTTTCAAGAATTCCAACCAGCTGATCCATCAGATCGTCAATCCTCGAAAGTGGATACTTGTTCTTAATCGTCACTTTGTTCAGTTGTCTATAATCAACACATAATCTCATAGAACCTTCTTTCTTCTTGACCAACAGAACAGGTGCACCCCACGGCGACACACTAGGACAAATAAACCTCTTCTCAAGCAAGTCTCCAAGTTGACTCTTCAACTCTTTCAACTCAGAAGCAGACATTCGATAGGGAGCCATCGATACAGGACTAGTTCCAGGAACTAAATCAATCGAAAACTCAACCTCACATTCCGGCGGTAAATCGCTTATATCTTCCGGAAATACCTTCGCAAACTCACAAACTATTGGCAATTCTTCGATCGTCCTCTTCTCACGAATATCCAAAGTTGCCAACAACATAAACAGCTCGGCACCATCTTGCACCGATTCATCAACTTGCTTAGCAGACATAAACCAATCTTCCTTAGCACCAACCTCAGGAAAAATAACCGTCTTCTTGAAACAGTTGATATACACCCGATTAACTTCTAACCAACACCATCCTCGAATCCGACCTCTCTTCGGGTTCAGGAACATCACAACATTCTCTAAACAGGTTAACTAGCCAACACTGCACTCTTGCATGCAACAACATAATGTCCAAGCTCGATACAATTGGAACATCCAAGAGAAGCAGACGCTTCTCCCCCACTTATTTCATTCCCAACCTGTAATGGAGAATAAAACAAGCATCGACAGTGTTCTCACACACATGTCGCATACTAGAGAACAAACATAACTAAACAACCTGGCCGGACGGACCGACCTGCTCTGATACCACTAATGTAACACCCTTTTTTCTACCCCAAAATACTTAACATATAATCAGAGTAATTAAGCACGCATATAAATAAAAAGGCGTCACATCGACGTTTTCAAAAACTAAAAGCTTTCAAAAACCAACATCATTCATCATCAATATACAATACACCTGGTCATTTAAAATAACACATTTCACTTCTCATGAATATTCAAGAATATGCGTTCGCAACGGAAAATAATGAATACTCATGTATTTCATAAAATGATTCATGTCCCATACCATGATCATCTCTCGATAATCACCTCAAGATAAAATAAAACAAGTAATAACATCATGCATATCCAAATAAGATATGAGTTCAATACTACTAATCTACCCAGTGTTATATGACCAGAGCATTAACTCATTACCTAGTCTTCAAACTAAAATATGGAAACTCTCCGGCTAATCTCGAGCGAGCTACCGTCCACTTACTTCAACCATACTACTCTGGAGTATCTGCACGATGTCGTGTAAAGCATCATTCCAACAGAAGGGTGAGAATTCAAATCATTATGAAGAAGTATAATAAGGCACAATGATTAAATCAACAATTAAAGGAATTCATCACACCTTGTATAACCATGTAAATAATACTAACCAATATTTATTTCACATGTTTCAAACATCCATCAAAACTCAAGAAGTATAATACTCAAATCCAATATTATATTCACAAATATACACACAAATACAACTATCACATAATCACATATTTTGCCAAATTATGTATCCAAACATCACCAAATTCAATTACTAAATCTCATACACACCTCACAATCACATCAATGCAAACACTCGATGATCACATAACTCTAATGTGACTCAATGCAAGACATGTAACTCTATGCATGCGGTACCTCAATGTGAACCCAACGTTTCATCGCTTTCCAATTCAATATCTAGAATCCAAGCCACGCTTCCGATCCGGACAAGATCAAAGCCACTACGTCTATTTCCAATTAAGGATCAACGTCTACTACGCCTATTTCCAATTAAGGATCAACATATGCTACGTCTACTACGCCTATTTCCAATTAAGGATCAACGTATGCTACATCTACTACGCCTATTTCCAATAAAGGATCAACGTATGCTACCATGTGAACCCAGAGTTTCACCGCTTCCACCTTGAAGCCGACCATGCCATGAATGAATGTACAAATACCAACACATATGCAATTAAGATCATCTCTACCATCTTAACATTCCACATATCACCATAATTCAACTCTATGAATTATCCACCAATGGTACATATACACATCCATAACAATATATCATTCACATAATATGCAATTAAGATCATCTCTACTATGTTAACATTCCACATATCACCATATATAAACTAATTATCAAATACGCACAATTAGATTTTATTTCAAAATGATTACAGCATTTAAAATCCTCAATTTGTCATTTTTCAACAGTGTTAACCGGTTAACGCATATGGGTAACCGGTTAACGCGAACCAAAACGCACTCCTTGGCATTTTTCAACAGTGGTAACCGGTTAACGCTCGGTGGGTAACCGGTTAACACAAAACAGAGCAAGTAACCGGTTAACGCTCGGTGGGTAATCGGTTAACATAAAACAGAATCAACTTCCTGCGCAGATTTTCAAGCAAGTAATCGGTTAACGCTCGGTGGCTAACCGGTTAACGTAAAACAGAATGCAGAATTTTTTGCGTTTTTCATCGTTGGAGGACTTTCGGACCTCCGATTTCGATTCTGTAAAAAGCCAAACGTTCAGAAAATTATAACTCATACAATACTCTAAGTATATAACGTTAAATTGCAGTTTTAACACAATCAAATCACCACCTAACAATTCCAACACCATACAAAATTAGGGATTTTAACCTAAACATACTTCTACCCATTGACCCAATCATACTAACCCACAATAATAAGGATTCCCCCCTTACCTCTTAAATTTTCTGGAAATCCTAGCTCCTCTCTTGTTCTTCCCCTCTTCTCCTTACTTTTCCTCTTCTCTTTCTCTATTGTTGTCAAATGATCAAATGAATCCTAATTATCACTCCCCTCACCTCTTATATACTAGTATTCTATTTGGGCTTAAAGAGTGATACCTCTAATTTAATTATTAGGCCCAATAAGACCTAGTATTATAATATCTCTATTTAATTCAAATAAATTAAACCAACTCAATATGCATACTGTAACACCCCAAAATTTGCCCTCCTCATTCATGCATTCATTTAGCATTTCATACTGCATTTCATCATGTCAATCAGAATTAGATCCAAAAAAAAAACGAAAAAAAATAATAATAATAATTTTTTACAAAAAATATAAAAAAAATATAAAAAATTTTAATTAATTAATTAATTAATTAGTTAATTAAATAAATAATTAAATAAATAAAATATAATTAAAAAAAAATTGGACTTGGGTCTCTCTCATTTGAGCCCACAAAACCATGAAATTCAGTCTATAAATACCAAGGTTTCACTTGAGAGAACACAGAACAAAGGGGGATTTTGGAGAGAAGCAAAATACTCTGAGGTTTCCTTGAAACAAAACCCTGAGGAAAAAGATAGTGAGAGAAGACCTAACGGAGTTCAGAGCAGCCTCCAAACCCCGAAGGGAACTCAGCTACACAGAATCGCCTCTGCCTCACATAAACCCCGAAGATTGTTTTGTAAACCTCACGGGTGCAACTCAATTTCAATCAAGCTCTCCAATCAGGTTTGCCTTTATTCCCATTACCTTTTGCTTTGAAGTTGAATACTCTGAATGTATGAGGTATGATGGATGAATTTCATTAGGTTTTTCGCCCATGGGTTTAATATGTATATGAATGTATAAACAATGCCTTGAATGTTTAACCGTTTAATTTTTGAGTGTATGCCACAGGGTTTGAGGTTTCTGAAACCATACTGTTATTCATGAAAAAAATGCTTATGGTGTTTCACTAACCCTTTTGTTGAATTTTTGTGAGGGCTCACATGACTTTTGCAGGGATAACTTGCGTGGTTTCCAATTTATTTGTGGGATAACCCCTGGAGGTTCATTCCGATTACCTGTACTGACTCACTTTTCTTTGATGGCATTAGCTTGGAAGGATCTCAGGGTTTCTTACTCCTCTAATTGTTGTTACTTTGGATCTTTATCCGCGTGGTACTTTTACATTTTCCCGCATTTTACTGCTTTCCTAGCTGGAAGACCTCGATAGGAGGCAACGTTTGAGCCCTTTGGTGGCATTTTACTTTGAGATACATGTTTTGTGTTTTGTATTCATATCTCTGCAGGTAGCGCGGTTCCTTCGTCAAGGACTGCCTTTTTTCCCTCGAGCACCCCAAATCCTAAAACCCAAAGCAACACGCTAACTCCTTCTACTACAGGCGAGTAAGTCTCCAAAGGTCGAGCATCCGGTAGATTGCGTAGTAACGTCGTTCGTCCAAAACTCAATCCATAACCCCGTAGTTAGCCGAACTACGTTTTGCTCTGATTCTCAGGCCAGATGAGATACGTAGGCATAAGACGCGATGTCTTAGCAAGCACACATCCTCTAACCCATAGGTCAGCCGAGCTACGAAGACTCTGATTCTCATATTCAGATGAGATACGTATGCAGTGGATGCGACATCCGCGCGAGTCATTTTCATTTAACCCTTTTTTTTTATAAACAGCACAAGATAAACCCACACCCTTTAGACAAGAACTACAAAAGTGGATCCCGTAGAGTACTACGGATGCGTAGGGGTGCTAATACCTTCCCTTCGCTTAACCGACTCCCGAACCCAAGATTTGGTTGCGAGACCCCGTCTTGTCCTTTCCTTTTTCAGGTTTACTTCGAGCGTTTCCTTTCCCTCCTTTGGGATGAATAACGCACGGTGGCGACTCTTCTGTCTTTTTCTTTCGCCGGTTGTTTTTTTTTTGCACTGTATTTTTCAGGTTGCGACAGCTGGTGACTCTGCTGGGGAAACGAGAAGTTGACCTCTTGCTGGTCCATCTGCCCTAAGCGAGTCCCTCCTAGCTTTTGTAGTTTGTTTATTGGGTGTTCATGCTTTTGTACGGTTATTTATTTACCTGTTTTACCTTATTGCATTGTGTACATATCATTGCTTTATCTGTTGGCTGGCTATGGCTGCTTGGTGATCTTTGTGAGATGAGTTCTATACCCGAACTCGAGTGCACTTAGGATAGGAGAATGGCATAGTCCTGTCGACTTGTGTGGAGTTATTCCTTAGCGAGTTGACTTGCAAGCCCATTCACTTGGTGGAGGTCATGTTGAGATCAATAATGTCACATAAGTAAGTTGTGGTTAGACATTACTTGTTCCAATATAGACCTTAGAAGCCGAGGACCTTAGTTTACCAAACCCATCTTGGCCTATTCGTAGGACGTAGTGCGAAAGTCGTTCAAGTGTAAGATTTGATACGATTGTTACGCGATACTACACTCATAAGAGTCTCTCTTGAGAATATTGTTGGAATACGAGTAGTCGTTCCTCTGATAATATCTGAAAGATGGGATTATGACTATGGGAACCTTTTGTAGAACATGTTTGGCAGGTTTAAACCTTAGTACACTCCTTTTGGGTGGTTCTTAACCTAAACTCCATGCTCGTGACTTGCAACAAACCCTTGATTCATGGTTAATCCGATCAGGTATCCTTAATATCAATGGAACTCGGGTGTTGATAAGATGTAAACCATAATCCACCAAAATGGGTGGTTGATATTAAGGATAACATGATCCATCCCATGACCTTTGTTTGGTGTGCTCTTAATTTCTCTCCAGACAGTGCAACCCGACAGATGTTCAAGCAGATACATCAATTCTGATTGACATGCCTTTGCATTGCATAACATCATCTGCATATTTGCATCCAACATCTCATGCTTATTCATTTGCAGGGTATTCCCTTTCAAAACGGGGGTGCCTTAAAACTGAACAAGCAGTGCATCGCATACCATGCATATTAACCCTTGTCTGTTTTGCAGGTGTCACCGCAGTGTCTAATGTTTGTTCCCTGTATCAGGCAGTTATTGGTCCCAAGCGAGTCCACAGGTACCCGACAAAGGAAAATCGTCCACAACTAGCGATGGACAAAGTACAGAAAGAGTTGGCTGATATGCGTGAAAGGATGGATCAGTTCATGACATTGATGACTGGTATGGTAGCAGGCCAAGAAAAGCTGAGGGAATTGGTTGAGCAACCGAGGCCCAATCCAGATTTGGAGATACCAAATGCTGAGGGAAACCCTGGTAACCCTGGGAACGCTGATAACCCTGTGAACACTGGTAACGCGGGTAACGCAAATGCTGATGGAAACCCGGGTAATGTTGGCAACACAGGGAATGTTGGAAATGGTATTGGTGGAAGATACAATGTGAATTGATAACACGAAATTATATCGCTTTTTAAGACTTAATTCAATTAAATTATATTATCATTTACGCTAGTTTATCTCATTTTATCAGATATTATGCAGTATTCCTCTTCTATTTATATCAGGTACCCATTTTGAAGCAAAAGTGAAAAAGGGAAGAAAAGGAGGTGTAAAAAGGAACAAAAAGGAGAGAAAAGGAACCAAATGCCAAAGCCCAGCCCAAAGCGCACAAGTCACCAATGTTGTGCCTGTGACGGACGTCACAGGACGCGTGACGAGCGTCACGCGAAGTAGCCTTGTGACGGACGTCACACATAGCGTGACGAGCGTCACACAACTCCACTACCTTTTTGGCGCAAGTATCGCCCTCAGAAAGACTTGAAGAATAACGTTAAGGAGTTGGTCTCCTATATGCACGCCGTGGATATAGCCACGCTGAAGAATGGGAGAAACGGAATGCAGTTACCAAGGCTATTATAAATAGCCATCTCACAAACCAAAAGAGAGGAGGTTTTTGCACGCTCAGTTTTGCGAAAGCTCTGCCAAATTTTCCTTTCACGCCTTTGCCTATTTTTCTTCCTTTCCAGCATCGTTCACTTTATTTATTTTATTTTGCAAGCTTTATTTTCTTTTTCCCTTGCAATTTATTTTCCCCCGTTCTTAGCTTTTAGATATTTTTCGCGTAGTAGTTTCTACACCGGAAACTACTGTGCAACTTTATACCGGATTTAACCTTACGTTATATTCCAGTTTTATTTCCTTGATTTATTTTACTGTTTAATTGAAGAATCCAAGAACAAATCCTACCGGCTTGTGGAGGAGTGTTCAAGACCATTGTATTACGCATTCAGGTTCTTTAATCGTTATTTAATTTTTAATGTTTTATTCTATTGTTTATTTACATTGCATGCCTGGAATGAGTCTGTTTATGCATGATATAGATTCTTATTTATTTAGCATGTCTGGCTAATTTGCCTAGGTATCGGTATGTAAAGTAAGCAGAAAAAGGGGTCAAGACTAAGTCGGTCTATTCAAACTTAAAATTAGAATCAATCTTTTTATGGTCTTAACTTACAGGTTTAATAACAAGATTTTTTACAAAAGTAAAAGACATAAAGAAGTTGAAACCAACAGAGCGAGAGTTTGAGGTTTTAACTGGACAGTGTAAGTTAGTCATTAAGTCTATCTCAGGGCGAGAGCAAGTTTTGGAATTAATTAAATTCTGACTTTTTTCCAAAAAGTATTTTTAAAGATTGAATGTGAGGACGAGAGTTAAGCATTTAGATTTAATTGTATAACCTAAGTCAACAGAGCGAAAGTTTGAGATAAGGGTGTTTAAAACGGTCAGTATTTTCTTAAAAAGAGTTTCTGCAACTTTATTGTTTTCAAAATATGATTTTTGACTTAATTATAAGTGACAGCTACATTAATCTAAGATCATGGTTTCTTCAACAGAGCGAGAGTTTGAGATAAAACCTTTAACCAATAAAGTTAATCGAAACGATTTATTTTAAAACCGAGAGACCGACAAGGAATTGATTCCCTAGTTTTGACGAACTACATACCGATATCCGTTTTATTGATATTTAATCTAGATATTAGTTTAGCTCTTAGTTTTTCCCCAAACAATCGAACATTTTCACCTTAGCTTTACGTAGTAACTTTAGATAACGGTATATCGATTCATAAGTCCCTGTGGGATCGATATCTTTT
Source organism: Lathyrus oleraceus (assembly GCF_024323335.1). Classification (NCBI taxonomy): domain Eukaryota; kingdom Viridiplantae; phylum Streptophyta; class Magnoliopsida; order Fabales; family Fabaceae; genus Lathyrus; species Lathyrus oleraceus. The sequence continues at coordinate 152,999,493 of NC_066583.1, read as the reverse complement.
AAAACTACGCGATAGAACTGTGCACTTGCAGTTTGTATCCCATTCTCGACTCACACAGTCGAGCGATCAAGTTTTTGGCGCCGTTGCCGGGGAACTTTTATTCAATCGATATCGTAACTCTTCCGTTACGCTGTAGAGACTAAGGTTTCTTTTTCCTTCTACTCTTTCTTTCGTTGATTTGTATGCCACGCACTCGCTCTCAAGGCGAACCGCTCTATTTACGAATCAACGATATCGAACTATATCTCCGAGTCTTACGACGAATTCGGGAATATCGTGCCGAAAACAATCTCCCTCCTATAAACCTTCCTGATATCAAAAACATTTTTCCTTCTTTAACCGAGATGGCAGAACCAACTCGTGCTCTTAGAGATTACGCCGCTCCATCGCAAGATGAACCGCATTCAAGTATTGCTCCGCCCGCAATCGAAGCAAACAACTTTGAACTTAAACCTTCACTGTTGCAGGCTGTGCAACAGAACCAATTCTCTGGAAATCTTACCGAGGATCCAAACCTTCATTTATCCGTATTTGTTCAATATGCTGATACTGTTAAAGCTAATGGTGTCACTTCAGAGGCAATTCGACTTCGTCTTTTTCCTTTCTCATTAAGAGATAGCGCTAGAAGATGGCTTCAATCTCTCCCTTCCAACTCAGTCACCACCTGGAACGAGTTGAAGAAAGTTTTTCTTGCCCGATATTTTCCGCCAAGCAAAACAGCTATGTTAAGAGCCCAGATAAACGGATTTAAACAGAAAGACAACGAGTCTCTTTTCGAAGCATGGGAAAGATACAAAGACATGATGAGACTTTGCCCACACCATGGTTTGGAAGACTGGTTAGTAATTCACACATTTTATAATGGTCTCTTATACAATACAAGGTTAACAATAGACGCCGCTGCAGGTGGTACACTAATGAACAAACCTTATGCTGATGCTTACCAGCTTATCGAGAGCATGGCCCAAAACCACTATCAGTGGGGAACCGAACGAACAACAGTGGAAAAACCTCAACCGAAAACTGGCATGTACGAGATAAGTAACCTCGATCACGTTAATGCAAAAGTGGATGCTTTGGTCCAGAAGATTGAAAGTTTAAACGTATCACCTCCAACCGCCGTGGTTGCTATAACTCAGAATTGCGAGGTCTGTGGAATCCAAGGCCACACTCCTGCGGAATGTCAACTCTTGACTGGAATCCAAACAGAGCAAGTAAACTATGCTCAAGGAAGCCCCTATTCGAATACCTATAACCCAAATTGGAAGAACCATCCAAACTTTTCATATAAGAGTAATAATGCTTTATACGCACCTGGACAGTCTCCGAATCAAACCCCATCTGTATCTCCGGGATATCAGAAACCAAATCCTAACAATAATACCCCTAGAAAATCCAACTTGGAAATCATGATGGAAAACTTTATAGCTTCCCAACAACAAACCAATAAAGATTTCTTAAACCAGAACATACACACTGGCGAACAACTTAAACAACTAGCAAGCAAAGTAGATGCCTTGGCTACCCATAACAAAATGTTAGAAACCCAAATATCTCAAGTAGCTCAACAACAAGCACCTACTGCTGCACCAACTGGTACATTCCCTGGACAGCCCCAACCTAATCCGAGAAGCCAAGCTCATGCAATTATATTAAGAAGTGGAACGGAAGTGGAAGGACCGTCTGATCCAAGGATAGAAAACCAAAACCCTAAGAAATCTACTGAGGAAAGTGAACCTAAGGAAAAGGAAGAGAGTAATAAGGATACCCTAGAAAAGAAGGAACCTTATGTACCTCCTGTAAGACCCCAATTTTGGCCCTAAGATCCCTCATGGTCCATATCATATCATATCATGGCCTCAAGGATCAATGCATACCCTAGCTGTCCTCCTAGTGGGTGGGATACCTTGTGAGTGTGGTTCTTGATCACCAAGCATGTATTGCATTTGTATATCATTGCTTTTCATATGTTTACTAACCAAAAGTACAAAAATATCGTCATCTAACCATGTTGCTTGCAGCTGAAGCAATCATCAGTCAAACAGTCAAATCAGGCCTTGAGCAATTGATGGTGACCATTCTTGAAGAATTTGGACACCATGATCATTCATAAAGAGTTCATATAACTTGTGATATCATTTGGAATCAAGATCTCATGCGAAAGAGGCTTGGAATTCATCAGAACTTGGCCCAGTCAACCAAAAGTCAACAGAAGTCAACTGTGGATTTAATCAGTGATTTGATGATTGGAATTGGTTGGAATGGTCTCATTCATGTATATATAAGCTTCATTTGGCATTTCAAAGGTCAAGGTTGAAGGAATTGAAGTCAGACAGACAGTTTCCCAAAATGGCAAGCGGACCTGTAATTTCAGCTGCCCAAAATGGAAAGTTTTTGACCTCAAAAACAGAAGTCCAAGGAAGCTTCAAATGAAAAATTGTTCAACATGACAGATGTAGATCTTGTTCTTACCTTTCCAAAAAGTCCAAGAACTCAAAAATCCAATGTGTGGTTTGCAAGATATGATCAGATGAACTTCAAAAAAGACCCGTAATCGGGAGGGCATAACTCCCACATGGTTTATCCAAATTGCAAGTTCTTTATATGCACAAACTCCATTTAATATGTGCTTTCATGGTGCATAATTGGATTTCTTTAAAATTGCTCCATGCAAAATGCCATTTTTGAAGTGAATCAATTTAAGGAGAGGGGCAAAATGGTCCACATTTGAAAATATTGGGAATTTGCAAATGAGGCCAATACCAACAGCTCCCAAATGATATTTTGGACTTGTTTCAAGTGTTAATTTTCTGCTGAACTTGCTTCTAAGCATTGAAGAGAAAAAATCCAAAACACACATAAAGCCATTTTGCTCTAATTTTCAATTTCCACTAATTAAGATTAAGTATTGGATTAAGGATGCATATATATTACTAATCCTTAACAGAATCATAACTCTAATCACAATTCTCTAATCACAATTTGAACAAACACACTTCATGGCATAACAGAAAATCAAACTGAAATTCTCTCTTCTTTTTCTCAATTTTTTTGCTCAAGAAACTTCAATAACATTTTTGGCATCAATTGATTTTTGGATTGATCTTGGAGAATTCTCTGCATATTCATCATTGTTAGGTAGTGTGAAATCTCTGTTTGCAGGTTTTGGAAGGGAAAAAGTGGAAGATTCCTTGAACGTTCTTCACCATTGAAGCAAGTGCAAGATCCATAACAGTCCGAAATTCTTGATGATCCAAGCACCTTCGAGCTACAAGAAGTGTTCCACGCACCTCCTGAAGTGATTTGCAACACCTGTTTCGCACCCTCAAGCTCCGAAATTCGCCGACTCCATTGCCGTCATCAAGAAAAGGTTGGAAATCGAAATTCGCAGTAGCTTCAATTGAGTTATGGCTGTTGTAGATTATGCTTCGTAGAGTGTATATCAAATTGTAGCATTAGAAATTGTTGGATATTGGTTGAGCTATTGCGATTTTAGGTTTTTCGACGCCGTCCGTTTCTTTCCTTCGATTCGCATTATGTAGTAAGCTATTGTTGAAATTGATTATGGATTCATGCTCCTGAGGACGAGCCGGTTCGACCGGTGTATAGATTGTGAATTTCCGTCGCGATTTGCTCGAAACCGCTATCGCCGTTGAAGAACACACCGGCTGCGCGAAGAAGACGATGAACATGGCCTTGCACTTCCGTGTTTTTCCTCCCAGATCGCATCCTGACCGTCTATCCATTCTGTTTGAAACGGTGGCGTTTTAGGCTGGGCATAAAAAATTACAGCATTGCCACTGGCTTCACATTAAATTAATAAATCCAATAATATAATTCAAATAATAATTAAATAAATATTTTAAACCTTAAAAAATTCATATATGGCTCAAAAATAATCCAAAAAATACCATACTTTTTTTGTTAATCTTTAATTTTTCTCTACTATTTTATAAAAATCAAAAACAAAATCGTGCTTGGGAAAAAATATAATTGGACTTAGAGATACCTTTAATGTATGCTATTTCCATATGAGTTACCGTTTTAATTCCCTAGACCACATAATACATCCAAATTAAGTGAAAATTGAGACACTTGTTCTAGACATCCTTCTGGATTTTTTGACATAGGTTTGGAAAATTTTTAGCCTATGGTTTATTATATATGAATTATTGAAGTTGGACATGTATATATGTGACATAGTTTGGTATGCTGAATTCCCCAAATATTCTCCTATACTTCCCATTGGCCAATGGCCTAATTTTTTGCATGAAGCTTGTTTAACATGTTTGCTATCACTGTGAATTTTTGTGGATTTTTACAATCCATTTTCGATTTGATTCGTATTTTTTCTTGCTGCCTAGCATGTTAGAGTTCCATAGGTGTAACCTTTAGCATTTATATCGCCATATCCTCATAATTAATCCAATGGACATGAAACTTTGTAGGATAGTTCTTAACATGTTAAGGTAGCTTTTGGCTTTGGTCCCATGAATTTTGAATGTAACAATTGCTGTTTGCCATTAGATGGAAGTTGGTGTATAATTTTTGACTTCATTTGATGTAGTTTTTGCATGCTGTACCATGTTTAATTAATTCCTATTGATCTATTAGTCCAAATGACTTGAAATTTAATATGTGACTTGTTGAATGCCTTCTGGTTAGGATAGAATTTTTGTGGATTTTTTGGATCCTTTTTGACATGTGGTTGGATGTGATCTTGCTGGTTGTTTGTATGAGACTCCATATTGCACCTTTTGCCTTCCATGTTGCATAAATTAAAATGTGTACATAGTTTGGACAAGGGACCAATTGGGATCCCTTTGTTATTGATATTACTTGAATTTGATCATGAATTGGCTGCTGTTTTAAGATTTTTCCATCTTTTTGACCCTAGGCTAATCCTAGTGGTCATGTTACTTACATTTGAAGTTAATTGTGCCTTTTCAGGTTAAGGAGTTAATGATTAAGGAATTTGCTCCACATTATGGATTGTGTTACTTGACACATATGACTAATGTATTTGTTTTGTAGGATGTTTGAACTTGGTTCATGTGAGCCTTGTGCTATGCACATCATTATTTGTATAATTGTAATGTGTTAATTGATTCTTATGTTGTTATCTGTTTATGAATGGGATGCTGATTTTATTGGATTGTTTCCAGGTACCCTTTAGTCGCTCAGTTCTCTTAAGAACTTGCATTGCTTTGCTTATAAGCAATTGGCATTGAGGTATAGAACCTTCTTCTTCATGTAGTCTGGAGACCCGGCCCGTTATTTGGTCGGGCAAATTGTCTGAAGTCCTCCTTAAGAGGCATTGATTGTGTATGTTTATATTTGTCCCAAGCAGGAAAAGTCCTCATTTGAGGCAATTGGTGGAAGGTAGAGATAAGTAGCCTATCTCCCACTATTCAGTGAGTCTTCTCATTGCTCCCATTACATGGTTGTAGCATCGAGATCCCAACCCAAGATCTATCGAGTCTATATATCGGGGAAAGAGTTCCATCTTTCTGAACTCCCCCACATTCTTATATTTACATGCTCTCTCGAACCTGAGATAGAAGCAATGAGGCACACCCCTCATACCCTTTCATCTGCTTCACCTGAGCCCCTCAATGGCCAGGTTAAGAGCGACACTTACCTCTTACAGTGGACTTTCATAGTCAAACCCTTTTGCTTGAGCCTCATTGAATGGTTATAGCGTGTGCTACTTGAATTTATGTGATTGATTACTTGATTCATTTATACATGATTACTTGATTGCCATTGTGCATTTACCATCATTGATTGCCATTGTGCATTTATCATCCTTTGTTTGCCATTAGTGCATGATCACTTCTTTTGTCCTTGTGACATTGATTACCCATTGAGGAACCAGTTATAAGTCCCTGTGAGTTGGCATCTGTTCCCATGACATGGAAGGGGTAGAGTGTAAGACCTCATTGGTCACTCATACCCATTGCCTCGAGCATTGTTGTTGTATGTGAGGATTCATTGTAAGTCCCTGTGATGTGGCATTTGTATTCCTAGGATCATACTGTGGAGGTTAACATAAGTCCAGATGGATTGGCAGTTGACTTCCCTGTTTTGTTTCTGTTTTATTCTGATGGAGATTAGTGTAAGTCCATAGAGTGGCTTCTGATATCCTTACTTGTTTTAGGAGACAGGTATAAGACCATCGAGTGGCATCCAGTATCCGCTTTTATTTACTTTCATCTGTTACCATGTTCATATCATTGCTCAGTTGTAGCCTATTCCTAAGGACGCACTTGAGTCATCTTCTATATGACTTCAAGAGGCGGACCCTTCTAAGAAGTTTTACATTCCACCATTATCCATTCATCCCATTGTGTCCTACCTTTTCACACATGTTTTAAAAACTTGAAATAAATGTTGTGCAAACATTCTCACTCTTTCCAAATTAGAAACTTGGACCTTAAGTCCATGATTTTCCAAACTTCATTTTTGTAAATACTTCATTTTGAATTGACTTTAATCATACTTTGACCTTTTTGTAAATAATCCAAATAACTTCACCCATTCAAATGATTTTGTGGCTTTGTCCATGTTTGTTAAGTTTTCATACATTAGCTATAGGTTTGATTTACCCTAGTTGGTTGATATTAATCTCACCTATTTGTCCTTAGTAGATGAATTGTAAGTCTTCCTTGCTTATTATAGGGTTAACCCCTCTCTAGCAAGTTGAAGCTTTTCTCACATGGTGGACGTTGTTGTTTCTTAAGGTTGAGTTTTCTCCCGTGGGTAACGTAAGACCTTTGCGCTTGTGTTTTAAAATTGAATCCACTAACTTTTGGAAGTTTTTAGCCGAACTACGGCGTTTTGATCCTTACCTTTGATGGAAGGTACGTAGGCAACGGGTTCATCCGTTCAAACCCAATAATTAATTTGTACATTCTTTCCTCATCATCCCAATCATGTTTGCACGATGTTTATGTCATGACAAATAATAATTTTCAAACAACAAAGTGTGAAAAGGGCTCCCTAGGAGTACCTAGGACGCATTGGGTGCCTAACACCTTCCCATTGCGTAATTTACCCCTTACCCAGACTCTCTGATCTTTTATTAGTTTTCTACGTGTAAAACTTCTTAGGTTTTTGTTCGCTTTTTAACCAGTCCTTAGGATAAATAAAAGTGCGGTGGCGACTCTATGTTATTGTATACTTTGCTTATGATTTAATCAATAGATCATATAGTAACGAATACACCGCTACAGAAAAGTGGCGACTCTGCTGGGGAAAACTGTCCTTGGTGGTATTGCCAACTTTTCACCTTTGTGCGATATATTATTATTTGTTATTTGACATATTTTTGTACAATTTGGGATAACTGTATTGATTGTAATGTTTGAATTGCTTGATATACAAATGCTGTTTGCTTTGGTGATCCTTGTGAGATGAGTTCTATACCCGAACTCGAGTGCACTCTAGGATAGGAGAATGGCATAGTCTTGTTGACTGGTGTGGAGTAGTCCTTAGCCAGTTGACTTGCGAGTCCATTCACTTGGTGGAGGTCATGTTGGATTGATAATGTCACACAAGTTATTTGTGGTTAGGCATTATTCTTTCAATCATGTGCCTTAGAAGCCAAGGACCTTAGATTACCAAACCCATCTTGGCCTATTTTTAGGACGTAGTGCGGAGGTCGTTCAGATGTCAGATCTGATGCGATTGTTACGCGATACTACACTCATAAGAGTTTCTCTTGAGAATATTTTTGGAATACGAGTATTCGTTCCTCCGATAATATTCGAAAGATGGAACGATGACTATGGGAACCTCTGGTAGAACATGTCTGGCAGGTTTAAACCCTAGTACACTCCCTTTGGGTGGTTCTTAACCGAGACTCCATGCTCGTGACTCTCAGCAAACCCGTGATTCGTGGTTGAGTCGTTCAAACATCGTTAATATCAATGGATCCCGGATCAGGTGTAAAACCTAAAATCCACCAAAGCGGCTGGTTGATATTAAGGATGTTTGAGCCGGTTCATGTACCGTTAATATCAATGGAACTTGGGTGTCGATAAGGTGAAAACCTAAATCCACCAAAATGGATGATTGATATTAGGGATACATAGAGCTTTCCCACGACCTTTGTTTGGTGTGCTTTGCTTGATCCTTGAGTGTGATTGTTGCATTCATACATCCATGCATTCATCTGCATCCATATCATCAGATAAAAAGAAAATTTTCAAGGAACTCAAAGGAGTTTATTTGCAAAAATTTTCAAACATGAAAAAACCGGGAAAATTTTTTCACCTGATGTATCTGATGAGATATTCTCATATATGATCAAAATGTTAAAATTTCAAAGTTTGCAAATAAAACCTTCGAGTTCCTTTGAAATAAAAATCAATCATATGCATAAACACTTCATGCATCATTTGCATAAGCGGGCTTTGTTCAGCTCCCGTCCTGTGGTTAGACCCTGCGATCTTCATTTATTTTGGAGACGCACCTCGCCGGTATTACACCAGAGCCGATTCGGCCAGATTGATGGATCATCTTGAGCAAGAGAGCTGTGAACTCAGAGAGATATTTTCCAGACAAAGTGCTTTTGATGGATTAAATCCCGGGCTGACATTGGCTACTGTTCTGGGGCATATGATGAGCAACCTGAAGAAGAAGCTGCTGCTATCTTGGAAGAAGATGCAGATGATATGAGCAATTTTGTTATTCCTGGTGGTGTCTGCCACAATTGGGTCGCTGTGGATGTTCCAACAGTTATCCATAAGTCAGAGTAATAATGCTCACTTTGTTTAAAACCCTTCTCCCATGCCAAAAGGAGAAGTGATGACATTGTTGGCTCATATATACAATGATGTTTTCATTCAATTAATGCATTGTTAAACATTTGTTTTTCCATTTGTTTTCACTTTTTGCTTTTGCATGAAATCAGTGATCACAAAAAACCTGAAAAACGAGAAAACAGCTTTTTCATCTGCATAAATGATTTGCTTGTTTAAATTCAAAAGCTTTTCATTATCCAAAATCATTATGCAGGGATTTCTAAACCCATTGAACATAATGATCTGACGCCATCTCCCAAATCTGAATTCCTTGTATTCGAGGCAGAGGAAGATGATGTTGAAGGGGATTCCTGACGAGAGTACCCGCCTTCTTGAGCACGAAAGAAGCTCATTCAGCTGTATCATGAGAATCAGCAAAACAGTCAAACTGGGGCATTACAAATGTAATGTAAAAAAAAAAAAAAAAAAAAAAAAAAAAAAAAAGGGAAGAGGGTGAAAAAGATGAAAAAAATCAAAAATCAGGAAAAAAATTTCAAAGTTTTTTCAAGAGAAAAAAGAAGAAAGTATACCCTCAAGTCCCTAGTTGACTGATGCTGAATGGGTTCAGAGTCGTTATGACCAACTGAATTTGATTGAAGAGAAGCGTTTAATTGCCATGTGCCATGGTCAGTTATATCGGCAGAGAATGAAGAAAGCATTCGATAAAAAGGTTAAGCCTCGTGTGTTCAGAGAAGGTGACCTTGTGCTCAAGAAAGTTTTGTCTTCCGCGCCCGATTCCAGGGGCAAGTGGACTCCAAACTACGAGGGTCCATATGTTGTTAAGAGAGCCTTTTCAGGCGGAGCTTTGATGCTTACAACAATGGATGGGGAGGATTTCACTCGTCCTGTGAATTCAGATGCAGTTAAGAGATACTTCGCCTAAAAAAAAAGTATATGCAAATGAAAAACAGAATAGCTTGCTAAGTTGAAAACCCGAAAGGGCAGCTTAGGCAAAAATGAGCGTCTCGGTGGAGAACCCGAAAGGGTAATCCAGGCAAAAGTTAGAGACTTGAAAAAAAGTATATTTGCATCCCGCTAGATTGAGTACCTCACTCTGGGGCAATCTAGACAAAAATTAGGGATCAGGCAAGTAACTGCATCCTGACAAGACTTTCTGTTCATCAGCTGTCTGTTCGTCAGAGGATTCTCGATTCGTCGTCAACTGAAGCTTCGAATACACCGAGATTCAAATTGGTAGAGAAAGGATCATTATGTTCAATGTAGCCCTCTTCCAATATATATCACTGATTTCAAATTTGTACAGATCTATGGAGTCTTGCCATTTGCAGACTACCATTCCATCAAATAAATTTGAGCTTTTATCCAATTATTTGCACTCTTATTTGTTTCAATTCAACAAATGTTTTGCATGTTTTAATTGATAAAAATATCATTGTTTTAAAAAACAAAATTTTTCAAAATTATTGTTTTAAACAAAGTGAACATTCACGATGATAAAAGGATACTCGACGAATTTCTCAGTGCTCTCCCAAGGGTGGCATGGCTTCCAACAGGTAAGACATTTGTTCATACTCCTGGTTTGGTTTGTATCCTTCTTCTCCAGATTTGATCGTTGGGGTTGTTCCCCAAGCAGAGATTTGGTTGTTGGGGTTGTTCCCTAAGCAGAGCTTCTGTGGATTTTGACTCCCCGAAGCAGAATGATGTATTGAAGACTCAGTCTGTTCTCCAGCAGTAGTCTCTCCCCGGCTTGATTGCTCAGTTGTTCAGAATATTTGCGGTTGGCGGGTTGATATCCCCATATCCCGTATTTCTCCCCAAGTGAGTTTCCAGCATGATTGCAAGTCGAGTTGTTGGTGGGGTTGTCCCCCAAGCAGAGTGTTGTCGAAGACTCAGTGTTCTCCAGCAGCAGTTTTCCCCGACATGGATGCTTTCCTTATGGAAGATTCGGCGGTTGATGGTTTATCACCTTGGTGCCTCGCCACTTTCTCCAGTGGGTCGCTATCCCCAGACTTTATTTGTCTCCTTGGAACAGTAGAGCTGTTATTGATATCCCCATTGCAGTCGCAAGCAGAGTTGTTGTCACTCTCCCCAGCGCAGTTGCCAGCGGATTGGTCTGTTTTCTCAGCACGGTCGCTTTCCTTTCGGAAGACTCGATAAGTCAGTGGTTTGATACCCGGTACTTTACCTTTTCCCCGGCAAAGTCGTCAGTGAAGTTGTTTACTTTCCCTCTATCAGAATGGTTGTTATCCTCAGCAGAGTAGGATTTATTTTCCTACTCCGTGGTTGATTGGGTTGATATCCCAGTATTTTCATCCATCTTTCTCCAGCATTTGTCTGCAGAGCGGTTGTTGTGGCAGTATTGCCTGTTGAACCTCTTTCAATCCCCGGTATGGTCGGTTGATAGCTCCGTCATCCAGAGATTGTATTGATTTCTTGATTACCTTTCGATCCTCAGTAGAGCGGATTCTGTTGCAGAATCTGCTGATGTGATCCATCAGATGTGTGTTCGCCCCGAGTAGAGGGTTTGTTGCAGAATCTACTTGTTTGGTGCTTTCCTTCCTCAGTGGGTTGTTCCCCAAGAGAGTAGTTGATGATATCCCCAGTAGAGTTGCTTGTGCAGCCAAACTCTATCTGGATGACCTTTGCTCCCTCAGTGGATTATTCCCCAATGGAGTTAGGTTGGATCCTGTCCTTAGCAGTTGTTCGCTAGGATCCCCTGCAGAACTTTGAGATTCTCTTGTTCCCCAACAGATTCGTCTTGGTGGCTGTTTTGCCCGTTGTGACTTTTTGTGCCCTAGTTGGGGTGATCGCTGATCCATTGCTCAGAGATTTGGTATTCTCCAGATATCTCTGATTCTTTTGCTTCTGCTTCCCAGCAGTACCCGCAGATCTTTGCTTTATAGCATATAGATCTCCAGCAGAATTGGCTTTCCAGTTGGTTTTCCCCTGGAAGTATAATACCGGACGTTTGATTCCTGGACCTGTTGTGTTAGATATGTCTGTTTTGTCAGCATTCATCAAACATAAATCACACATATTCATGCATACTCATAAAACATTCAGATATTCATGTTGCATTTTTGCCATATATCCCTTGTTTGTTGTTCCCTGCTATGGTGATATAGATCTTTATAGATCTTCCTAAGCAGATGTCGGGTGTTAAATCTCTCCATATAGAGTCAGCCCCATAAGCAGAAAATGTCTGTCTGTCCTTCTGCAGTTCCCCACTGAGATATTCCCTCGTGGACGACGGTTTCTTCCGTTTCCTCCCAACACATATATTGGGATGGATTTTCCTATTTGAGTTATATCCTCATTAGGACGTGTCTTGATTCAGTCTGTCTTTTCGGATCTTTCCTGAATTGACATTTGTCGTCTGTTCATTGTGCTTCCCTGTGGTGATTTTTGTCCCCAGCGGAGTTTTCGGGCCTCTACCCTTATACCGGTAGTTGTAAGTCCTATTGTTCCTCTTCCTCTTGGCGGAATTTGTGGTTATATACCTTTCATTCCTCCGCAAGAGTCGATTTTGGGCCCCTACCCTTATACCGGTAGTTGTAAGTCCTATTCTCCTGGCTTTCTTGGCAGAACTTGTGGTTATATACCTTTTAGTCCCCGGCCAGAGTTGTTGGTTTTCTACCTGATAGTCGGTAGTCGTAAATCCTAATTCCTTACTCTCCAACAGAGTTTGTGGTTTGTTATAAACCTCATTTTTGGTTTCCCGTGCGGATTCGTGATTTATTCTATCCCCACGCAGAGTTTTGGTTTTCTACCCTGTATTCGGTAGATGTAAACCCTAATTTGTGGTTATTCCCACCAGAGTATGGCTTCTACCCCGTATTCGGTAGTTGTGCGTCCTATCTCTTTTCCCCTAGCAGTGGTAACCTTTGTGGTTCGATCTGGTTGATGGTGGATTTTCTGTTGTTGTGGCTTTATCCCTAACAGAGTTTTGTTCCCTGTGGTGATTTATATCCCCAGTGGAGTTTGTGGTCTTCTACCCCGTATTCGGTAGTTGTAAATCCTATGTCGCTGTGATTTTGCTCTCCAGCGGAGTTGTATCTTATGATACGTGTGGATAATTGTCGGTTGCTAGCAACTTTATCCTCAGCTGAGTCTTTGGTTTCTTACCCAGTAGTCGGTATTGTTAAACCTCTTGTTCTCTCAGCTAGATTTTGGTCTTCTGCCCCGTATTCGGTAGATATAAACCCTAATCTCTTTGTGGTTATCTTTATTCAATATTCGATGTTGATATTCCTCCCCGCTTTGGGTAGTTGCTCTTGAGTAAGCACTTGTATTCCCAGCAGTTTTCTGGATCATTGCCGGATGCTTGCAATGTTATCCTTTTTGAAGCCACCAGTGGGTCTTTTCACCGTTTGCTAGTGATTTGTTCCCCGGATCATCGATTGTTTATCAATGTATCCCCAGCTTTTGCGGATAATTGCCGGATGCTTGCAATTTATCCCCAGTGAGTCTTTCATTTACCCTTTTTGTTGGTAATGTTGTTACTCTCTTTGATTGGTCATCATTATATGCCTGTTTGGTATCCCGATGCCTTTCTTTTCGGTCGATTTATCCTTTATTAACCCTTATACCGGTTGTGGATAATCTTCCATGCGAGTATAATATCCACGTTCTGACGGTAATGGATATTATATCTCATGCACTCTTCAGTTGAAGCCTTTTGTGTTTCCCTGGTCGAGTAAGATTCGATGTTTCCCTTTGCGGAGTCGAATATTCTTTGTTGCGGATAATTGCCGGATGCTTGCAATTTATCCTCTTTGAGTTGTCTTTCGTTTACCCGGATGCTTGGTAACGATTGTCTCTCCTTTTGGTTAGTCACCTATTATATACTTCGGTATCTCTGGTGTCTTTTCCTTTCGAGTATATTATTCACGGTCTGCCGGTAATGAATAATATTTCTCATGCGCTCTTTAGTTGGAATCCTTTGTTGATTTTCCCCAGCTGAGCAAGATTCGTATTCTTTGTAGAATCGAATATTCATCCTTTAACCTGTTTGTGTTTCGGATGTGTGTTTTGGCATATATACCAATTCACGTTTTCGGTAGATCACCTATTATATACTTCGGTATCTCTGGTGCTTCTTACCATGCGAGTTTATTATCTACGTTCTGACGGTAATAGATAATATATCTCATGCGAGTATTCTTATCCACGGTCTGCCGGTAATGGATATTATATCTCATGCACTCTTTGGGTTTGTGTCCCCAGTTGAGTAAGGTTCGTTTTCCCGTTGTGGATTCGAATGTCCATCCTGTAAATTGTTTTGCTTTTTCAAGCCCTCCTTTTTGGATGATGAGTGTCTTGGCATATATACCAATTCACGTTCTGTCGGTCACCTATTATATACCTCGGTATCCCTGGTGTTCCCTCCTTTCTACTCCCTATTATGACTTTGGTCCCCTGTGGAGTCAGATTTTCCTGAGTTTTATACCCTTTGTTGGTCTTTCTCAGATGTTGGTTGATTGATATCTCTCACCCTTATACCGGTCTTAGATATTCATTCTTCCTGAGTTGTTACCCTTATACCGGTAACACCTCACTCTTGTTGCTTTTCCCAGGAGAGTCTCTTTGTTAGACATTCCCCTGTGGAGTTTCCTTTGGTGATTTTTACCCTTTGCTATATGGGCGTTTCCCCGGTATATGCGTTTTCCCGGCAGGGAGATTCTGTGTGAATCTTTTCCTGGTCCGAGTCCGGATCTCATCCGAAGTATCCTTTATGGATAATTTGAGTCAGCTTATGTCTCTCCAATGGATTTATTTTCCTCTGGAATTCTTTAGTCCCAGTGTGAGTCCTTTGCTTCCCCAGCAAGTTCTCCAGTCCGATGTCTGTTACCCCCACTCGGAGTCGTGCCTAATTCACGCTGTGTCAGTTTTGTCATTTCCCTAATCAGAGTCGTGTCCTGCTCACGCATTCTTTTTCTTACTATCCCCCAATAAGAGTCTTGTTAGAGTCTCTGTTCCTGGTGAGTATTACTCCGACGGATCGTCTTTTCTTCTGTGTGAACCATATATTCTCCACAGAATTTGCTTTTGCATGCATACATCTGCATCATGAGGTCTCTTAGGGACCAAAATTCGTCTCATTACTATTATTTAAGCCCATTCTATCACGTCGAAATGAAGATTTCTAAACTTCACTTCTCCGGATAGAATGACCTTAAATAGGGGCATCTGTAAGACCCCAATTTTGGCCCTAAGATCCCTCATGGTCCATATCATATCATATCATGGCCTCAAGGATCAATGCATACCCTAGCTGTCCTCCTAGTGGGTGGGATACCTTGTGAGTGTGGTTCTTGATCACCAAGCATGTATTGCATTTGTATATCATTGCTTTTCATATGTTTACTAACCAAAAGTACAAAAATATCGTCATCTAACCATGTTGCTTGCAGCTGAAGCAATCATCAGTCAAACAGTCAAATCAGGCCTTGAGCAATTGATGGTGACCATTCTTGAAGAATTTGGACACCATGATCATTCATAAAGAGTTCATATAACTTGTGATATCATTTGGAATCAAGATCTCATGCGAAAGAGGCTTGGAATTCATCAGAACTTGGCCCAGTCAACCAAAAGTCAACAGAAGTCAACTGTGGATTTAATCAGTGATTTGATGATTGGAATTGGTTGGAATGGTCTCATTCATGTATATATAAGCTTCATTTGGCATTTCAAAGGTCAAGGTTGAAGGAATTGAAGTCAGACAGACAGTTTCCCAAAATGGCAAGCGGACCTGTAATTTCAGCTGCCCAAAATGGAAAGTTTTTGACCTCAAAAACAGAAGTCCAAGGAAGCTTCAAATGAAAAATTGTTCAACATGACAGATGTAGATCTTGTTCTTACCTTTCCAAAAAGTCCAAGAACTCAAAAATCCAATGTGTGGTTTGCAAGATATGATCAGATGAACTTCAAAAAAGACCCGTAATCGGGAGGGCATAACTCCCACATGGTTTATCCAAATTGCAAGTTCTTTATATGCACAAACTCCATTTAATATGTGCTTTCATGGTGCATAATTGGATTTCTTTAAAATTGCTCCATGCAAAATGCCATTTTTGAAGTGAATCAATTTAAGGAGAGGGGCAAAATGGTCCACATTTGAAAATATTGGGAATTTGCAAATGAGGCCAATACCAACAGCTCCCAAATGATATTTTGGACTTGTTTCAAGTGTTAATTTTCTGCTGAACTTGCTTCTAAGCATTGAAGAGAAAAAATCCAAAACACACATAAAGCCATTTTGCTCTAATTTTCAATTTCCACTAATTAAGATTAAGTATTGGATTAAGGATGCATATATATTACTAATCCTTAACAGAATCATAACTCTAATCACAATTCTCTAATCACAATTTGCACAAACACACTTCATGGCATAACAGAAAATCAAACTGAAATTCTCTCTTCTTTTTCTCAATTTTTTTGCTCAAGAAACTTCAATAACATTTTTGGCATCAATTGATTTTTGGATTGATCTTGGAGAATTCTCTGCATATTCATCATTGTTAGGTAGTGTGAAATCTCTGTTTGCAGGTTTTGGAAGGGAAAAAGTGGAAGATTCCTTGAACGTTCTTCACCATTGAAGCAAGTGCAAGATCCATAACAGTCCGAAATTCTTGATGATCCAAGCACCTTCGAGCTACAAGAAGTGTTCCACGCACCTCCTGAAGTGATTTGCAACACCTGTTTCGCACCCTCAAGCTCCGAAATTCGCCGACTCCATTGCCGTCATCAAGAAAAGGTTGGAAATCGAAATTCGCAGTAGCTTCAATTGAGTTATGGCTGTTGTAGATTATGCTTCGTAGAGTGTATATCAAATTGTAGCATTAGAAATTGTTGGATATTGGTTGAGCTATTGCGATTTTAGGTTTTTCGACGCCGTCCGTTTCTTTCCTTCGATTCGCATTATGTAGTAAGCTATTGTTGAAATTGATTATGGATTCATGCTCCTGAGGACGAGCCGGTTCGACCGGTGTATAGATTGTGAATTTCCGTCGCGATTTGCTCGAAACCGCTATCGCCGTTGAAGAACACACCGGCTGCGCGAAGAAGACGATGAACATGGCCTTGCACTTCCGTGTTTTTCCTCCCAGATCGCATCCTGACCGTCTATCCATTCTGTTTGAAACGGTGGCGTTTTAGGCTGGGCATAAAAAATTACAGCATTGCCACTGGCTTCACATTAAATTAATAAATCCAATAATATAATTCAAATAATAATTAAATAAATATTTTAAACCTTAAAAAATTCATATATGGCTCAAAAATAATCCAAAAAATACCATACTTTTTTTGTTAATCTTTAATTTTTCTCTACTATTTTATAAAAATCAAAAACAAAATCGTGCTTTGGAAAAAATATAATTGGACTTAGAGATACCTTTAATGTATGCTATTTCCATATGAGTTACCGTTTTAATTCCCTAGACCACATAATACATCCAAATTAAGTGAAAATTGAGACACTTGTTCTAGACATCCTTCTGGATTTTTTGACATAGGTTTGGAAAAATTTTAGCCTATGGTTTATTATATATGAATTATTGAAGTTGGACATGTATATATGTGACATAGTTTGGTATGCTGAATTCCCCAAATATTCTCCTATACTTCCCATTGGCCAATGGCCTAATTTTTTGCATGAAGCTTGTTTAACATGTTTGCTATCACTGTGAATTTTTGTGGATTTTTACAATCCATTTTCGATTTGATTCGTATTTTTTCTTGCTGCCTAGCATGTTAGAGTTCCATAGGTGTAACCTTTAGCATTTATATCGCCATATCCTCATAATTAATCCAATGGACATGAAACTTTGTAGGATAGTTCTTAACATGTTAAGGTAGCTTTTGGCTTTGGTCCCATGAATTTTGAATGTAACAATTGCTGTTTGCCATTAGATGGAAGTTGGTGTATAATTTTTGACTTCATTTGATGTAGTTTTTGCATGCTGTACCATGTTTAATTAATTCCTATTGATCTATTAGTCCAAATGACTTGAAATTTAATATGTGACTTGTTGAATGCCTTCTGGTTAGGATAGAATTTTTGTGGATTTTTTGGATCCTTTTTGACATGTGGTTGGATGTGATCTTGCTGGTTGTTTGTATGAGACTCCATATTGCACCTTTTGCCTTCCATGTTGCATAAATTAAAATGTGTACATAGTTTGGACAAGGGACCAATTGGGATCCCTTTGTTATTGATATTACTTGAATTTGATCATGAATTGGCTGCTGTTTTAAGATTTTTCCATCTTTTTGACCCTAGGCTAGTCCTAGTGGTCATGTTACTTACATTTGAAGTTAATTGTGCCTTTTCAGGTTAAGGAGTTAATGATTAAGGAATTTGCTCCACATTATGGATTGTGTTACTTGACACATATGACTAATGTATTTGTTTTGTAGGATGTTTGAACTTGGTTCATGTGAGCCTTGTGCTATGCACATCATTATTTGTATAATTGTAATGTGTTAATTGATTCTTATGTTGTTATCTGTTTATGAATGGGATGCTGATTTTATTGGATTGTTTCCAGGTACCCTTTAGTCGCTCAGTTCTCTTAAGAACTTGCATTGCTTTGCTTATAAGCAATTGGCATTGAGGTATAGAACCTTCTTCTTCATGTAGTCTGGAGACCCGGCCCGTTATTTGGTCGGGCAAATTGTCTGAAGTCCTCCTTAAGAGGCATTGATTGTGTATGTTTATATTTGTCCCAAGCAGGAAAAGTCCTCATTTGAGGCAATTGGTGGAAGGTAGAGATAAGTAGCCTATCTCCCACTATTCAGTGAGTCTTCTCATTGCTCCCATTACATGGTTGTAGCATCGAGATCCCAACCCAAGATCTATCGAGTCTATATATCGGGGAAAGAGTTCCATCTTTCTGAACTCCCCCACATTCTTATATTTACATGCTCTCTCGAACCTGAGATAGAAGCAATGAGGCACACCCCTCATACCCTTTCATCTGCTTCACCTGAGCCCCTCAATGGCCAGGTTAAGAGCGACACTTACCTCTTACAGTGGACTTTCATAGTCAAACCCTTTTGCTTGAGCCTCATTGAATGGTTATAGCGTGTGCTACTTGAATTTATGTGATTGATTACTTGATTCATTTATACATGATTACTTGATTGCCATTGTGCATTTACCATCATTGATTGCCATTGTGCATTTATCATCCTTTGTTTGCCATTAGTGCATGATCACTTCTTTTGTCCTTGTGACATTGATTACCCATTGAGGAACCAGTTATAAGTCCCTGTGAGTTGGCATCTGTTCCCATGACATGGAAGGGGTAGAGTGTAAGACCTCATTGGTCACTCATACCCATTGCCTCGAGCATTGTTGTTGTATGTGAGGATTCATTGTAAGTCCCTGTGATGTGGCATTTGTATTCCTAGGATCATACTGTGGAGGTTAACATAAGTCCAGATGGATTGGCAGTTGACTTCCCTGTTTTGTTTCTGTTTTATTCTGATGGAGATTAGTGTAAGTCCATAGAGTGGCTTCTGATATCCTTACTTGTTTTAGGAGACAGGTATAAGACCATCGAGTGGCATCCAGTATCCGCTTTTATTTACTTTCATCTGTTACCATGTTCATATCATTGCTCAGTTGTAGCCTATTCCTAAGGACGCACTTGAGTCATCTTCTATATGACTTCAAGAGGCGGACCCTTCTAAGAAGTTTTACATTCCACCATTATCCATTCATCCCATTGTGTCCTACCTTTTCACACATGTTTTAAAAACTTGAAATAAATGTTGTGCAAACATTCTCACTCTTTCCAAATTAGAAACTTGGACCTTAAGTCCATGATTTTCCAAACTTCATTTTTGTAAATACTTCATTTTGAATTGACTTTAATCATACTTTGACCTTTTTGTAAATAATCCAAATAACTTCACCCATTCAAATGATTTTGTGGCTTTGTCCATGTTTGTTAAGTTTTCATACATTAGCTATAGGTTTGATTTACCCTAGTTGGTTGATATTAATCTCACCTATTTGTCCTTAGTAGATGAATTGTAAGTCTTCCTTGCTTATTATAGGGTTAACCCCTCTCTAGAAAGTTGAAGCTTTTCTCACATGGTGGACGTTGTTGTTTCTTAAGGTTGAGTTTTCTCCCGTGGGTAACGTAAGACCTTTGCGCTTGTGTTTTAAAATTGAATCCACTAACTTTTGGAAGTTTTTAGCCGAACTACGGCGTTTTGATCCTTACCTTTGATGGAAGGTACGTAGGCAACGGGTTCATCCGTTCAAACCCAATAATTAATTTGTACATTCTTTCCTCATCATCCCAATCATGTTTGCACGATGTTTATGTCATGACAAATAATAATTTTCAAACAACAAAGTGTGAAAAGGGCTCCCTAGGAGTACCTAGGACGCATTGGGTGCCTAACACCTTCCCATTGCGTAATTTACCCCTTACCCAGACTCTCTGATCTTTTATTAGTTTTCTACGTGTAAAACTTCTTAGGTTTTTGTTCGCTTTTTAACCAGTCCTTAGGATAAATAAAAGTGCGGTGGCGACTCTATGTTATTGTATACTTTGCTTATGATTTAATCAATAGATCATATAGTAACGAATACACCGCTACACCTCCACCACCTTACAAACCACCTATACCTTACCCTCAAAGGCTTGTTAAAACCAAAGATGTAGGCCAATTTAGAAAATTTGTTGATCTCCTTAAACAATTAAACGTTACAATTCCGTTTACCGAAGCTATTACGCAGATGCCCTCATATGCTAAATTCTTAAAAGAAATTCTTTCTAATAAAAGGAAACTTGAGGATAGCGAAACCGTTACACTCCCTGCCGAATGTAGCGCTATAATCCAAAACATGCCCCCTAAACTCAAGGATCCGGGTAGCTTCTCTATACCCTGTCACATAGGAAAATTTGTCATCGACAAAGCCTTATGCGATTTAGGAGCCGGAATTAGCGTTATGCCTTTATCCATATGTAAGAGACTGGAAATGGGAGAATTAAGACCGACCAAGATGTCTGTACAACTAGCAGATCGTTCCATCAAATATCCTGTAGGAATCCTTGAAAACGTTCCCGTACGCATAGGTCAGTTTTACATTCCCACTGACTTCACAATTATGGACATTAGAGAAGATGATACTACACCTATTATACTAGGAAGACCATTCTTAGCAACTGCCGGTGCAATCATAGACGTAAAACGAGGAAGACTCACCTTCGAAGTAGGTGAAGAGAAAATTGAATTCATTCTTTCCAAATTCTTGAAAGCACCTGCAATAGAAGATACATGTTACTTCATGGATATCATCGATGAATGCATAAAAGAAGCAGAGTCAGGAGAAGACAAATCATCAGACTATCTTCTAGAAGACAAATCTAAACAATGCTTAGCAATAACACCAGATCCTACGCAGAGTCTTAACAAACCAACCCCTGATTTGAAAACACTTCCCAAAAATCTGAGATATGAATTCCTAGACTTAGAACTTGAACGACCTGTGATAGTCAATGCAGATCTAGGAAGACTCGAAACAGAAAAACTCCTACATATCTTAAGAAAATATCCAACCGCACTAGGATACCACATAACCGATCTTAAAGGAATAAGCCCTTCTATTTGTATGCACCGCATCATGTTAGAAGAAGACGGTAAAACCTCTAGGGAACACCAGAGAAGACTAAATCCGATCCTAAGTGAGGTAGTAAAGAAAGAAATAACCAAGTTATTGGAAGCAGGTATTATATATCCTATATCTGACAGCAAATGGGTTAGTCCTGTACACGTTGTACCAAAGAAAGGAGGCATAACCGTTATTGAAAACGAAAAAGGAGAAACTATAACTAAACGAATCGAATCGGGATGGAGAATGTGCATTGATTATAGGAAACTAAACAAAGCAACCCGAAAAGATCATTTCCCTTTACCATTCATTGACCAAATGTTAGAACGATTAGCTAAACATTCACATTTCTGTTATTTAGACGGTTATTCAGGCTTCTTTCAAATACCAATTCACCCTGATGACCAAGAAAAGACAACATTCACATGCCCTTTTGGTACATTCGCTTATAGACGAATGCCGTTTGGTCTGTGTAATGCCCCTGCAACTTTTCAAAGATGCATGATGGCGATTTTCGCCGACTTTCTCGAAAACATCATGGAAGTATTCATGGATGACTTTTCTGTATACGGACAAAGTTTCGAAGAATGCCTTGAAAACCTGGAAAGAGTTCTTGAACGATGTGTAAAAGTAAACTTAGTACTTAATTGGGAAAAGTGCCACTTTATGGTACAAGAAGGAATTGTTTTAGGACACATCATCTCGAACAGAGGAATTGAAGTAGACAAAGCCAAAATAGAGGTAATCGAAAATCTTCAACCCCCAAGAACCGTGAGAGAAGTACGAAGCTTTTTAGGACACGCCGGTTTTTACCGACGATTCATCAAAGACTTCTCTAAGATAACTAAACCCTTAACCGGACTATTAATGAAAGATGCTGAATTCATATTCGACGATAACTGTTTAAAAGCATTTCAAACTCTTAAACAAGCATTGATCTCCGCACCCATTATGCAGACACCAGACTGGAATGAACCTTTCGAGATAATGTGCGATGCCAGTGATTATGTTGTAGGCGCTGTCTTAGGACAAAGAAAGGATAAAAAGCTTCATGTTATATATTACGCTAGCAGAACCCTGGATGAAGCACAGATGAATTATGCCACAACCGAGAAAGAACTCCTAGCAGTAGTATTTGCGCTAGATAAATTTCGTTCTTACTTGGTAGGAGCCAAAATAATAGTTTACACCGATCACGCTGCTATCAGGTACCTTCTAACAAAAAAAGATGCTAAACCTAGACTCCTAAGATGGATCTTGTTACTACAAGAATTCGACTTAGAAATCAAGGACAAGAAAGGAACTGAGAACGTAGTAGCAGACCACCTCTCTAGACTTGAGAACCTTGAACCAGAAAGAACATCCATTAATGATGATTTCTCGTATGATAAACTCATAGCTACTTTGGAAGAGAACAACTCCGACATGCAAGTAGAAACCACCTTAGCTATATCTGTCATACCATGGTACGCTGATCTAGTCAATTATTTAGCTGCCGGAATAGTTCCACCTACTTTATCTTACCAGCAGAAGAAAAGATTCTTCCACGACCTAAAACACTATTACTGGGATGATCCCTTACTTTTCAAAAGAGGCCCCGATGGTATTTTCCGTCGATGTGTACCCGAAGAAGAGGTAGAAAATATAATCCAACACTGTCACTCTGCGCCTTATGGTGGACACACAAGTACATCCAAGACCTGCTCTAAAATCCTACAAGCTGGCTTTTATTGGCCAACTATATGGAAGGACGTACATGCGGCTATTAAGGAGTGTGACAGATGTCAACGCACGGGAAACATATCTAGACGTGACGAGATGCCACAAAAAGGTATTTTGGAAGTAGAGATTTTTGACGTGTGGGGAATAGACTTCATGGGACCGTTTCCATCCTCTTTCGGTAACAAATACATACTCGTGGCGGTTGACTACGTATCAAAGTGGATCGAAGCTATAGCTTCTCCAACTAATGACACCCGAGTAGTAACTAGACTCTTTAAAAATATAATATTTCCGAGATTTGGCATCCCAAGGATAGTAGTCAGTGATGGTGGATCGCACTTTATATCCAAGGTACTCGAAAAACTACTACTTAAATATGGAGTGAGACATAGGATAGCAACACCTTACCACCCTCAAACCAGTGGACAAGTGGAAGTATCTAACAGAGAAATCAAGCAAATACTAGAAAAAATGGTCGCCACTTCAAGGAAAGATTGGTCATTGAAATTACCAGAAGCTTTATGGGCATACCGAACCGCTTATAAAACTCCCATAGGGACGACCCCATTTAAGCTCATTTATGGAAAATCCTGTCACCTCCCGGTAGAATTAGAACACAAAGCCTATTGGGCTATTAGAAATTTAAATCTGAATTACAAAGCCGCCGGTGAAAAGAGAATCCTTGACATAAACGAATTAGAGGAACTCAGAAGAGACGCCTATGAAAATGCCAAAATCTATAAAGAAAGAACAAAACAATGGCATGACAAGCGTATATCAAGGAAAATCTTCAAGCAAGGCGACGCAGTACTCTTATTTAACTCCAGACTAAAATTATTCCCGGGAAAACTACGATCCAGATGGTCAGGACCTTTCCATATCACTAAAATCTTTCCCAGTGGAGCGGTAGAAATAAAAGGACAATCTACAGAACCGTTCACCGTAAACGGGCAACGTCTGAAACATTATCACTATGCGGAAACCAACGAGGATTCGCAAATTCTACACTTAGACGAAACGCCCCCAGGACTCATAGACAATATTTAACAATTTCTTTGTCGAGCTTGCGACATTTAAACAAAGCGCTTAGTGGGAGACAACCCACAAATTAATCTGTTATTTTATTATTCTATTATTATTATCATTTCTCTATTTTTCTCTTAATTATTCTTTTAATTTCTATTTAGTATTCATTATTGATTTATTCAAAAAGAAAAAAAAATATATCTATATATAATAATAATAATTCTTTTCTTCTTTCGGCATTTGGCCAAATCCTGACTTAAACTCATGTTTTCTTTTCTCTAGTTAACACTAACCAGATGGGACATTTTGACCGTATGGGTATCAAGTTCAGAGGAATGGCTCAGAAACGAAGGTTTGAAGAACTAGCCACTAGAGAAATGCTACCTAGTTTATATGCTGATGATTGGGCTATGACTGCCCTTGGACTGAGACAGAGTGTCCTGTTTTTGCTGAATCAGATAGGATGGGAGACCTCCCCTATCCTGAGACATTTCACCACCTACCGGAGACTCACACTAGAATTCCTTAGTTCATTAATCTATCTACCTAGCCATGGAAAAGGAATTACCAGAGGTTTTATCCAGTTCAGAATGTTCAATATGGAGTACCAATTTAATATTAGAGACTTCACCAACCTTTTGGGTTTTCCTACCTCCTTTGATACATTCACTATAAGCCAGGAAGAACTTTTTGAATATAGAGAGCTTGAACACTTTTGGGGTAAGCTGACTGGAAATGATGAGCCCGAAGAACATGAGTTTCTCTCTGGAAACATACATAACCCGGCTTTTCGCTATTTCCATAAGATCCTGACCCACACTTTATTTGGGAAGAAGCCAAATAGTACTTCAGTTTCACGTGATGAACTTTTCATCATATTTTGTGCTTCCCAGAACCGTCCAGTAAACGGTGCTACTTTTATGTTAGCTAATTTGGACCACCTTATCCAGGATGAGAGAGCACCCATTAGAATAGGCGGTTTGATCACTATGATAGGTAATGCTATTGGATTACGTCAGCCTATGCTTGACCTGAACCCTTTTTGTGGCATTACCACTATGAGTATACCTTTCCTCTTCAACACTATGTTTATAGCAAACATAGGGTCTGATGAGTTTGAGCTTGTTATTGATAACCAGGTTCTCTGCCTATTCACCCTGCCCGATCCTAGGACTAGTGTTCATAACCAAAGGAACTGGCTCTATAACCTGAATGAAACCCCAACTCCTGCTGGATCCACTGAATCCATCCAGGATTATGAGATTTGTGATGACTATGAGCACTATGTTGACCATATCTCTCTTGCTGAATCTGACCCTCAGACTCCATCTGGCTACCATGATATTGATCCTCCTCCTCAGCCTGTCCTGACCGAAGAATCAGCTATGCCTGATCTCCGACATCATATGCCAGGAACAGATATTAAAACCGTCATTGAAGCTTTGATGTCAGAACAAAACGCCCTCAGGGAAGATTTCCACAGCTTGAGACTTGCAGTCCTAGAACACATGAGCAGTACGGCAAGTCAGTTACGTATGTTACGGCATCATGTTAACTCTTTTACTCCTCCGGCCAGAGATCCGAAGATAGATGGAATTTAGTTATTTTTCCTTTCTAAGTTATTTAGTTTTAGGCTAGATTTTTTCATTAATGTTATTTGAATTCATGTTTATTTCTATTTCATTTCAATATTTTCCTTTCCTGTATTACATTATGATCCTTTTTATTGAAGCCGTTTAGTTAATTTTATTTTATGCAATGGCTATGTTCTCTACTCTTACTTAGAATGAATTATTATTATGTGAAGTAGAATAGCATGCAATACAAATTAATTAGCTAAATTAATTAGAACAATCTAAAAACCAAATAAAACAAAAACGAAATAATCAAAATATAATCATCTCCTAATTAAGTCTGTGTAGCGCTACTGAAGAAGCCTTGCCAAAAGAACTGTGTGACGAGCGTCACACGATCCATGACGAACGGCACGCAACACTCTTGTTACGACCGTCACACCCTTGTGACGAGCGTAACGCCTCTCAGACATGTGAACGTTAGGGAGCCGTTGGAGACGAACGTTACACCCCTTACCTTTTTACATTCCCCTCCGTATGTTTAACACCGAGTACTCTCTAACCCAACGCGAATTGAGTGCCATGCTACATTTTCCCACAGAAGGTCTGCTCCATGCCAGAATCCCTCCAACCTCAAACTGGAACACAGTTCTAGTTTTCGACCTTTTTAAGAAAATTTCCGGTATAAATACCTACAACTGGGAAGAACTCCTTCTCTCCCACATCCATAACCCCACCATCCGTTATTTTCTTCGTATCCTGCAAAACACACTCTTTGGAAGACCAAACAACAGTAAGGTCAACTCAAAAGAACTCTTTTTCCTCCAGTGCGTTTTCGAATCGGATACTACGGTAAACGCCGCCTCTTTTCTCTTTCATCATATCCGCACCTTATGTGCTAGAGGCCGGCAACCCTTTATAATTGGTGGATTAATAACCTCCATAGCACTTGGCCTGAACCTAGGGGATAAACTCCAAACTTTAGAATCCCTACCACCCCTGTCTATGGATATCAGCTATTGCCGCTCCAGCCGCCTGATTAAAAACAGAGTAGGCGGAGGCTATTATCTTATGGTGAACAACCAAGCTGTCCCAAGTGTTGTGCTACCCAATACCACCCTAACCGATGTCACAAACCCGGACCGCCACCTCTACGATCTTAGCGCTCCTGAACTCACCGAGCCTTCACAAACAAACCAGCAAACAGATGAGTTTGAAGAAATGGAACAAGGTGATCATCCGCCAACACAACAATCAGTCCCGCTCAACCCTTCCAGTAATGCAGCCGGCCCATCCTCCCAACGTCGTCGACGAAGACGACCTGCGACCAACGACGACATTATGGATGCTATCGATGGAATGCAGGCACAGAATGCAGATATGATGCAGATGATGCGTCAAATGCAACAGCAACAGGATGCTCGGAGTGCCATAACCGACCAGCGGTTTACTGAGTTGTTTAGCAGATTCGACAGCTTAGACATACGTCAAAGATCACCAGGACCAAGAACCAGAGGTGGAAGGCAGCCTTAATTGTATTTTTCTTTTCATCTCCATTTTGTATTTCTTTCCCTTAAAACATCGAGGACAATGTTTAGTTCAAGTATGGGGGGGAAATTATTCTTTCCATTCTCATCTTTGTTTCAAGTATGTACTCTCCCTTTTCATTGTTATTTCCCTATAAAAAAAAAAAAAAAAAAAAAAACAAAATATTTTTTTAAGTTAAGTCCCGAATGTGAAAAATTTTCTATTATCTATTTCCCTCAACTTTCTTGAGCCATAACAAAAATTTTAACACACCCAATAAGTATAAAGGTCGCCTACTCTATAAAATTTGAGTGAAATCAAAACAAAATCATTACCATAACAACGCTCTGAGAACCTCAATATGTTAGATCAGGATAAGTACCTATTATACCGAACTCCTTGAACTTTTAGTTCTATGGTAACCCCAAGTAGTTTATACAGAAGTCAGCACCATCTTAATAGCAAACTACGTGGAGAGCCGATGAATATAAGTGAATGATCCCCAAAGTAACATGAAATATACGAATATATCAAGAAATGCACTAATTAAATTAGGTGATCCTTACCAGATCATTTAATCTAAAGGTTGCAGATCATGCAAAAACACAATATGAAAGATCCATTATGAGTTGGTTCAGTAGGAATCTGGTACTGAACTCGGTAGGGCGGACTACGGTTCGATCCCCCGCAATTTGCAATGGGCTGAATAATGAAGTTATCCGACTTATGTACCAGAACTTCTAGCTAAAAACGGATCATAATCACTAACCGGTTACTCCACTATGTGCGCGAAAAGATAAAGGGCTTAATGTGATTTCGCTAGAATGAAAACGGGTAAAATAAGACTAAAGGAACCAGGATAGCTATCATAGGGTACTTGAACTGATTGGCATAAGGTAGGGTTATCTAAGTTGTGACGGTAGTTGTTGATGTCGAGATTAAACTCAAGTCCTCCTAAACAAAAATCCATTGGCAACCTAGTACGAATTGATGTGCGCTTTAAAATTTCATCTGGCTAAAAACTTTTAACAAGTTCTATACTGAATTTTGCTTGAGGACAAGCAAAGATTTAAGTATGTGGGAGTTTGATAACACGAAATTATATCGCTTTTTAAGACTTAATTCAATTAAATTATATTATCATTTACGCTAGTTTATCTCATTTTATCAGATATTATGCAGTATTCCTCTTCTATTTATATCAGGTACCCATTTTGAAGCAAAAGTGAAAAAGGGAAGAAAAGGAGGTGTAAAAAGGAACAAAAAGGAGAGAAAAGGAACCAAATGCCAAAGCCCAGCCCAAAGCGCACAAGTCACCAATGCTGTGCCTGTGACGGACGTCACAGGACGCGTGACGAGCGTCACGCGAAGTAGCCTTGTGACGGACGTCACACATAGCGTGACGAGCGTCACACAACTCCACTACCTTTTTGGCGCAAGTATCGCCCTCAGAAAGACTTGAAGAATAACGTTAAGGAGTTGGTCTCCTATATGCACGCCGTGGATATAGCCACGCTGAAGAATGGGAGAAACGGAATGCAGTTACCAAGGCTATTATAAATAGCCATCTCACAAACCAAAAGAGAGGAGGTTTTTGCACGCTCAGTTTTGCGAAAGCTCTGCCAAATTTTCCTTTCACGCCTTTGCCTATTTTTCTTCCTTTCCAGCATCGTTCACTTTATTTATTTTATTTTGCAAGCTTTATTTTCTTTTTCCCTTGCAATTTATTTTCCCCCGTTCTTAGCTTTTAGATATTTTTCGCGTAGTAGTTTCTACACCGGAAACTACTGTGCAACTTTATACCGGATTTAACCTTACGTTATATTCCAGTTTTATTTCCTTGATTTATTTTACTGTTTAATTGAAGAATCCAAGAACAAATCCTACCGGCTTGTGGAGGAGTGTTCAAGACCATTGTATTACGCATTCAGGTTCTTTAATCGTTATTTAATTTTTAATGTTTTATTCTATTGTTTATTTACATTGCATGCCTGGAATGAGTCTGTTTATGCATGATATAGATTCTTATTTATTTAGCATGTCTGGCTAATTTGCCTAGGTATCGGTATGTAAAGTAAGCAGAAAAAGGGGTCAAGACTAAGTCGGTCTATTCAAACTTAAAATTAGAATCAATCTTTTTATGGTCTTAACTTACAGGTTTAATAACAAGATTTTTTACAAAAGTAAAAGACATAAAGAAGTTGAAACCAACAGAGCGAGAGTTTGAGGTTTTAACTGGACAGTGTAAGTTAGTCATTAAGTCTATCTCAGGGCGAGAGCAAGTTTTGGAATTAATTAAATTCTGACTTTTTTCCAAAAAGTATTTTTAAAGATTGAATGTGAGGACGAGAGTTAAGCATTTAGATTTAATTGTATAACCTAAGTCAACAGAGCGAAAGTTTGAGATAAGGGTGTTTAAAACGGTCAGTATTTTCTTAAAAAGAGTTTCTGCAACTTTATTGTTTTCAAAATATGATTTTTGACTTAATTATAAGTGACAGCTACATTAATCTAAGATCATGGTTTCTTCAACAGAGCGAGAGTTTGAGATAAAACCTTTAACCAATAAAGTTAATCGAAACGATTTATTTTAAAACCGAGAGACCGACAAGGAATTGATTCCCTAGTTTTGACGAACTACATACCGATATCCGTTTTATTGATATTTAATCTAGATATTAGTTTAGCTCTTAGTTTTTCCCCAAACAATCGAACATTTTCACCTTAGCTTTACGTAGTAACTTTAGATAACGGTATATCGATTCATAAGTCCCTGTGGGATCGATATCTTTTAAAACTACGCGATAGAACTGTGCACTTGCAGTTTGTATCCCATTCTCGACTCACACAGTCGAGCGATCATGAATCATGGAATTCGGATTAACGGGCACCCCGTTACTGAAGATTGTCAGTATGATCAATTTTCTTTGCACGACGAAGCCCTCGAGACCACTCGCCGTATGGATGAGCTTGCTGAGAAGCTCAAATCTTTGGAGTCTCAAAATTCCTTAGGTTTTGATGTCACAAATCTTGGTCTGGTTCAGGGAGTAAGGATTCCTCACAAGTTCAAACCCCCTACTTTTGAGAAATACAACGGGGCTTCTTGCCCACGCACTCATCTCCAATCTTATCTAGGAAGGTTGGGAGCTCACACGGAAGATGAAAAGTTGTGGATGTACTATTTTGAAGACAGTCTAACTGGAGCTTCTCGTGAATGGTATTCTCATTTGTTTCGTACTACCATCAAGAGCTGGAAAGACTTGGCAGAGGCTTTTGTCAAGCAATATCAATACAACTTGGACATGGCTCCAAATTGGACCTTGTTGCAAGGTATGTCTCAGACTGCCAAGGAAACCTTTAGAGAGTATGCTCAGCGTTGGAGACAGATTGCTGCGTCCGTCCAACCCCCTATGTCTGAAAGGGAGATGGCGGACATGTTCATGAACACTCTTCAAGGCAATTATATTGAGAGATTGGCTGCTTGTCCGTCAATCAGCTTTGCAGAGATAGTAATTGTTGGAGAAAGAATCGAGAGTCTGTTGAAGATGGGCCGAATTCAAGACAATAGTGCTTCCAACTCATCAGGTCCCAAGAGACCGTTTGCTGGTGTCGCATCCTGCGAAAAAATCAACCGGCGAGCTAAAAATAAAAACACACACAGAGCCGCCACTGCGCGTTATTTATCCCAAGATAGGGAAAGGAAACGCTCAGAGAAACCTGGAAAGAACATGGTCTCGCGACCAGAGAGAAAGGGTAAGGGAGTCGGTTACGCAAGGGGAAGGTATTAGCACCCCTCACGTCCGTCGTACTCGACGGGATCCACGTCCTAGAATAAAGAAAAGGTTGCTAAACATCACACACACACACGGGGAACGCAGGTGGGGTTAAGAGGAACGAGCTCGATAAGGTATCGCACCTTATGCCTACATATCTTGTCTGGAACAAGAATCAGAGCCACTGTAGTTCGGCTTACGCACGCCAAACAATCCAAAACATACAAACAAGCAAGGGTGGCAAACATGGAGCCCGACAACCACTGGATGGAATTACGTCAGCATCCGAACCAAAACATGTACTCGAAAGGGCAAACGTGGAGCCCGACTGCCAATCACTGGGCTTACGTCGGCATCCGAACCCAAACACACAGTCAGATAACAAGTAAACACACGCAAAAAAGAAAAAGGTTGCCCGGAGTGGTCTCGCACGACCACCTGCCTACATACCTCGTCTGGAACGAGGATCAGGGCGATGTAGTTCCCCTGAAAGGGACTAAATTGCTAACCAGAAACCGGGGAAAGATACACAACTAGGGAGCTGAGACTCGAGCCTAATGTTGTCATGCATCGTTAACCCTAAGTTCGGTTTTCTATCCTACTTGCATAAGCAAACTAACCTAACCAGGAAAGAAGCTAGCACACAAGCATACAATCATATATCATCAAATGAGAACAGGTATCTCAAACAAGCATGTCAATCAGATATCCACATAACACGCACTATAGCCAAACAAGGGGGCTCAATCAATCAGGTTTGACTGCCTAAGCGAGTCGTCTGTACATGGTTTTGATTTGCTCTTAACCTTGCCATTACGAGGCTAAGGTGAAGCAGATGAAGAGGTGAAGTGAGGATCAGACCTCACAGCTCATATCCCTAACCAGGGAGAGCATCTGACAAATGAGCATGGGTCCAGAATAGGGGAACCCTCCTATACTCGATGACTCTGACACAACAGATCTTGGGCTTTTGATCTCAATGCTACAACCATGTAATGGGAGCAAAGAGAAGACTCACTGAATAGTGGGGGACAGGCTGCTTGTCCCTACCTTCCACCAATTGCCTTCTTTGAAGGACTTTTCCTGCTTGGGCTTGAAAATAAACAACCACAATCATTGCCTCTTAAGGAGGACTTCAGACATTTATTTGCCCGGCCCGGTAACAGCCGGGTCTCCAGACTACATGAAGTTTTAAGAAGTTACCTCAATGCAAATTGCTTATGCAAAGCAAAGCAAAGCAATAGTTCACAAGGAACTGAGCAACTAAAGTACCTGGAAACAATCAAACTCAGTCAGTACTCAAGCAGACAAACTGTAAACAACAAACAATTAACCAGTCAAACTATACAACACAAAGCAAGCTCAAGGCTTAAGCCCAAGCTTCAACACCTGCAAAACAATGTTATGTTAGTGTACAAACATCCACAACATCAATTAAAATCAACTTGTATCATTCTCCATGTACATTATGCTTTTGATCCTGAAAAACCAAGCAAACATTAGCAACTAGACCACTAGGCCAAGCCTAGGGTCCAAAAGCAAGAAAAAAGTTAAAACAGCAAGGTATCCACCATCCAACATCAAATTAACATCAAACAAGATCAAACATCATTGGTCTCATGTTTATATCATCCATCATGCTCAATTCATGCACAAAACAATCCATATGAGGTCAAATGAACCACCAAGCATACAAACAGAAGTATTGCATTCAAATCCCTATCAAAATAAATCCAAAAATTCTCAAATTAAATACACCTAAACAGGGGATAATCAAGGTCTACCATGTCAAATTTGAGCTCAATTGGGCAAATGGAACCATGTCAATGAAAATCATCAAAAACAGACACAATTTCATGCTTCAATTCACACCATCAATGCATACATCCAATTCAAAAATTCATATCTCATTGAAAACAAAAAAGAAATGGATGAGACCAAAACAGGGAGGTCACACAACGTGTCTAGTTCATGCATATCAAATTTCATGGCCATACAATATAATATGAGGATTTCCCAATCAATCTACCAACATGTATCACATGAGCTTGCAATTTCAATCACCAGAAATGAAAAATCATGATCAATTAGAAAAGGCAGTGAAAAATTCTACAAAAATTCATACAACATCCTAACATATCAACAATTCACCATGCCAAATTTCATTCAATTCTAACATGCATAGGTTATCCAATTAAATTCAACAAGTTGACATCAAGAGGTGTGACACAAATTGTCACACCTAAGTTCCAGAATTTGCTGCTCTCTGACCAGGTATCAAAAATTCATGAAATTTACATATAAATAATCCTCAATGAGTCAAGAACCACCACAAAAATTTTCAGCCATTTATTTTATGATATGAGTATTTCATGATCAAATTGCCAAAATGTATCAAAATGTGACATACATTAGAAAAGCCTATGCCAAATAAAATATTTGCCAAGCACAACTTTGACCAATAGGTCAAAAAAATCCTACACAAGTCAACAAAGTCAAGGAAAAAATCTCCATATTTTTAGGAATTTTTTACTATTTTTTATGGATTTTTTAAGGTCATTAAACATTTTTTAGAAATTAAATGAATTAATTAAAAAATGACAATGGCAATTCTGTAATTATTTGAGCGGGAGCGGGAAACACGAGTTTTGAATTTTCAAACTGAAAAATGGATCAAACGCATGTATTTCATCTCCTTCAACCTACAGATTTCCAGAAAAATCAATGGAGCTCAAGAACACCAAATTCACGAATCCTAACCAAAACTAACAAACTTATAGTCGTTGGAACCGTTACAACACGTAGAACACGAATCTCAACTCTAATCAAACTAAAACTTCCTAAATCGTGCGAATCGTTGAACTTAGGGTTTTGGATCATAACTTCGAGTCAAGATTTCTCAGCCTACGATTGATCATTTTCAATTCTAAGAGCAGCACGATGCTCTACGTAAGGCGTACTACAACACGCACACCTTAATTCTACGAAGCATTCAATTCGAATTTTGGATAAACCTGGAATTTGCAGTGATGAATCCAATGGAGTTAGCGCGCGATTCTCAGAAACAGCAGCAGTACAAGCTCCAGGCAAGGTGGTGTGATGCTCAGGTCCCTTCAATTTCGCTCCTACAGCTCGCAATCCGAAATCACCATGGAAACACCTTCATATTGAAGGTGAGAAAAACAAGAAAGGGGGGTTTGAATTGTTTGAAAAATAAGCGCTTTTGCAAAATGAAATCACACAATGATTTTATACTGGTTCGCTTATAACACAAAGCTACTCCAGTCCACCCGGCCAAGGTGATTTCGCCTTCAACAAGGACTTAATCCACTAATCTTGAAAGATTACAAACAACCCCTAAGAGAGAAGAAAATCTCTTAGTCCTCTCAAGTCTACAGACTACAAAGAGTCACTTGAGGAAATCAAATAAAAAATAGATACAAGATGTGTAATCTAGAGTGCTTCTAAGAAAGCAAATATTACAAACTTAAGAACAAATTTTTTCACTTGATAAGCAAAAGCTTAGTGAAAATCTTTGAAGAACAAAGATGTTTTTCTTGAGCGTGATATAATTTCAGTATAGTTTTGGCTAGTGATTTCTTGTATTTACTGAATGAGATTTCTTCATTATTTATAGGAGTTGAGGTAGAGTTGAAGTAGCGTTGAATCTGTTGGATATTGAGATGTAGTTACGCCATTCCATTAATAGCTTCTGCAGTAGACTTTTTCTCTTGGAAGTGACTACTTACCACAATTAGTATCTTCTCTCTTGGAAGTGGAGATTAACGTCTCTTTTCTGATTGAGGAAATCCATTTGCAGAACTTTAACTTGGCTTAAACGTTACTTCATCATGATTAACAATTCTGATTAGAGTCTTTGTGTATCTGGAGAAACTGGCTTCTGATGTTATCTCTTGAAAGTTCAGATGGCGCTGATAACTTCAGAATTTACAGAAGACATTTGTTCAGAGTCAGAGCTTCTAGACTTTACTTCATGTTCAGATGCTTCTGATACTTTGCAGTTTTGTCCAGAGTCAGAGCTTCTTGAAACGAGATTCCTCTTTAGATGCTTCTGATACTTGAGATATTGCATCTGATCTTGTTTTGCATCTGATGACATCATCAGATTTATTTCTTCTTTCTTTAGAACCCTGCACACTTAGAAACTTTTCGTTAGGGTGCCATTTTTGGTTTCATCCTTTGTTATCATCAAAATCATGGAGTCTGTTGTAGAACACTTTTTGTTCTTACAATCTCCCCCTTTTTGATGATGACAAAACAAATAAAATTATCAGATGAAACATGAAAAATATTAGATCAGATAAACAAAAGCTCCCCCTGAGTTAG
Organism: Lathyrus oleraceus; assembly: GCF_024323335.1. Taxonomy (NCBI): domain Eukaryota; kingdom Viridiplantae; phylum Streptophyta; class Magnoliopsida; order Fabales; family Fabaceae; genus Lathyrus; species Lathyrus oleraceus. The sequence goes on along the minus strand of NC_066583.1, from coordinate 152,964,116 downwards.
TACTAGGGAGTTCAGAAGTTCTTACCAGAGCTTTCCAAGCAATAAGATTTCTGAAAACTTTCTGCAATTTCTTAATTTTAATGTTAGAGTTATTTAATCAGAGCTATTATTTAAATCAGAGCTATTTATATCAGAACTATTTCTATAATTGTTGCAGAATGCTTAAGGTTTTAGACATAATTTTCATCAGAGCTATTTAATAATTTCTCCCCCTTTTTGGCATAATCAAAAAGGCATAAAAAATAAAAAAAAAGAATAATAAAGAGAAAAACACTTCATTAAAAAGCACAAAGGCAATCAACAGTCAAAACATTAGATTCAACAGAATATCAGAGCTAAAAAAGAAGACAGAAGCAAAAACACTAGGTAAGCAAACAAAATAAATCCTAAGTGCCTAAGGGTTTGGAGGTTGAGGAAGTCTCTGAAGCAACATGGCAAACATGTTCTGGATGTTTTCGTTCAGAGCATCTTGCTTGTCCATCCTGGCACGAAGCTCATTCTGATCTTTCTTGATCTCTTGCTGATCTTGCTTTATCTCTTTCAGAGTGTTAAGAATCAGAGGGATCGCAGAGGAAGACTCCCCCTGAATCAGAGCCTGCTGAGCTTCAGCTTCAGCAGCAGCTTGGGCTTCTGCATCTGCCTGAGCCTTGGCTTCAGCTTCCCGAATCCTTAGAAGTTCTGCTTCCTTTGCCAGTCGTTCTTCTTCCAACCTCTTAGCTTCTTCTTCAGCTTCCCTAGCCAATCTTTCTTCCTCTAACCTTCTGGCCTCAGCTTCTCTAGCCAGTCTCTCTTGGAGCCTTTCCTCAGAGTCTCTGATGTAGCCATTTCTGACTTGTTCAGAGATACTCTTCAGCCTATAAGACTCAGAGGTCATCCAACTAATGACTCTGTTCCAGTGTGTCCTAACAGATTTAGGATCATCACTAACTTCAGAGTTTTTAGCCAGAGACTTGATCTTCTGGACTGAGGCTTCTGCAACCTGTATAATGGCCTCCTCAAGGGTAGGTATGGTAAGTTCAGGTTCAGGTTCAGGTGAATGAGGTGGAGAGTTTTGAGGGCTGAGATTTAGAGGTTGAGGTTCAGTTTGTTGAGGTTCAGATTGTTGAGGTTCAGATTGTTGAGGTTCAGATTCTGCTTGAAGTTCAGAATCTGCGTCTGGTTGAAAACTAGGGGATGAAGCATATAGTGGATTTAGGTCTAAAGGGTCAGAGTCTGGGCCAGGTACAGCGGGAATGAATGGTGGAGTGATATTAGAGGTGAAAGGATCAGATGTTTGAGTTTCAGAGGGTAAGGTTGTTGTTTGTTGTGGAATAGAAGTTTGGAGGGTTGAGGTTACTTCAGTTGGTGTTTGAGTTTGTGGAGCGAAATTTTTAGCATAAATTTCAGCTATTGTTGGGGAGTTTGGGTCAGAGTGTTCTTGATCAGAGGACTCATGATCAGATAACTCTTGGTCAGAAGAAGGGGAAAGGTAAGGGGGTGATTCATATTCAGAGGATGAGGAGGAGCTGTGGTGATATAGTTGATTAGGGTCAGAGGTTGTTGTGAAATTTCGAGCAATTTTTAGAACAGGTGGAGGTTGAGAGGTTCTGGTGATTGAGGGAGGGATTTCAGAGGTAGTGAATATGGGAGGTGTTGGGAGAGGAGTAGAAGAAGCCATTACAGGTACAGAAGTAACAGGAGGAAGGGACTTACCAGAAGAAACATTCAGAGGTGCTGAAGCTTTGGTGCCAGAGGTTTCTCCAAGTCTGGCTTTCTTTGCCTTCCTTGCTTCCTCAGCTATCTTCTTCTCAGAAAGACCTCTTTTGTATCTGACCAGATCTTCTACAGAGTCCAGACAGTCTTCAAGGCGGAAATCAGAGATATCAATGCCTTCATCCAGACGATCCTGAAGGTAGATAGCAATGGCATCTCTGGGTTCATTCTTGAAGAACCTTTCAAGGCCATGAGGCATCTTCCTCTGATCCTTCAGAGCTTCCCAGGTTACTTCCATAGTGGGCTTGACTCTGATGTCTTTGATGATTCCCATACTCCTCAGATTTCTGGCATTCAGAGGCTTTCCCACATCAATTGCCAGATCATCCATACATCTGGTCTTCTCCAGAGCATCTACCAGCCCATGCTCAATGAAGATGTCAGAGAGCAATCTACCCAGAGGAATGTAGGATCTGGGCTTCATGTTATTCCTGGTTTCTCTGACTGAATCCCTCAGATATCTGAAGAGAAGAACAGGAAGGTTGATCGGGATACCCTTCTGAATACAGTAGAGGATGCATTTCTGATCAGCATTTATGTAATCTGAAGAGTTGGAGGCTGGACGATGATGGATTGTTCCCAGAATAATCTTCAGCCAAACTCGGAGGTTCTGATGAAGCTCCTTGTTCTTAGATGGGTTTCCTTCAACATTTGCTTTGAAGATTGTAGGGTTAATGACTTTTGTGATGCGCTTGGACCTTGGAGGAATGTTGTAAATCCTCTTACCTCCAGCTTTCTCCATATTCAGCAAAGAAGCAATAGACGCTTCTGTGATAATGATCTTCACTCCCAGAACAAAAGAAACGATGAACTCGTCATCAGCATCTGCACATCTCCAGAATTCCTTCACCAGTAGAGGATAGATTGGACCATAAAGCCTGTTGAAGTAGGTTTCCCAACCTTGCTTGCGAAGATCTTCAGTTAAATCAACGCCATTTCTTCTCAAATTCTCAAAATCCACCAGTGATTCACACAGAACATCCAAACCTTCAAAGGGAGTTGAAAGGTTTATGTGTTGTTCACGTTCAAGAATGTGAGGTTCTTTGTAGACTGGGGTTGTGGTAACGTCTACAACCATGGGTGTTTGAGTGTTTGAGGTTTGGGGGTTAGAAGCGGCTTCCATTTGTTGGGAGAAGTTAAAAACTGCTTGCTCTTGAGGATTCATGACGAAGATTGATGAAGAAGATGAAGAACTGAGAAGGTTGCAGAGAAAACTTCGAGAGAGGGTTTAGGGTTTAAGAGTGAGTGAAGAGTGATAAGTGTGTGAAATGTGAGAAAAGTGTTTATATACCTAAGGGTAAAACACATGCAAAACGACACATTTAATTGCGTTGGAACAGAACACAAGATTTGCACGCTAGGGGAGGAAAAATGATTATAGCTAATAAATGAATGTCTAATCCCAACAGTAAGCACACTGCTCGAGGAGATTTCAAGCGTTCTGACCTTTGATTTCTTTTGACAGCTGTCTAGAAGTTCTAGGGTTAGACGCATGTTCCCCACGTGTTGATGTTTCTGATCTTCAGGAATACCAACGGATTTCTGAAGATTTCTAACTCAGATATCTTCTTAACTTGGTAGAAGTATCAGAGTCAGAGGCAGAAGTGTATTTGTTTTTATCAGATTCTCATTTTACATGTTCAGAGCCAAATTTTACTCAGGGCAATTTTTAATGTTCAGATTTTCTAATATAAAACGAAATCTATCTTCAGCTAGAGGCTTAGTAAAAATATCTGCCCATTGATGTTCTGTATCAATGAACTTCAGCGTTACTATTCCTTTCTGAACATAGTCTCTAATAAAATGATGTTTAATTTCTATGTGTTTGGCTCTGGAATGTAGAATAGGATTCTTACTCAAACAAATAGCAGCAGTATTATCACAAAGGATAGGAATGTTACTCTCAAATATCTGAAGATCTTCTAGCTGATGCTTCATCCAGAGCATCTGAGTTGTGCATAGTGATGCTGAGATGTATTCTGCTTCTGCAGTTGATAGAGCGATAGTTGACTGTCTTTTGCTAGCCCAGGAGATTAGATTGTTTCCCAGAAGCTGGCAATTTCCAGATGTGCTTTTTCGTTCTATTCTATCTCCTGCATAATCTGCATCACAATAACCAGAAAGCCTATACTCTGATGTTTTCTCATACATCAGGCCCAGGTTAGGAGTTCCTTTCAGATACTTAAGAATTCTCTTAACAGCTGTTAAATGAGATTCTCTAGGATCTGATTGGAATCTGGCACAAAGACAAACGCTAAAGAGAATATCAGGACGAGTAGCAGTCAGATAGAGAAGAGAGCCTATCATACCTCGATAGAGCTTCTGACAAACCTTGTTGCTTACCTCTTCCTTTTCCAGAATGCAAGTTGGGTGCATAGGAGTCTTTGCAGAGTTGCATTCAGACATATCAAACTTCTTCAGAACATCTTTAATGTACTTGCTTTGATGAATGTACGTGACTTCTGGAGTTTGATTGATTTGAATTCCCAGAAAGAACTTTAGTTCTTGCATTAGACTCATTTCAAATTCTGCCTGCATTAACTTAGAAAATTCTTGGCAAACAGAGATATTAGCAGAACCAAAAATAATGTCATCAACATAAATTTGGCATATCATGAGATCATTTTCATGATTTTTACAGAAGAGTGTAGAATCAACTTTCCCTCTGATAAAATTTTGTTCCAGAAGAAAATTGCTCAGACGTTCATACCAAGCTCTGGGAGCTTGTTTAAGTCCATATAAAGATTTCTTAAGTTTGAAAACATGTTCTGGAAAGTTTGAATTTTCAAAGCCTGGAGGTTGATTAACATACACTTCTTCTGAAATATAACCATTAAGAAATGCACTCTTGACATCCATTTGGTATAATTTGATAGAATGATTAATAGCAAAAGATACAAGAAGACGAATAGATTCTAACCTCGCGACTGGAGCAAAAGTCTCATTATAATCAATACCTTCTTGTTGACTATAACCTTGAGCTACCAGTCGAGCTTTGTTTCTGACAACTTCTCCTTTCTCGTTCAGTTTGTTTCTGAACACCCATCTGGTTCCAATGACATGAGTGCCTCTGGGTTTAGGAACGAGATCCCAGACATCATTCTTGGAGAATTGATCTAACTCTTCTTGCATAGCTGCCACCCAATCATTATCTTGAAGAGCTTCATCATAGGACGTAGGCTCAATCAGAGACACTAGTCCCAGAGGAATATCTTCAGAAGTTCTGAAGGTAGATCTGGTTCTAACAGGTTCATCTTTGTTTCCCAAAATCAAGTCTTCAGATACGTTGCTACGACTCTTGACTTTCCTTGGAATTTCTGGAGATTTAATTTCTTCAGAGTCTGGAGTGACAGTTGCTTCTGGAGTTTTCTCAGATTCTACCAGAGTGATCTCTAAATCTGCAAACTTTTCAACTAGCTTTGACTTTTCAGGGTCAAGCTTATCATCAAATCTAACATGAATTGATTCCTCCACAATTTTGGTTTCTGTGTTGTATACTCTGTAGCCTTTAGAGCGTTCTGAGTATCCTAACATAATACCTTTCTGTGCTTTGGAATCAAACTTGTTCAGATGTTCTTTAGTATTTAATATAAAGCAAATGCATCCAAAAGGATGAAAATATGAAATGTTGGGTTTTCTTCCCTTACACAGTTCATAGGGAGTCTTATCCAGAATAGGTCTAATAGAGATTCTATTCTGAATGTAACACGCTGTATTTACAGCTTCTGCCCAAAAGTGCTTTGCTACATTTGTTTCATTGATCATGGTTCTGGCCATTTCTTGGAGTGTCCTATTCTTCCTCTCTACAACTCCATTTTGTTGTGGAGTTCTAGGGCAGGAGAAATCATGGGATATTCCATTAGAATCAAATAATTCTTCAAAATCTTTATTTTCAAATTCTCCACCATGATCACTTCTGACTCTAACAATTTTAGAGTCAAATTCTTTTTGCACTTTAGAACAGAAACTGGTGAATACAGAGTGAGACTCACTCTTGTGCCTTAGGAATTTTACCCATGTCCAGCGGCTGTAATCATCAACGATTACAAGTCCATACTTCTTTCCATTGACTGATGCTGTTTTCACAGGACCAAATAAGTCAATGTGAAGAAGCTCCAGAGGCTTGGAGGTAGAAACAACATTTTTCTTTTTAAAAGATGTTTTTGAAAACTTTCCTTTCTGACAAGCTTCACACAGAGCATCTGAAGAAAACTTCAGTTTAGGTAAGCCTCTGACTAACTCAAGTTTAGTTAGCTGAGAAAGTTTCCTCATGCTAATGTGGCCTAAGCGTCTATGCCATACCCATTGCTCTTCGTGAACTGACATTAAACATTTAACATTTTGATCTTTTAAATCAGAAAGATTTATTTTATAAATGTTGTTTTTCCTCTTGCCTGTGAAAAGGACAGAGCCATCGTTCTGACTAATGGCTTTACACGTTTTTTGATTAAAGATTACATCATAACCGTTATCACTTAATTGACTTATGGATAACAAGTTATGCATTAATCCTTCTACATAAAGAACATCAGATATAGAGGGAAGAGTACCATTACCAATAGTTCCGGAGCCTCTGATCCTTCCTTTCTGATCTCCTCCGAAGCCTACAAAACCAGCGTCTTTAAGTTCCAGGCTTTGGAACATAGACTTTCTTCCCGTCATATGTCGCGAGCATCCAGAGTCCAGGTACCATGACTGGTGTCTGAACTTTGCTGCATAGGATATCTGCAACATAGATAATCTTATCTTTCGGTACCCAGAATCTCTTGGGTCCTTTCAGATTAGTTTTCCCAGAGTTTCTTACAACTTTGGGTCTTCTAGCATTTTTAAATTTGTGTTCTTGTGTGTGTGTATAGTGGTATGAAAAAGGTGATTTAATTTGGTTACTGGTAGAAGTTTTATCAGAATCAGAATCATACCCAATTCCCCTTTTATTATTCTGACTTACTCCATAAATCATGGATGTCATAATACTCCTATCTATTCCACTCTTCAGAAACTTCTGAAAGGCTTCTTCATATTTATAAATAATTTCATTTGAAGTTTGTGGTGCTTGAGACAACGCTTCTTCTAATTTTAAGCTTTTTGTTTTAGCTCCATCTCTTTCTAACGTTAAAGATTTGATTGTATCTTCATGTGCTAGAATTGTTGTCTCAAGTTCACTACATTCTTCAGATTTTGCTTTAAGAAGGCCTTTAATGCTTTTAACTTTTTGTTTTAATTTCTGAAGAGAGGTAAGAGTTTCTGATAAACATGATTCTAAGTCAGATCTAGAAAGTTCAGAAAATACCTCTTCAGATTCTTCATCTGAGCTGCTGGATGTGGTAGCCATGAATGCTACGTTGGCTTGTTCATCAGAGTCAGATTCTGATGATCCTGATTCACTATCGTCCCAGGTGGCCATTAATCCCTTCTTTGTTCTGAAGGCATTTTTCTTGAAGCTTTCTTTCTTAGAGTTATCTTTCTTCAGCTTGGGGCATTCATTTCTATAATGACCTGTTTCTTTACATTCAAAACAAGTAATATCTTTATTAGGTTTACCTTTTGAAGTTGACTCTGATCTATCCCCTCTGGGTCTTGATCTTCTGAAGTTGTTGTTGTTCCTTCTTTTCCAGAGTTGCTTAACTCTTCTGGTTAGTAGGGACAGCTCTTCTTCATCATCAGAGTCTTCAGGCTCAGAGTCATCAGTATCTGCAGTTTCTGCCTGGAGAGCTTTGGTTCTGTCTGACTTCCGTCTTTCAGGTCTGGACTTCAGCGCCACTGACTTGTTCCTTTTCTGAGGCTCATCCTCCTCTAGTTCTATCTCATGGCTTCTGAGAGAACTAACAAGTTCTTCAAGGCTGATATTGTTCAGATCCTTTGATAACTTCAGAGCAGTAACCATTGGTCTCCATTTCTTTGGCAGACTTCTGACTATCTTCTTAACATGATCTGCAGTCGTGTATCCTTTGTCTAACACTTTAAGACCTGCAATAAGAGTTTGGAATCTGGAAAACATAGCTTCTATAGCTTCGTCATCTTCCATCTTGAAGGCTTCATATTTCTGGATCAACGCCAGAGCCTTCGTCTCCTTGACTTGGGAGTTTCCTTCATGGGTCATCTTCAGAGAGTCAAGTATATCTTTAGCCGTCTCTCTGTTGGTGATCTTTTCGTATTCGTTGTATGATATAGCATTTAGAAGTATTGTTCTGGCCTTGTGATGATTTTTGAACTCACGTTTCTGATCTTCTGACATTTTGCTTCTGGGAACTTCAGCTCCATTTAAGGTTGGAGGTTTGTATCCATCTGTGACAATGTCCCAGAGGTCAGCATCATAACCCAGAAAGAAACTTTCGATTCTATCTTTCCAGTAATCAAACTTTTCTCCATCAAAAACAGGAGGCTTGGCATTGTAAGAATCTTTCTCATTTGAGTGGGCCATTTGTTTTTCTCGCACTGGATCTCTCTACACGGTTAAGTGTTTGATTTGAAAATCAATAACAGAGCCGGAGCTCTGATACCAATTGAAGGTGAGAAAAACAAGAAAGGGGGGTTTGAATTGTTTGAAAAATAAGCGCTTTTGCAAAATGAAATCACACAATGATTTTATACTGGTTCGCTTATAACACAAAGCTACTCCAGTCCACCCGGCCAAGGTGATTTCGCCTTCAACAAGGACTTAATCCACTAATCTTGAAAGATTACAAACAACCCCTAAGAGAGAAGAAAATCTCTTAGTCCTCTCAAGTCTACAGACTACAAAGAGTCACTTGAGGAAATCAAATAAAAATTAGATACAAGATGTGTAATCTAGAGTGCTTCTAAGAAAGCAAATATTACAAACTTAAGAACAAATTTTTTCACTTGATAAGCAAAAGCTTAGTGAAAATCTTTGAAGAACAAAGATGTTTTTCTTGAGCGTGATATAATTTCAGTATAGTTTTGGCTAGTGATTTCTTGTATTTACTGAATGAGATTTCTTCATTATTTATAGGAGTTGAGGTAGAGTTGAAGTAGCGTTGAATCTGTTGGATATTGAGATGTAGTTACGCCATTCCATTAATAGCTTCTGCAGTAGACTTTTTCTCTTGGAAGTGACTACTTACCACAATTAGTATCTTCTCTCTTGGAAGTGGAGATTAACGTCTCTTTTCTGATTGAGGAAATCCATTTGCAGAACTTTAACTTGGCTTAAACGTTACTTCATCATGATTAACAATTCTGATTAGAGTCTTTGTGTATCTGGAGAAACTGGCTTCTGATGTTATCTCTTGAAAGTTCAGATGGCGCTGATAACTTCAGAATTTACAGAAGACATTTGTTCAGAGTCAGAGCTTCTAGACTTTACTTCATGTTCAGATGCTTCTGATACTTTGCAGTTTTGTCCAGAGTCAGAGCTTCTTGAAACGAGATTCCTCTTTAGATGCTTCTGATACTTGAGATATTGCATCTGATCTTGTTTTGCATCTGATGACATCATCAGATTTATTTCTTCTTTCTTTAGAACCCTGCACACTTAGAAACTTTTCGTTAGGGTGCCATTTTTGGTTTCATCCTTTGTTATCATCAAAATCATGGAGTCTGTTGTAGAACACTTTTTGTTCTTACACATATGACAGCTGCGAATCCAATCTCTTTCCACTCTAAACACCACAAACAGCTTGAGAGGATGATGCAAGGAGTTTAGATCAAAAAGAATTATGAAGATTGATCAACAATTGGTGAAGATTTTTGCATTTGAAGATTTTTTGTTCTTGAGGGTTTTGATGAATATGAGAGGTTTTCAGATCTGAATTTTGGTAATTGTGTATGCTGTTCTGATTAGCAAGTGATTTTGATTATATATGTGAGCTTAATCATTCACTAATCAAGTTAATTAGTTAAATGGTAATGTTAAGTGAAAGTGTCATTTTCAAAGGAGGGGTAAAATGGTCAATACACAATGACAGCTAATGCCAGCTGTTTTGACAGCTCAAGCAATCCCCAAATGACATATGTAATGTGTAGAAACTTGTTTCATGTCCATTGGTGGAGTATTTCCCAAAATCACATGTGTGTGGTAATTGATCCATTTTTAGCACTTTCATTTTTCAAGACAAAATCCAAACCATGTGCATTAACCATGAAATGAATATTCAAACACACTTAAAATGCCATTCCTGAGGTGTTGGAAAAAGTCCCATTCAAAAATTCCAATTATTTTGAAAGTTGGACAATTTTGCCCCTGGTCCAATTCAACTGTCCAGTTGAAAAGTGACTTTTTGCCTTGGCCATTTTTTGGGAAAATCCAATGATGAACCCTCAAAGTACATGTCAAATGGAGTTTGTGCATATAAAGAACTTGCAATTTGGACAAAGTATGTGGTAGTTATGGCCTCCTGATTACGGGTCATTTTTGAAATTCACTGAGCCATAACTCGCAAACCATACATTGGATTTTCAAGTTCTTGGACTTTTTGGAAAGGTGAGAACAAGATCTACAACTTTCATGTTGAACAATTTTTCATTTGAAGCTTCCTTGGACATCTGTTTTTGAGGTCAAAAACTTTCCATTTTTGGAAACTTCAGCTACAAGTCACTTTCTATTTTTGGCAGTTTTTGTCCTGACTTGATTTTCTTCATTTTTAAGCTTTGAGATGTCATTCAACACTTGTTCCAACATGAATGAAGTGCATCCAACTCATTTCCACCTCCAAATCCATCAGATCATGTACAGTTGACCACAGTTGACTTTTCATCTGACAGATGAATTTGGCAACGCATAGATCAAATTAAGCCCCAATCTTCAACTGAAATGGCTCAAGGGTGATACCCTAGCCTCAATAAGCACAATATAATCACATAATGAACCCCATCACCATTACAGACCCCATCTCCTGATCCAGCCCTGATTGGCCCAATACAACTGATTAGGGTCGACCAGTGGTCAAAACCCTAATCTCAAGGAATCTTCTTCAATCTTCTGATGACATCCAACCATGATGATGATGATGTATCATTGCAATCAAGATGAAGTCCAACATCCTTGGAGAATCACAAAACCTTAATTCACAGCCCAAACCTCAGATGGCCAGTGATCAATCAGTAAAACCCCTAGGCTTGCACTTTGACTTCCTCATCTTCTGATCAAGACTTGAGAGGATAGCTTGCACAATGTAACCACATGATATGCAATATGCAATGCCTAATGACCTAAAAATGTATGCAATATGTTAATGCTAGTCCCAAGAGAGGAGGGCAAATTTTGAGGTGTTACAGCTGCCCCTATTCAATCCACTGTGAACCTGTCGATACGAAATAGCCTCGGCTTTCGGATGATCAGGATGAAGAGTGATTGAATACCAAGAACAGACGAACAATTTGCACTCTGATGGGATATAATTAACAACGCCTGTCAGCATCGGCGAAGAAACAAACTCTGAAAAACGTCGACCTGGATACCAAAATAAATGGTAACTCAGGGATAACCATGGTCTGAACACCACACATCCACGCGGGATTATCATCCTCTCCCTTTTTTTCTCTGCTTTTCTTGGACCCCGAAATTTTCTTATCTCTTTTTCATTTTCTTGAACCCCGAACGTTTCTCTGCTTCTTTTTCTTATTTTCTTGAACCCCGAAATTTTCTCTGCGCAAACGATCCTCGGACCTCCGCATTTGAACCCCGCTCTCCTGTTTGCCAAATAACGAACCCCATTCTCCGATTTGAACCCCAGTCGCCTGACGATGACTCTCGATCGCCAGAATGAACCCCGTTCTCCAGAAAATGTATCCACATTTCCTTTTCTCCATTTGAACCCCGTCTCCAGAAAATGTATCCACATTTCCTTTTCTCCATTTGAACCCCGTCTCCAGAAAATGTATCCACATTTCCTTTTCTCCATTTGAACCCCGGAAAATGCCTCAGCACCTCCTTTTCTCCAATCTCTCGTGATAATTCCGCTGGCAACGACGGAACTAACACCAAACCACTCTGAGGGCGACATATCAGAGGGTACACCTTCACAAAAGAAGGTAGCATGTGTATCTCTTCCTCAGAAGACACCTATAACGACCTCCACTGGCATCCGCCAAAGCCTAAGGTGACACATGAACAGAAGACGATCCTAAGGACCTCATCCCGGATACAATCTTCAACTCCATTTCCATTTGAACCCCAGAAAATGCCTCAGCATATACTCTTCTCTGATTGAACCCCGATCTCCAGAAAATGTCGCAACATCTTCTTTTCTCCATTTGAACCCCGGAATCGCGCTGATCGCGTAACGTCTTCTGATATCATTTCCATCTCTGTCCGACAGAAACATTTCCTCCAATATCGCACTACTGGGGAACACTGCTGATCTGACGTCATGGTACCACACTCCTCAGAGTAACATTTTCAACCAGACACTGACTGATGACTGGGAGAAAACTCGACGTTTACTGGACATCGAACAATGATGTTGACAGGACATCGAACAATGATGTTTACAGGACATCGAACAATGATGTTGACAGGACATCGAACAATGATGTTGACAGGACATCGAACTGATGTTGACAGGACATCGAACAATGATGTTGACAGGACATCAAACAATGATGTTGACAGGACATCAAACAATGATGTTGACAGGACATCAAACAAGGATGTTGACAGGACATCGAACAATGATGTTGACAGGACATCAAACAATGATGTTGACAGGACATCAAACAATGATGTTGACAGGACATCAAACAATGATGTTGACAGGACATCAAACAAGGATGTTGACAGGACATCAAACAAGGATGTTGACAGGACATCAAACAATGATGTTGACAGGACATCGAACAATGATGTTTACTGACACCAAAGAAAGCTCGACCAGACACTTACTGATGACTGGGAAATACTGCTGCTCCAAAATCCCGCTGCAGAACTCCTCGGAGTATCGTCTTCACTGTCCGGCAAAACCAATCCTCAAGCGGTAACCACGGCTTGAATCGCGCTGATCGCGTAACGTCCTTTGATATTATTTCCATCTCTGTCCGACGGAAACATTTCCTCCAATATCGCACTACTGGGGAATATTGCTGATCCAATCATGAGGCTAAACTCTTCGGAGTAACATCTTCACCTCTGGGCAAAACCACCTCTCAAACGGTAACCACGGCTTGAGACTAGCTCTATGCTTGCAACAATGATGCATGATCTTTTTCTGCGTAATGTTCCATAATTATGGAAATGCTACGCGATTTATTATTTTTTCTATGCAATATGCCATGCTTACTCTACATGATGAATGCATAAAAAGCATCCCCCTCAAGGGACTCTTCTGAGGAGCACGAGACACTCTGTTGAGGAACTCGTCAATACTCCGATCTCCACCCTGCTAGGGGATAGCACTGTTGCTGGGAATAAGGCAACCCTTGCTGGGGAAGAACCTCCTTTGCACCCAATCCGCCTGAGAACCCGCTGGGGATAAGCACCACCAACACTCTGTGGGGATACAATAGCTCTTGACTTGCCGTGGATGTCAATCCTAACTCCGCTTCGGGAACACCCTCACAGATACCCGTTGACTTCACTGGGAAATACTCACAGAGACTCTGCTAGGGGAATAACAACCTCCAGACTCATCTGGGGAAACATCAATATGTCGCCTGCTGGGGATAACCATCCTGACCCTGCTAGGGAAATGCATACTACTCCGCTGAGGACAACCCATGCAATCCATAGGCAGAATCAGCTCAGCTGGGGATGCAAAATCTGTCCGCTACGGGAACTTGTTCAATCCTCTGGTAAGATGAACACTGTTGGAGATATATTTCTTTGAAAAGAACCCGCTCCACTCGGGGAGTAGCAACCTTCTGGCCTGGCTGCTGAGGAAACACCATTTTGAACCTGCCGGGGATAACCATCTTAACTCGGCTGGGGAATTCACAGACCTTGGATCTGCTGGGGAGCTAGTCCTATAACTCTGCTTGGGGACTTAGCTGGGAAATGAGAAAAATAGGTACAGAACACCCGTCGACTCGTCGAACCACAGTATTCACCTCCTAGTCTCGTATCAGCTTTCCACTTCTTGAGAATTTCCAGACTCGTCTGGACCTTTTCTGCTCCATCATCTTGTATTCCAAATCGCTCCGCGCTCGACGGAAAGCGTACTCCTGGGAATTATACAGAAATTTCAATTTTCCGACTTTGAAGAGTCTTCTTGATTAATTCCAAAGGTCGTCGTACGCCTCAACGTCTCTTCATCGTCCCTCTACCCATTCATCTCTGGTCAGACTCTGCGGGGAATTTCAACAGACTTTCAAATCTTCCGACTTTGAAGAGTCTTCTTGATTATTATCAAGGATCGTCGTACGTCTCAACGTCACTTCGTCGTTTTTCATACATTCGTTCCTGAGCGAACTCTCTGGGGATTTACTTCAAAGCTTCCACATCACAACCTGCAAGTGAGTGAAAATATCTAACAGTTCCTGCAAAACAAATTGTTAGATAAAACCGTGCCCCAGGCGTGTCAAGATTTCAACACTTGGGTCACTCAACCTTCCAAATAAGATTTCAAGCTTTCAATCTTATAAACATGCATTGGAAGGAACCTGTATGTCTTAAAATGCAAGATTCTTTATCAAAAATATCTGGATGTTTTTGCAATCAAAGCGGTAATGAAAAACAAAAACAAAATTATTTGACTGAATGTGCATTTTATTGATTGAAAATGTGGCTCAAATGAGCAATACAAAGGAAGCAATTCCTGAAAAGAGGTAATTGCGCAAAAGGAAAAATCTATCCTAATGGCAATGTGAAACCCGTGATCTCATCGAGTTCCAACTCGGTTACACCCCATATGTCCTCAGACTCTCCATGCTTTCTGCCTTCTGAACAAGACGCTTTTGATTGATCCCCACCGGGTATTATCCATGATGCTTTAACCAAAGCGCAAACGATCATGCTGGACGCAGTTGTTCGTTTCAATCCCTCTCTTGCCCGGACCGCCCTTTTGGGTTTTCAGTCCACCGGGATACCCTTTTTTGCCCAAGTCGCCTTTTCAGGTTTTCGACTTGCCGGGTGTACATTTTTCATTTTTATCCCTAATTTTTGCCCGAACCTTTCTTTCTGTTTTTGGTTCGTCGGGATGCCCATTTTTGCCTGGACTATTTTATTCTTTTCGTCCAGCGGGTCTCTTTTATATGAAGTATTTTTTAACTGCGTCCGCATTCACAGGGGATGGAAAATCCTCGCCATCCATGGTCGTTAACAACAAGGCTCCGCCAGAGAAAACCTTCTTAACCACGAATAGACCTTCATAATTCAGTGTCCATTTGCCCCTTCGATCGTTTTGAGGAGGAAGGATCCTTTTCAACACCATATCACCTACGTGATATACCCGAGGTCGCACCTTCTTGTCAAAAGCACGCTTCATCCTTTGCTGGTACAACTGCCCATGACAGATGGTTGCTAGCCTCTTTTCCTCTATCAGGCTCAACTCTTCATATCGGGTTCTTACCCATTCAGCCTCTTGCAACTTCACGTCCATCAGGACTCTCAAAGAGGGAATCTGAACCTCAACAGGTAATACCGCCTCCATTCCATATACCAATGAGAAAGGAGTTGCCCCAGTAGACACACCGAAGATCACTACCCAGGATACCAGTTTCCTACTCAATCACACCGTCGTTGGTGTATTCAAACGTTATCCGGGCAACAAAATCTTATTCTCCTTAACCTCCCCATCAGACATCAGAATCCGTTCGGATTTGGGGTCAGGCCCCTCCTCCGGGATCGGTCACTCTCAATCTTTCGATTTGAGTACCTCGAGATGTCCTCATCAGGGAACTCAAACTTCATCGGTTGATAACCTCAACGGGTTGCAGAGAGATGTAATCAGACAATACACCCCTTGATTGCTTTCTGAGCGGATCACAAATCAGTCAACATTCTTTTGCTCTCCCGCAACCCATCCGGTTGATGCTGGCTCTTTCGGAAATCTACCTGATCAGATCCATCTCGAAATCCACAAAGTGGTATGAATCAGCATATACTGTCTCAGTCGGCGAGCAGCCTATGCCAAAGTACAGCAAGTTTTCTCGAACAGTGAATGTATTGTTTCACAGTCGGTAAACTTTTTGCTTAGGTAAATTGCATGCTCTTTTCGACAAGACTCGTCATGCTGACCCACTTCACCTCGTAGACCCCTCGAAGGCTGTCAAGTACAGATTAACAGTCTCTTTCCATAGGGAGGCAACAGAATCGGAGGTTCCTGCAACTTATTCTTTTTTATTCTTCAATGCCCCTTGGCAATCATTATTTCACCTGACCGTTTGATCTTTTCTTTTTTTTTCAACATCTTGAATATAGGTTCGCACGTGGCTATTAGATGAGATGTGGACCATGACAGGTAGTTCAATCTTTCTAGGAAACCACGAACCTCTTTTTCTTTGTTCTCGGTCCAGGCGTTTCTCTTAATGTTCTTTTTTTTTTCTTTTTTTTTTTTTTCTTTTTTTTTTTTTTTTGCAGGATGAACCTCGATTCCTCCCTTACAATGAACCCCAACATCTTACCGGACCGCACTCTGATAGTGCACTCATTTGAATTCAACCTCAGTTTGAATTGTCTCAACCGGTCAAACGACTTGCCCCGGTCTGCCAGATGCCCCTCTCCTGTTTGGGACTTTGCTATCATGTCATAGCATAGCATTCGATTTCATGACGAATCATATCATGAAACAAAGTCACCATGGCTCTCTGATAAGTAGCACTGGCGTTCTGCTTCTTTAGAGGACGGTCTTCTCTCCATGGTAGCTTGTGTACAACGACACCAGTATCCGACCCTGGCATATCCTGACATGACCAGGCGAAGGCATCCACTGAAGGTGAGAAAAACAAGAAAGGGGGGGTTTGAATTGTTTGAAAAAATAAGCGCTTTTGCAATAATGAAAATCACACAATGATTTTATACTGGTTCGCTTATAACACAAAGCTACTCCAGTCCACCCGGCCAAGGTGATTTCGCCTTCAACAAGGACTTAATCCACTAATCTTGAAAGATTACAAACAACCCCTAAGAGAGAAGAAAATCTCTTAGTCCTCTCAAGTCTACAGACTACAAAGAGTCACTTGAGGAAATCAAATAAAAATTAGATACAAGATGTGTAATCTAGAGTGCTTCTAAGAAAGCAAATATTACAAACTTAAGAACAAATTTTTCACTTGATAAGCAAAAACTTAGTGAAATTCTTTGAAGAACAAAGATGTTTTTCTTGAGCGTGATATAATTTCAGTATAGTTTTGGCTAGTGATTTTTTTTTTTTACTGAATGAGATTTCTTCTCTTATTTATAGGAGTTGAAGTAGAGTTGAAGTAGCGTTGAATCTGTTGGATATTGAGATGTAGTTACGCCATTCCATTAATAGCTTTTGCAGTAGACTTTTTCTCTTAGAAGTGACTACTTACCACAATTAGTATCTTTTCTCTTGGAAGTGGAGATTAACGTCTCTTTCTAATTGAGGAAATCCATTTGCAGAACTTTAACTTGGCTTAAACGTTACTTCATCATGATTAACAATTCTGATTAGAGTCTTTGTGTATCTGGAGAAACTTGGGATCTGGCTTCTGATGTTATTTCTTGAGAGTTCAGATAGCGCTGATAACTTCAGAGTTTACAGAAGGCATTTGTTCAGAGTCAGAGCTTCTAGACTTTACTTCATGTTCAGATGCTTCTGATACTTTGTAGTTTTGTCCAGAGTCAGAGCTTCTTGAAACGAGATTCCTCTTTAGATGCTTCTGATACTTGAGATTTTGCATCTGATCTTGTTTTGCATCTGATGACATCATCAGATTTATTTCTTCTTTCTATAGAACCCTGCACACTTAGAAACTTTTCGTTAGGGTGCCATTTTTGGTTTCATCCTTTGTTATCATCAAAATCATGGAATCTGTTGTAGAACAATTTTTGTTCTTACAATCTCCCCCTTTTTGATGATGACAAAACAAATAAAATTATCAGATGAAACATGCAAAATATTAGATCAGATAGACAAAAGCTCCCCCTGAGTTAGTACTAGGGAGTTCAGAAGTTCTTACCAGAGCTTTCCAAGCAATAAGATTTCTGAAAACTTTCTGCAATTTCTTAATTTTAATGTTAGAGTTATTTAATCAGAGCTATTATTTAATCAGAGCTATTTATATCAGAACTATTTCTATAATTGTTGCAGAATGCTTAAGGTTTTAGACATAATTTTCATCAGAGCTATTTAATAATTTCTCCCCCTTTTTGGCATTATCAAAAAGGCATAAAAAATAAAAAAAAGAAAAATAAAGAGAAAAACACTTCATTAAAAAGCACAAAGGCAAACAGCAGTCAAAACATTAGATTCAACAGAATATCAGAGCTAAAAAGAAAGACAGAAGCAAAAACACTTAGGCAAACAAACAAAAAAAAATCCTAAGTGCCTAAGGGTTTGGAGGTTGAGGAAGTCTCTGAAGCAACATGGCAAACATGTTCTGGATGTTTTCGTTCAGAGCATCTTGCTTGTCCATCCTGGCACGAAGCTCATTCTGATCTTTCTTGATCTCTTGCTGATCTTGCTTGATCTCCTTCAGAGTGTTAAGAATCAGAGGGATCACAGAGGAAGACTCCCCCTGAATCAGAGCCTGCTGAGCTTCAGCTTCAGCAGCAGCTTGGGCTTCTGCATCTGCCTTAGCCTTGGCTTCAGCTTCCTGAATCCTTAGAAGTTTTGCTTCCTTTGCCAGGCGTTCTTCTTCCAACCTCTTTGCTTCTTCTTCAGCTTCCCTAGCCAATCTTTCTTCCTCTAACCTTCTGGCCTCAGCTTCTCTAGCCAGTCTCTCTTGGAGTCTTTCCTCAGAGTCTCTGATGTAGCCATTTCTGACTTGTTCAGAGATACTCTTCAGCCTATAAGACTCAGAGGTCATCCAACTAATGACTCTGTTCCAGTGTGTCCTAACAGATTTAGGATCATCACTAACTTCAGAGTTTTTAGCCAGAGACTTGATCTTCTGGACTGAAGCTTCTGCAACCTGTATAATGGCCTCCTCAAGGGTAGGTATGGTAAGTTCAGGTTCAGGTGAATGAGGTGGAGAGTTTTGAGGGCTGAGATTTAGAGGTTGAGGTTTAGTTTGTTGAGGTTCAGATTCTGCTTGAAGTTCAGAATCTGCGTCTGGTTGAAGACTGGGGGATGAAGCATATAATGGATTTAGGTCTAAAGGGTCAGAGTCTGGTCCAGGTACAGCGGGAATAAATGGTGGAGTGATATTAGAGGTGAAGGGATCAGATGGTTGAGTTTCAGAGGGTAAGGTTGTTGTTTGTTGTGGAAGGGAAGTTTGATTTTCAGAGGAGATGGTTGTTGTTTGTTGTGGAATAGAAGTTCGGAGGGTTGAGGTTACTTCAGTTTGTGTTTGAGTTTGTGGGGCGAAATTTTTAGCATAGATTTCAGCTATTGTTGGGGAGTTTGGGTCAGAGTGTTCTTGGTCAGAGGACTCTTGTTCAGAGAACTCTTGGTCAGAAGAAGGGGAAAGGTAAGGGGGTGATTCATATTCAGAGGATGAGGAAGAGCTGTGGTGATATAGTTGATTAGGGTCAGAGGTTGTTGTGAAATTACGAGCAATTTTTAGAACAGGTGGAGGTTGAGAGGTTCTGGTGATTGAGGGTGGTATTTCAGAGGTGGTATATATTGGTTGAGAGGAGAGAGGGTTAGAGGAAGCCATTATAGATTCAGAAGAGACAGGAGGAATAGACTTACCAGAAGAGACATTCAGAGGTGCTGAAGCTTTGGTGCCAGAGGTTTCTCCAAGTCTGGCTTTCTTTGCCTTCCTTGCTTCCTCAGCTATCTTCTTCTCAGAAAGACCTCTTTTGTATCTGACCAAATCTTCTACAGAGTCCAGACAGTCTTCAAGGCGGAAATCAGAAATATCAATGCCTTCATCCAGACGATCCTGAAGGTAGATAGCAATGGCATCTCTGGGTTCATTTTTGAAGAACCTTTCAAGGCCATGAGGCATCTTCCTCTGATCCTTCAGAGCTTCCCAGGTCACTTCCATAGTGGGCTTGACTCTGATGTCTTTGATGATTCCCATACTCCTCAGATTTTTGGCATTCAGAGGCTTTCCCACATCAATTGCCAGATCATCCATACATCTGGTCTTCTCCAGAGCATCTACCAGCCCATGCTCAATGAAGATGTCAGAGAGCAATCTACCCAGAGGAATGTAGGATCTGGGCTTCATGTTATTCCTGGTTTCTCTGACTGAATCCCTCAGATATCTGAAGAGAAGAACAGGGAGGTTGATCGGGATACCCTTCTGAATACAGTAGAGGATGCATTTCTGATCAGCATTTATGTAATCTGAAGAGTTGGAGGCTGGACGATGATGGATTGTTCCCAGAATAATCTTCAGCCAAACTCGGAGGTTCTGATGAAGCTCCTTGTTCTTAGATGGGTTTCCTTCAACATTTGCTTTGAAGATTGTAGGGTTAATGACTTCTGTGATGCGCTTGGACCTTGGAGGAATGTTGTAAATCCTTTTACCTCCAGCTTTCTCCATGTTTAGCAAGGAAGCAATTGATGCTTCAGTGATGACAATCTTCACACCCAGAACAAAAGAAACAATGAACTGGTCATCAGCATCTGCACATCTCCAGAACTCTTTCACCAGAAGAGGATAGATTGGACCATACAATCTGTTGAAGTAGGTTTCCCAACCTTGCTTGTGAAGATCTTCAGTAAGATCAACACCATTTCTTCTTAAATTCTCAAAATCCACCAGTGATTCACACAGTACATCCAAACCTTCAAAGGGAGTTGAAAGGTTTATGTGTTGTTCACGTTCAAGAATGTGAGGTTCTTTGTAGACTGGGGTTGTGGTAACGTCTACAACCATGGGTGTTTGAGTGTTTGAGGTTTGGGGATTAGAAGCGGCTTCCATTTGTTGGGAGAAGTTAAAAACTTCTTGCTCTTGAGGATTCATGACTAAGATTGATGAAGAAGATGAAGAACTGAGAAGGTTGCAGAGAAAACTTCGAGAGAGGGTTTAGGGTTTAAGAGTGAGTGAAGAGTGATAAGTGTGTGAAATGTGAGAAAAAATGTTTATATACCTAAGGGTAAAAACACATGCAAAACGACACATTTAATTGCGTTGGAACAGAACACAAGATTTGCACGCTAGGGGGGAAAAAATGATTATAGCTAATAAATGAATGTCTAATCCCAACAGTAAGCACACTGCTCGAGGAGATTTCAAGCGTTCTGACCTTTGATTTCTTTTGACAGCTGTCTAGAAGTTCTAGGGTTAGACGCATGTTCCCCACGTGTTGATGTATCTGATCTTCAGGAATACCAAAGGATTTCTGAAGATTTCTAACTCAGATATCTTCTTAACTTGGTAGAAGTATCAGAGTCAGAGGCAGAAGTGTATTTGTTTTTATCAGATTCTCATTTTACATGTTCAGAGCCAAATTTTACTCAGGGCAATTTTTAATGTTCAGATTTTCTAATATAAAACGAAATCTATCTTCAGCTAGAGGCTTAGTAAAAATATCTGCCCATTGATGTTCTGTATCAATGAACTTCAGCGTTACTATTCCTTTCTGAACATAGTCTCTAATAAAATGATGTTTAATTTCTATGTGTTTGGCTCTGGAATGTAGAATAGGATTCTTACTCAAACAAATAGCAGCAGTATTATCACAAAGGATAGGAATGTTACTCTCAAATATCTGAAGATCTTCTAGCTGATGCTTCATCCAGAGCATCTGAGTTGTGCACAGTGATGCTGAGATGTATTCTGCTTCTGCAGTTGATAGAGCAATTGTTGACTGTCTTTTGCTAGCCCAGGAGATTAAGTTGTTTCCCAGAAGCTGGCAATTTCCAGAAGTACTTTTTCGTTCTATTCTATCTCCTGCATAATCTGCATCACAATAACCAGAAAGCCTATACTCTGATGTTTTCTCATACATCAGGCCCAGGTTAGGAGTTCCTTTCAGATACTTAAGAATTCTTTTAACAGCTGTTAAATGAGATTCTCTAGGATCTGATTGGAATCTGGCACAAAGACAGACGCTAAAGAGAATATCAGGACGAGTAGCAGTCAGATAGAGAAGAGAGCCTATCATACCTCGATAGAGCTTCTGACAAACCTTGTTGCTTACCTCTTC
The DNA here is from genome assembly GCF_024323335.1 of Lathyrus oleraceus. NCBI lineage: Eukaryota > Viridiplantae > Streptophyta > Magnoliopsida > Fabales > Fabaceae > Lathyrus > Lathyrus oleraceus. The sequence goes on along the minus strand of NC_066583.1, from coordinate 152,942,239 downwards.
CTTCTCCAGAATGCAAGTTGGGTGCATAGGAGTCTTTGCAGAGTTGCATTCAGACATATCAAACTTCTTCAGAACATCTTTAATGTACTTGCTTTGATGAATGTACGTGACTTCTGGAGTTTGATTGATTTGAATTCCCAGAAAGAACTTTAGTTCTTGCATTAGACTCATTTCAAATTCTGCCTGCATTAACTTAGAAAATTCTTGGCAAACAGAGATATTAGCAGAACCAAAAATAATGTCATCAACATAAATTTGGCATATCATGAGATCATTTTCATGATTTTTACAGAAGAGTGTAGAATCAACTTTCCCTCTGATAAAATTTTGTTCCAGAAGAAAATTGCTCAGACGTTCATACCAAGCTCTGGGAGCTTGTTTAAGTCCATATAAGGATTTCTTAAGTTTGAAAACATGTTCTGGAAAGTTTGAGTTTTCAAAGCCTGGAGGTTGATTAACATACACTTCTTCTGAAATATAACCATTAAGAAATGCACTCTTGACATCCATTTGGTATAATTTGATAGAATGATTAATAGCAAAAGATACAAGAAGACGAATAGATTCTAACCTCGCGACTGGAGCAAAAGTCTCATTATAATCAATACCTTCTTGTTGACTATAACCTTGAGCTACCAGTCGAGCTTTGTTTCTGACAACTTCTCCTTTCTCGTTCAGTTTGTTTCTGAAAACCCATCTGGTTCCAATGACATGAGTGCCTCTGGGTTTAGGAACGAGATCCCAGACATCATTCTTGGAGAATTGATCTAACTCTTCTTGCATAGCTGCCACCCAATCATTATCTTGAAGAGCTTCATCACAGGACGTAGGCTCAATCAGAGACACTAGTCCCAGAGGAATATCTTCAGAAGTTCTGAAGGTAGATCTGGTTCTAACAGGTTCATCTTTGTTTCCCAAAATCAAGTCTTCAGATACGTTGCTACGACTCTTGACTTTCCTTGGAATTTCTGGAGATTTAATTTCTTCAGAGTCTGGAGTGACAGTTGCTTCTGGAGTTTTCTCAGATTCTACCAGAGTGATTTCTAAATCTGCAAACTTTTCAACTAGCTTTGACTTTTCAGGGTCAAGCTTATCGTCAAATCTGACATGAATTGATTCCTCCACAATTTTGGTTTCTGTGTTGTATACTCTATAGCCTTTAGAGCGTTCTGAGTATCCTAACATAATACCTTTCTGTGCTTTGGAATCAAACTTGTTTAGATGTTCTTTAGTATTTAATATAAAGCAAATGCATCCAAAAGGATGAAAATATGAAATGTTGGGTTTTCTTCCCTTACACAGTTCATAGGGAGTCTTATCCAGAATAGGTCTAATAGAGATTCTATTCTGAATGTAACACGCTGTATTTACAGCTTCTGCCCAAAAGTGCTTTGCTACATTTGTTTCATTGATCATGGTTCTGGCCATTTCTTGGAGTGTCCTATTCTTCCTCTCTACAACTCCATTTTGTTGTGGAGTTCTAGGGCAGGAGAAATCATGGGATATTCCATTAGAATCAAATAGTTCTTCAAAATCTTTATTTTCAAATTCTCCACCATGATCACTTCTGACTCTAACAATTTTAGAGTCAAATTCTTTTTGCACTTTAGAACAGAAACTGGTGAATACAGAGTGAGACTCACTCTTGTGCTTTAGGAATTTTACCCATGTCCAGCGGCTGTAATCATCAACGATTACTAGTCCATACTTCTTTCCATTGACTGATGCTGTTTTCACAGGACCAAATAAGTCAATGTGAAGAAGCTCCAGAGGCTTGGAGGTAGAAACAACATTTTTCTTTTTAAAAGATGTTTTTGAAAACTTTCCTTTCTGACAAGCTTCACACAGAGCATCTGAAGAAAACTTCAGTTTAGGTAGGCCTCTGACTAACTCAAGTTTAGTTAGCTGAGAAAGTTTCCTCATGCTAATGTGGCCTAAGCGTCTATGCCATACCCATTGCTCTTCGTGAACTGACATTAAACATTTAACATTTTGATCTTTTAAATCAGAAAGATTTATTTTATAAATGTTGTTTTTCCTTTTGCCTGTGAAAAGGACAGAGCCATCGTTCTGACTAATGGCTTTACACGTTTTTTGATTAAAGATTACATCATAACCGTTATCACTTAATTGACTTATGGATAACAAGTTATGCATTAATCCTTCTACATAAAGAACATCAGATATAGAGGGAAGAGTACCATTACCAATAGTTCCGGAGCCTCTGATCCTTCCTTTCTGATCTCCTCCGAAGCCTACAAAGCCAGCGTCTTTAAGTTCCAGGCTTTGGAACATAGACTTTCTTCCCGTCATATGTCGCGAGCATCCAGAGTCCAGGTACCATGACTGGTGTCTGAACTTTGCTGCATAGGATATCTGCAACATAGATAATCTTATCTTTCGGTACCCAGAATCTCTTGGGTCCTTTCAGATTAGTTTTCCCAGAGTTTCTTACAACTTTGGGTCTTCTAGCATTTTTAAATTTGTGTTCTTGTGTGTGTGTGTAGTGGTATGAAAAAGGCGATTTAATTTGGTTACTGGTAGAGGTTTGATTTTCCTCAGAATCATATCCAATTCCCCTTTTATTATTCTGACCTACTCCATAAATCATGGATGCCATAATACTCCTATTTATCCCATTCTTCAGAAATTGTTGAAAGGCTTCTTCATATTTATAAATAATTTCATTTGAAGTTTGTGGTGCTTGAGACAACACTTCTTCTAATTCTAAGCTTTTCGTTTTAGCTTCATCTCTTTCTAACGTTAAAGATGTGATTGTATCATCTCTTGCTAGAATTGTTGTCTCAAGTTTACTACACTCTTCAGATTTTGCTTTAAGAAGGCCTTTAATGTTTTTAACTTTTTGTTTTAATTTCTGAAGAGAGGTAAGAGTTTCTGATAAACATGATTCTAAGTCAGATCTAGAAAGTTCAGAAAATACCTCTTCAGATTCTTCATCTGAGCTGCTAGATGTGATAGCCATAAGAGCTACGTTGGCCTGTTCATCAGAGTCAGATTCTGATGATTCGGATTCACTATCGTCCCAGGTGGCCATTAATCCCTTCTTTGTTCTGAAGGCATTTTTCTTGAAGCTTTCTTTCTTAGAGTTATCTTTCTTCAGCTTGGGGCATTCATTTCTATAATGACCTGTTTCTTTACATTCAAAATAGGTAATATCTTTGTTAGGTTTACCTTTTGAAGTTGACTCTGATCGATCCCCTCTGGGTCTTGATCTTCTGAAGTTGTTGTTGTTCCTTCTTTTCCAGAGTTGCTTAACTCTTCTGGTTAGTAAGGACAGTTCTTCTTCATCATCAGAGTCTTCAGGTTCAGAATCGTCAGTATCTGCAGTTTCTGCCTGGAGAGCTTTGGTTCTGTCTGACTTCCGTCTTTCAGGTCTGGACTTCAGCGCCACTGACTTGTTCCTTTTCTGAGGCTCATCCTCCTCTAGTTCTATCTCATGGCTTCTGAGAGAACTAACAAGTTCTTCAAGGCTGATACTGTTCAGATCCTTTGATAACTTCAGAGCAGTAACCATTGGTCTCCATTTCTTTGGCAGACTTCTGATAATCTTCTTAACATGATCTGCAGTCGTGTATCCTTTGTCTAGCACTTTAAGACCTGCAATAAGAGTTTGGAATCTGGAAAACATAGCTTCTATAGCTTCGTCATCTTCCATCTTGAAGGCTTCATATTTCTGGATCAGCGCCAGAGCCTTCGTCTCCTTGACTTGGGAGTTTCCTTCATGGGTCATCTTCAGAGAGTCAAGTATATCTTTAGCCGTTTCTCTGTTGGTGATCTTTTCGTATTCGTTGTATGATATAGCATTTAGAAGTATTGTTCTGGCCTTGTGATGATTTTTGAACTCACGTTTCTGATCTTCTGACATTTTGCTTCTGGGAACTTCAGCTCCATTTGAGACTGGAGGTTTGTATCCATCTGTGACAATGTCCCAGAGGTCAGCATCATAACCCAGAAAGAAACTTTCGATTCTGTCTTTCCAGTAATCAAACTTTTCTCCATCAAAAACAGGAGGCTTGGCATTGTAAGAATCTTTCTCATTTGAGTGGGCCATTTGTTTTTCTCGCACTGGATCTCTCTACACGGTTAAGTGTTTGATTTGAAAATCAATAACAGAGCCGGAGCTCTGATACCAATTGAAGGTGAGAAAAACAAGAAAGGGGGGGTTTGAATTGTTTGAAAAAATAAGCGCTTTTGCAATAATGAAAATCACACAATGATTTTATATTGGTTCGCTTATAACACAAAGCTACTCCAGTCCACCCGGCCAAGGTGATTTCGCCTTCAACAAGGACTTAATCCACTAATCTTGAAAGATTACAAACAACCCCTAAGAGAGAAGAAAATCTCTTAGTCCTCTCAAGTCTACAGACTACAAAGAGTCACTTGAGGAAATCAAATAAAAATTAGATACAAGATGTGTAATCTAGAGTGCTTCTAAGAAAGCAAATATTACAAACTTAAGAACAAATTTTTCACTTGATAAGCAAAAGCTTAGTGAAATTCTTTGAAGAACAAAGATGTTTTTCTTGAGCGTGATATAATTTCAGTATAGTTTTGGCTAGTGATTTTTTTTTTTTACTGAATGAGATTTCTTCTCTTATTTATAGGAGTTGAAGTAGAGTTGAAGTAGCGTTGAATCTGTTGGATATTGAGATGTAGTTACGCCATTCCATTAATAGCTTCTGCAGTAGACTTTTTCTCTTAGAAGTGACTACTTACCACAATTAGTATCTTTTCTCTTGGAAGTGGAGATTAACGTCTCTTTCTAATTGAGGAAATCCATTTGCAGAACTTTAACTTGGCTTAAACGTTACTTCATCATGATTAACAATTCTGATTAGAGTCTTTGTGTATCTGGAGAAACTTGGGATCTGGCTTCTGATGTTATTTCTTGAGAGTTCAGATAGCGCTGATAACTTCAGAGTTTACAGAAGGCATTTGTTCAGAGTCAGAGCTTCTAGACTTTACTTCATGTTCAGATGCTTCTGATACTTTGTAGTTTTGTCCAGAGTCAGAGCTTCTTGAAACGAGATTCCTCTTTAGATGCTTCTGATACTTGAGATTTTGCATCTGATCTTGTTTTGCATCTGATGACATCATCAGATTTATTTCTTCTTTCTATAGAACCCTGCACACTTAGAAACTTTTCGTTAGGGTGCCATTTTTGGTTTCATCCTTTGTTATCATCAAAATCATGGAATCTGTTGTAGAACAATTTTTGTTCTTACATCCACATGCTCTTTCAACAAGGCTACCATTCTGCTCTCGATTCGCCTCTGAAGAGGCTCTAATTTTCACTTCCTGACCTCGATAGTGCTTGGGATATCAATCTCAACCCGCTCCCCAGGCGGCTAGAATCACCTTCTCCTCTGGTCTTGACAACCTGGCTAATTTCCAGCAGATCACAATCTTCTTCGCCTTCTTCTTCAGCTTGATCGCTCGGATTGTCGAAGTCATATGAGGTGTAACAGGATCGTTATCGATGAGATCCGGAGAATTATTTTTGAATTTTGGGACGAGACAAATCAAAAAAGGAGAAAAATGAAAATAGACATTGCCATTTTTATTTGTTTTTAAACTTCAAAAATAAATGAAAAACAGGGAACACCGCTTTTTGACTGAAAAACATCCATTTATTAATGATGCAGAAAATGCAAATTTAAACATGAGGTGGCCCTTACAATGGACCATTACGTGTCGGGCAACACGTATGGCTTTCATGCAAATAAACTGAAAACAAGAAATATTACTCTTCCAGATGAGTGTCAGTGCTGATCTCTTTAAGCCTTCGAGTTTTGGACTTCCATCCCTGGTACGCACGGCTTTATCCAACCATCAAACTTGCAGTTACCATCAGTTTCTTTACCCACTGTATAGGCGTGATCTGAATCTAGCATTCCGGCACTTACAAAGGTGAACGACGGACGACGTCCTCTGTTCTGCTCAGACGAGTCTTGACCTGGACGATAACCAATCCCAAACATATCCGCCTTTACCACAATGCCTATGATCTGTCCCCAGCCTGGGATCCCTCCATTTCTCACCACTTCCAATGCCTGCTTGTAAGAAGAAATGGACGGCTTTTTCTCTTTCTCAACACCAATGGCATTTTCCACCTTGACGGTTTCAACTACCAGACTGAGTGCTTTACACCTTGCATCGTCCATTTCTACTTTCATCTTTCTCTGGACCGTTTCCCCAATTACTACACACTCTTTTGTAGCAATAGCGGCACAACAATCATCCATACGAGGGAAAACTCCGCTCTTTGTCGGACGTTTTGGGACCACAGACATTGGCATTCTCAACTGATCATTCTCAGTCACCTCTATCCCTTTCTTGTCCTTTGACACCATTTTCACTTTTACAGGACCATGTTTTGACACGGGGTTAGCACTATCATCTGCCATCGGTGCAAAGCTGATTGCCTTAGAATCTACCAAGTCCTGGACCACATGCTTAAAAGCTTTGCAATCCTCAACATGATGTCCGGGTGCCCCAGCATGGAACTCGCACCTGACATTCTCATCGTAACCGGCAGGCCTCTGATCAGGTTTTAACAGAGTCAACATCCTCGGCTGCACCAATCCAAGATCCTTCAACCTCTTAAACAGAGAGGCGTAAGTCACGGGCGGCTTATTGAAATGACGATCCGTCGTCCTCCTTCTCACTTGGCCCACAACTCTCTGTGTCCTCTGTTGAGGTGGTGATTGCCGCTGTTGTGCAGATGAATCACCAACTGGAATGGTTACGGTGGCGGCATAAGGGTGGTAACGATCCTTACCGCATTCTCTTTTAGTCTGCGCACCACCTGATTCAACCTTCTTCTTGGGCTGACCACGGTCAAGGGATTTCTTCCCCGCAGAGCCAGAGGGATTTGTTACTTTAGATGACGGAGCCTTTCCATGAATTTTCTCCTTGATCATCCAGCCCTCAATCCTTTCTAATCTCTCGGCCATGGCTTTCTGCCCCAAGGCAAGCCCTTGCACAACCCTGAACAAATCCCTCACCATCTCTTTCAGTTCGAGGATGTCGGCGTTGGGAGGATCCATCAGCTTGGATTTGTTGCCCCTAGCAGGGTATCTGAACAAACGAGCTATGCGCACCGGTCGACACCTACAAAATAGCAAATGGGTTAGTATGCATGAATGCAACGTCTATCCATATGAGGAAGATTCTGTCCTTTGATTCTAGTTTCATCGAGACAGATAACATTTTGACATCCACATTCTGAAATTCAAGATGTCTCTCAACCAGATTCTCAATCCATCATACTCCCCATATGGCTAGACGTGAGTTTGAGTGCAGATGAATGCAAAATGAGAATGATGCAGATGTATGCAATGCACTGAGCCATCCTCCAAGTCATCTGATCATCTGTTGCTCTGAATCACAGCCCTGATCTCTGAACTGATCACAACCATCTGAGGTACTGATTAACCATAAGTCTGACTCAAGGGTTCCGAAATAAACGGAAGACAGATACATCATCATCATCATCAGTCTCTGAGCAGACACACCACCACCATCTGAATCGGCCCGGGGAATCCTGAAATAAACGGATCCCCACTGATAAATATCTCGGCCCGGGGAATCCTGAAATAAACGGATCCCCACTGATAAATCTCGGACAGCACTCCGGCGTCACAGCAATAACTGACCATAAATCCGACTTATAAATAGGTCTCTGAATCACAGAACCAAAAGTCACCATCTGAGTCCATCTGATTATGCATCTGAATGAATCACCCTCCCCTCACAGGTAAATTCTAATCAGGTCATCCTAAGGCGGATAATAGTCTCGACAATCGGGCAGAGATACTCAATGGGTTTGCCCTTTCGGGTGTGCCATTGTAGCTCCCTTAAGATCGTCTAAACCAAAAAATCCGGGAAAAGATCGGTCACCAGAGTCAACAACTCAGATGGAGTAACTCAAACAAAGCGGAATATCCACAGAGATGAGCACTACCAAATGAATCTCGTCCGGCTTGTGGTACATCACGCCGCCAGGCACATGTTGACTTAACATGAAAGAGGCGACATGAGACCACACTAGTCCTAGGTGTATACTCGGGCCTGGGTTTTAGCCCCACTCAGAACACCCACCCCACACAGAGGAACCACCTGCACAGAGGACGACAAAAACATGATAGTATGATGCATGCAGACATTAATGCAAATATATACACAGTGGTTAGAATAATAAATGCAATAAATAACACACAACAAGCAACCCAAACTAATCCTAGAACGCTAGGAAAGACTCGCTTAGGGACGATGGACCAGCATAGGTCTACATCAAATTCCCCAGCAGAGTCGCCAGCTGTCGCATCCTGCGAAAAAATCAACCGGCGAGCTAAAAATAAAAACACACACAGAGCCGCCACTGCGCGTTATTTATCCCAAGATAGGGAAAGGAAACGCTCAGAGAAACCTGGAAAGAACATGGTCTCGCGACCAGAGAGAAAGGGTAAGGGAGTCGGTTACGCAAGGGGAAGGTATTAGCACCCCTCACGTCCGTCGTACTCGACGGGATCCACGTCCTAGAATAAAGAAAAGGTTGCTAAACATCACACACACACACGGGGAACGCAGGTGGGGTTAAGAGGAACGAGCTCGATAAGGTATCGCACCTTATGCCTACATATCTTGTCTGGAACAAGAATCAGAGCCACTGTAGTTCGGCTTACGCACGCCAAACAATCCAAAACATACAAACAAGCAAGGGTGGCAAACATGGAGCCCGACAACCACTGGATGGAATTACGTCAGCATCCGAACCAAAACATGTACTCGAAAGGGCAAACGTGGAGCCCGACTGCCAATCACTGGGCTTACGTCGGCATCCGAACCCAAACACACAGTCAGATAACAAGTAAACACACGCAAAAAAGAAAAAGGTTGCCCGGAGTGGTCTCGCACGACCACCTGCCTACATACCTCGTCTGGAACGAGGATCAGGGCGATGTAGTTCCCCTGAAAGGGACTAAATTGCTAACCAGAAACCGGGGAAAGATACACAACTAGGGAGCTGAGACTCGAGCCTAATGTTGTCATGCATCGTTAACCCTAAGTTCGGTTTTCTATCCTACTTGCATAAGCAAACTAACCTAACCAGGAAAGAAGCTAGCACACAAGCATACAATCATATATCATCAAATGAGAACAGGTATCTCAAACAAGCATGTCAATCAGATATCCACATAACACGCACTATAGCCAAACAAGGGGGCTCAATCAATCAGGTTTGACTGCCTAAGCGAGTCGTCTGTACATGGTTTTGATTTGCTCTTAACCTTGCCATTACGAGGCTAAGGTGAAGCAGATGAAGAGGTGAAGTGAGGATCAGACCTCACAGCTCATATCCCTAACCAGGGAGAGCATCTGACAAATGAGCATGGGTCCAGAATAGGGGAACCCTCCTATACTCGATGACTCTGACACAACAGATCTTGGGCTTTTGATCTCAATGCTACAACCATGTAATGGGAGCAAAGAGAAGACTCACTGAATAGTGGGGGACAGGCTGCTTGTCCCTACCTTCCACCAATTGCCTTCTTTGAAGGACTTTTCCTGCTTGGGCTTGAAAATAAACAACCACAATCATTGCCTCTTAAGGAGGACTTCAGACATTTATTTGCCCGGCCCGGTAACAGCCGGGTCTCCAGACTACATGAAGTTTTAAGAAGTTACCTCAATGCAAATTGCTTATGCAAAGCAAAGCAAAGCAATAGTTCACAAGGAACTGAGCAACTAAAGTACCTGGAAACAATCAAACTCAGTCAGTACTCAAGCAGACAAACTGTAAACAACAAACAATTAACCAGTCAAACTATACAACACAAAGCAAGCTCAAGGCTTAAGCCCAAGCTTCAACACCTGCAAAACAATGTTATGTTAGTGTACAAACATCCACAACATCAATTAAAATCAACTTGTATCATTCTCCATGTACATTATGCTTTTGATCCTGAAAAACCAAGCAAACATTAGCAACTAGACCACTAGGCCAAGCCTAGGGTCCAAAAGCAAGAAAAAAGTTAAAACAGCAAGGTATCCACCATCCAACATCAAATTAACATCAAACAAGATCAAACATCATTGGTCTCATGTTTATATCATCCATCATGCTCAATTCATGCACAAAACAATCCATATGAGGTCAAATGAACCACCAAGCATACAAACAGAAGTATTGCATTCAAATCCCTATCAAAATAAATCCAAAAATTCTCAAATTAAATACACCTAAACAGGGGATAATCAAGGTCTACCATGTCAAATTTGAGCTCAATTGGGCAAATGGAACCATGTCAATGAAAATCATCAAAAACAGACACAATTTCATGCTTCAATTCACACCATCAATGCATACATCCAATTCAAAAATTCATATCTCATTGAAAACAAAAAAGAAATGGATGAGACCAAAACAGGGAGGTCACACAACGTGTCTAGTTCATGCATATCAAATTTCATGGCCATACAATACAATATGAGGATTTCCCAATCAATCTACCAACATGTATCACATGAGCTTGCAATTTCAATCACCAGAAATGAAAAATCATGATCAATTAGAAAAGGCAGTGAAAAATTCTACAAAAATTCATACAACATCCTAACATATCAACAATTCACCATGCCAAATTTCATTCAATTCTAACATGCATAGGTTATCCAATTAAATTCAACAAGTTGACATCAAGAGGTGTGACACAAATTGTCACACCTAAGTTCCAGAATTTGCTGCTCTCTGACCAGGTATCAAAAATTCATGAAATTTACATATAAATAATCCTCAATGAGTCAAGAACCACCACAAAAATTTTCAGCCATTTATTTTATGATATGAGTATTTCATGATCAAATTGCCAAAATGTATCAAAATGTGACATACATTAGAAAAGCCTATGCCAAATAAAATATTTGCCAAGCACAACTTTGACCAATAGGTCAAAAAAATCCTACACAAGTCAACAAAGTCAAGGAAAAAATCTCCATATTTTTAGGAATTTTTTACTATTTTTTATGGATTTTTTAAGGTCATTAAACATTTTTTAGAAATTAAATGAATTAATTAAAAAATGACAATGGCAATTCTGTAATTATTTGAGCGGGAGCGGGAAACACGAGTTTTGAATTTTCAAACTGAAAAATGGATCAAACGCATGTATTTCATCTCCTTCAACCTACAGATTTCCAGAAAAATCAATGGAGCTCAAGAACACCAAATTCACGAATCCTAACCAAAACTAACAAACTTATAGTCGTTGGAACCGTTATAACACGTAGAACACGAATCTCAACTCTAATCAAACTAAAACTTCCTAAATCGTGCGAATCGTTGAACTTAGGGTTTTGGATCATAACTTCGAGTCAAGATTTCTCAGCCTACGATTGATCATTTTCAATTCTAAGAGCAGCACGATGCTCTACGTAAGGCGTACTACAACACGCACACCTTAATTCTACGAAGCATTCAATTCGAATTTTGGATAAACCTGGAATTTGCAGTGATGAATCCAATGGAGTTAGCGCGCGATTCTCAGAAACAGCAGCAGTACAAGCTCCAGGCAAGGTGGTGTGATGCTCAGGTCCCTTCAATTTCGCTCCTACAGCTCGCAATCCGAAATCACCATGGAAACACCTTCATATGACAGCTGCGAATCCAATCTCTTTCCACTCTAAACACCACAAACAGCTTGAGAGGATGATGCAAGGAGTTTAGATCAAAAAGAATTATGAAGATTGATCAACAATTGGTGAAGATTTTTGCATTTGAAGATTTTTTGTTCTTGAGGGTTTTGATGAATATGAGAGGTTTTCAGATCTGAATTTTGGTAATTGTGTATGCTGTTCTGATTAGCAAGTGATTTTGATTATATATGTGAGCTTAATCATTCACTAATCAAGTTAATTAGTTAAATGGTAATGTTAAGTGAAAGTGTCATTTTCAAAGGAGGGGTAAAATGGTCAATACACAATGACAGCTAATGCCAGCTGTTTTGACAGCTCAAGCAATCCCCAAATGACATATGTAATGTGTAGAAACTTGTTTCATGTCCATTGGTGGAGTATTTCCCAAAATCACATGTGTGTGGTAATTGATCCATTTTTAGCACTTTCATTTTTCAAGACAAAATCCAAACCATGTGCATTAACCATGAAATGAATATTCAAACACACTTAAAATGCCATTCCTGAGGTGTTGGAAAAAGTCCCATTCAAAAATTCCAATTATTTTGAAAGTTGGACAATTTTGCCCCTGGTCCAATTCAACTGTCCAGTTGAAAAGTGACTTTTTGCCTTGGCCATTTTTTGGGAAAATCCAATGATGAACCCTCAAAGTACATGTCAAATGGAGTTTGTGCATATAAAGAACTTGCAATTTGGACAAAGTATGTGGTAGTTATGGCCTCCTGATTACGGGTCATTTTTGAAATTCACTGAGCCATAACTCGCAAACCATACATTGGATTTTCAAGTTCTTGGACTTTTTGGAAAGGTGAGAACAAGATCTACAACTTTCATGTTGAACAATTTTTCATTTGAAGCTTCCTTGGACATCTGTTTTTGAGGTCAAAAACTTTCCATTTTTGGAAACTTCAGCTACAAGTCACTTTCTATTTTTGGCAGTTTTTGTCCTGACTTGATTTTCTTCATTTTTAAGCTTTGAGATGTCATTCAACACTTGTTCCAACATGAATGAAGTGCATCCAACTCATTTCCACCTCCAAATCCATCAGATCATGTACAGTTGACCACAGTTGACTTTTCATCTGACAGATGAATTTGGCAACGCATAGATCAAATTAAGCCCCAATCTTCAACTGAAATGGCTCAAGGGTGATACCCTAGACTCAATAAGCACAATATAATCACATAATGAACCCCATCACCATTACAGACCCCATCTCCTGATCCAGCCCTGATTGGCCCAATACAACTGATTAGGGTCGACCAGTGGTCAAAACCCTAATCTCAAGGAATCTTCTTCAATCTTCTGATGACATCCAACCATGATGATGATGATGTATCATTGCAATCAAGATGAAGTCCAACATCCTTGGAGAATCACAAAACCTTAATTCACAGCCCAAACCTCAGATGGCCAGTGATCAATCAGTAAAACCCCTAGGCTTGCACTTTGACTTCCTCATCTTCTGATCAAGACTTGAGAGGATAGCTTGCACAATGTAACCACATGATATGCAATATGCAATGCCTAATGACCTAAAAATGTATGCAATATGTTAATGCTAGTCCCAAGAGAGGAGGGCAAATTTTGAGGTGTTACAGCTGGTAACGGTCAGCGAAGAAAAGAAGGCAAGGCAAGCGTTGTGTATGCCGGCAGAGGCAGGAGTAAAGGACGCCCTAATTATTACCAAGATCAAGTGGCCGCAGTCACTATTCCAACACCTGTTCCTCAACCGCAATATCATCCGCAACAACAACCCAGGTACAACAATCAACAACAAGGAGGTAATCCGGGTCAGCAAAGACACTATCAACAACGTCCAAGGCAAACGGACCGGGTCATCGAGCCAATCCCAATGCCTTATTCAGTATTACTTCCCAAGCTGATTGACATGAATCTGGTTACGCTGAGAACTCTGGCCCCACCAATCGATCCCAATAATTTTCCTAGAGGTTATGATGTCAACGCCAGATGTGCTTTTCACTCCAACGCACCTGGCCATACTACAGATAATTGCAAGGCTCTCCAGTTAAAGGTACAAGATTTGAGAGACGCCCAGGCTATCAATTTTGCTCCGGTGCCTAATGTTATCCAGAACCCGATGCCGGCTCACGGCGGGCAGGGGATTAATGCTGTTGAAGTGGTCAAAGCTGGTAATGCCCAAGGCTGGGGCAAATTTGTGGAGTCAGTCATCAAAGAAGACAAGGCTGACAGTGACTGTGACTTAGATAGCTGGATTCGCCCGTGTGTCCCAAGAGAAAAGCTCGATAATTGGTCGTCCGAAAAACCGTCCGGGTTATTCTGCTGAAAGAGTGATTTTTATTGTTTTCCTTTTATTACATGCATAATAAAGTCTTACACTTTGCCCAAGGTGTAATGACTCATTTGTAGGGCCATGCATTTAGTTACATTTCGCAATTATTTTTATCATCAATAAAGGACGGCTTTTGCAAACAATTTTGTGTTCTCTTTCTTTCCGTTTTTTTTTACTTTTTACAAAAAAAAAATGGCAATGTTTCTTTTTTCGTTTTTCCTTTCTTTCAAAAAAAAAATCTCTCATTCTAAGGTAAAGCATGATCCTCCATCATGCAGAGCCGACCACCCGGATCTCACTGCTAACGACACTGCTATGGCCAAGTATGACTTCGACAATCCTATCTATCAAGCCGAAGAAGGGGCTGAGGAAGATTGTGAATTGCCTGAAGGGTTAGCTAGATTGTTGAAACAGGAGGACCGAGCTATTACACCTTATCAGGAGGTGGTTGAGACCATCAACGTTGGTACCGAAGACGACAAGAAAGAGATCAAGATCGGGGCCAGTCTACAGGCCGAGAGGAAAGACCGTTGATCATGTACTTGACTATGTTAGAAGGGTCGATGGGTTGTGTGCTCGGTCAGCATGACGAGTCAGGTCGAAAAGAGCATGCAATATACTACCTTAGCAAAAGTTTACCAGCTGTGAACAAAGATACTCATTGCTCGAGAAAACTTGTTGCGCTTTGGCATGGGCTGCTCGCCGACTAAGACAGTATATGTTGACTCACACGACTCTATTGATATCAAAAATGGATCCAGTCAAGTATATTTTTGAAAAGCCATCACTTACCGGAAAGGTTACTAGGTGACAAATGATACTGACAGAGTATGACATCCAATACACTTCACAAGAAGCCATCAAGGGAAGTGTCTTGTCAGACTATCTTGCAGAGCAACCGATTGATGATTACCAACCTATTAGGTTTGACTTTCCTGATGAGGGCATCATGTTTCTCAAATCGAAAGATTGAGAGGAACCACCCCCGGAGGAGGGGCCTGACCCTGAATCCAAATGGGTTATGATGTTTGATGGGGCGGTCCACGTCAATGGTCGCGGAGTTGGTATAGTGTTGATCACACCGGAAGGGGGTTCATATGCCATTTGGTGCCAGAATAACTTTTCCCTGCACCAACAATGAAGCCGAATACGAAACTTGTATCCTAAGACTTGAGGAAGCCGTCAAAATACAGATTAAATCCCTGGATGTATACGGGGATTCAGCTTTCGTCATCAATCAAACCAACGGGAAATGGTGTTATGCTGGAACTACGTACCCAGAATTGACGTATCTCGGTCAGAGACGAATGAAGAAAGCATTTGGTCAGAAAGTGCGCCCTCGGGAGTATCGAGTCGGTGAATTGGTACTCAAAAGAATTCTTCCTCCCAACACAGATCACAGGGGCAAATGGACACCGAACTATAAGGGTCCGTACGTGGTTAAAAGGATTTTCTATGGCGGAGCTTTGATGCTAACAACCATGGATGGCGAAGGATTCCCGTCCCCTGTCAACTCAGACGCAGTAAAAAAATACTTCGCATAAAATAGACCCGCTGGACGATAAAAAGAATAGTCCAGGCAAAAAAAGGGCATCCCGACGAACCAAAAAAAAGAATAAAGAGGTTCGGGCAAAAATTAGGGATATAAAAAAAAAGAGTACACCCGGTGAGTCGAAAACCCAAAAGGGCGGCTCAGGCAAAAATGGGTATCCCGATGGATTGAAAACCCGAAAAGGGGGCGTTCCCAGTGTTCATCTCATCCCCAGCAGATTATTTCTAACAGATTTGTTCTAATCCCCAGCTTGAGGACGATTAGCAAGTTCATATCCTCAGCAAAGGTCGTTTCCTACGATATTTCCCCAGGAAGTGTTTTCCCCACAGACTCTCCTCACAGAGCCTCGCCGAACCAAGTTTCCATAGTTGATACTCCCCCCGCAAGGTCGACTTTTCAAGCGGCCAATTTATTTTTGGTGGCTCATTGGTCCCGGCAGACGGATCATTCCCCACAGAGCATTCAAGGACTGATACAGCGATCTGTTCCCTACCGGAGTTTGCTTCCCCAAGCAGATTTCTTTTTACACCATGCATAGCATTTGCATTCGCATGCATATCATATCAAGCATACACATAAGCTGATAAACAGGTTCTTCCAAGCAGACTGAAGAATTACTTTACAACCAAGGTCATGAGATCCAGCCAGAGGATCAAGCGTGAGTGATCCAGCCTGAGGGTCATTTTGAAGATTCAGCCTGAGAATCGTTTTCCCGTGATCCAGCATGAGGGTCACTTTTTGAAGATTCAGCCTGAGAATCGTTTTCCCGTGATCCAGCATGAGGGTCATTTTTGAAGATTCAGCCTGAGAATCGTTTTCCCAAGAGTCAGCCTGAGGCTCAATTTGAAGATTCCCCAGTGAAGTCGCCTACAAGCTTTATTTCCCCAGCAAGTCTAATTGAGGAGTCGTTACAACATGTTCTAGCCCGAAGAATATGTACGAAGCCCAAAAGTGGAATATGCTCGAAGCTGCATATCTAATATGAAGGTTGGGTGTAGATTTCAAAAGAGGGTCAACCAGCGCATGCCTCAGATGCGGGATCCTAATGATGGGAATTTATCATCAAAACAATTCAGATCTAGCCAGAAGATCGAAGTAGATTCAGCCTGAGAATCAAATTAAGTTCAGATTCAGCCAGAGGATCGACACTCCAGATCTAGCCAGAAGATCGAAGTCAGGTCTAGCCCGAAGACCGGAAATAGATTCAGCCAGAGAATCGAAGCAATTCAGATCTAGCCAGAAGATTGAAGTAGATTCAGCCAGAGAATCAAAGGAAATAGATCAAGCCAGAGAATCGAAACGAAGGAGATCTAGCCAGAAGATCGAAGAAGATCTAGCCAGAAGATCAAAATCGTATCCAGCCCGAGGATCAAAATTAATATCCAACCAGAGGACTAAATTGAGTATAGGTTCAGCCAGAGGATCTAAACTCCAGATCAAGCCAGAGGATCGGAAGAAAAATAAACAGCACGGTGTATTTCCGCGTTTTTGTGGTGTTCTCGGAGCGCAAATTTTCGGTCTATCTTTGGTATTCAATCACAGCGCACCCCGTTTGTCTGATAAGCTGTTCGCTTTCATCCTACTCGGGTTAGCTGATGTTTGAATAGGGGCAGCTGTAACACCCCAAAATTTGCCCTCCTCATTCATGCATTCATTTAGCATTTCATATTGCATTTCATCATGTCAATCAGAATTAGATCCAAAAAAAACAAAAAAAACAAAAAACAAAAAACGAAAAAAAAAACAAAAAAAAAATAATAATAATAATAATAATAATTTTTTACAAAAAATATAAAAAAATATAAAAAATTTTAATTAATTAATTAAATAAATAATTAAATAAATAAAATATAATAAAAAAAATTTGGACTTGGGTCTCTCTCATTTGAGCCCACAAAACCATGAAATTCAGTCTATAAATACCAAGGCTTCACTTGAGAGAACACAGAACAAAGGGGGATTTTGGAGAGAAGCAAAATACTCTGAGGTTTCCTTGGAACAAAACCCTGAGGAAAAAGATAGTGAGAGAAGACCTAACGGAGTTCAGAGCAGCCTCCAAACCCCGAAGGGAACTCAGCTACACATAATCGCCTCTGCCTCACATAAACCCCGAAGATTGTTTTGTAAACCTCACGGGTGCAACTCAATTTCAATCAAGCTCTCCAATCAGGTTTGTCTTTATTCCCATTACCTTTTGCTTTGAAGTTGAATACTCTGAATGTATGAGGTATGATGGATGAATTTCATTAGGTTTTTCGCCCATGGGTTTAATATGTATATGAATGTATAAACAATGCCTTGAATGTTTAACCGTTTAATTTTTGAGTGTATGCCACAGGGTTTGAGGTTTCTAAAACCATACTGTTATTCATGAAAAAAATGCTTATGGTGTTTCACTAACCCTTTTGTTGAATTTTTGTGAGGGCTCACATGACTTTTGCAGGGATAACTTGCGTGGTTTCCCACTTTATTTGTGGGATAACCCCTGGAGGTTCATTCCGATTACCTGTACTGACTCACTTTTCTTTGATGGCATTAGCTTGGTAGGATCTCAGGGTTTCTTACTCCTCTAATTGTTGTTACTTCGGATCTTTATCCGCGTGGTACTTTTACATTTTTCCCGCATTTTACTACTTTCCTAGCTGGAAGACCTCGATAGGAGGCAACGTTTGAGCCCCTTGGTGGCATTTTACTTTGAGATACATGTTTTGTGTTTTGTATTCATATCCCTGCAGGTAGCGCGGTTCCTTCGTCAAGGACTGCCTTTTTCCCTCGAGCATCCCAAACCCTAAAACCCAAAGCAACACGCTAACTCCTTCTACTACAGGCGAGTAAGTCTCCAAAGGTCGAGCATCCGGTAGATTGCGTAGTAACGTCGTTTGTAACACCCCGATAATAATATGATAATTATTTAAATTAAGTTAATAATATATTTATTAATTTAATTAGATAATTGGATTATTATTATTATTATTATGTTGGAATTATTGAATTATTATTATTATTGGAATAATAATATAATTTGGAAAATATATAAGTGGGAATTAAGGAAAAAGAGTTCATTTTGGAAAATAAGGTTTTTACGTGAATAGCAGAGAAGCGATCGTGAAAGAGGAAAAAGGGGCAAAGAGGAAGAACCAGAGAGCAAAGGTTGGAGAAGAGCTTGGAGCTTAGAGATTTTGCCGGATTAACTCAGGTAAGGGGGGTTTATCGTCGATTAATGGGTATTATGGGATAATATGTGATGGGTAGTGATAAGCCGTTAATTTGACCCTAATTGGGATTATTGATGCTGAAGAATTATGTTGGATAAATTGTATTTAGACTGTAATTGAATCTGTGTTTGGGTTAGTTGTGAAATTCCGAACGTATAGCTTTTTACGGAATCGGAATCGGAGGTCCGGAAGTCCTCCAACGGCGGAAAATGCGGAGAATTCTGCATTCTGCCTTGTGTTAGCGCAGGAACTGCTGTTTTGTCTGCGTTAACCGGTTAACCCAGGGCGTTAACCGGTTAACACTGTTATAATTTGTGAAAATGTGTTGTTTTGCCTGCGTTAACCGGTTAACCCAGGGCGTTAACCGGTTAACACTGTTACGTTTTGCCAGAAAATGTGTTTTTGCCTGCGTTAACCGGTTAACCCAGGGCGTTAACCGGTTAACACTGTTGCAGAGTGGAAAAATTGGCTTTTTAATGTTGTGTACATAATTGAGAGTTGGCCTATGTTGGCGTATGATGTAATAGGGATTATTTCCCGCTGTTTTGAGCAGTATAGGTATTAGTAGAGTGTGCTAATACTGTGTTTAATTGATTTACATGATAATGATGTATGATGGTATGCATAATGATGTGAATGTATGTATTATGCATGTATGTGTGAATGGACTGTTGTATGGCTTAGAGTGTGAGCATATGTCCGTTGTGAATTGTTGTTGATGCTGCATTGCTAGATGATTAACGTGCATAGCATAGCCTTTGGGGCTGTAGCTAATTCCCATGGTGAGGAATTAGTGAGTGAATCATTGTGGATTTGTTGTTGATGTTTGCATGCTAGATGATTAGTGTGCATAGTCTAGCCTTCGGGGCTGTAGCTAATTCCCATGGTGAGGAATTAGTGAGTGAGTCACTAGGTCTCAAATGAGTGGGACTAGTGAGCTTAGTAGCCGTATCTGGAGGGATCGGTGAGCTTGAACTATATGTTCAAGAATAGTCGGTACCGCATGTGTGGAGTCTCATTGCATAATGTATGTATGGCGTATAATATGAATGGATGTATTCCAATATTATACGTGTGTTTGTGTTGTTATGGAGTATGATTTAAGATTATACTTGTGTTTTATGTTGGTGTTGAGTATGATGTTGAACTGATGTGCTGTTACTGATTGTATGTTGCGATTAGGGTGATTAATGTGTTAAATTGCTTAACATGACATTATATTCTATAATGCTTATTATATTGATTGAGGAACTCACCCTTACAACTATTTTTCAGGTAACGAGAAATGAGTTGAGTAGAAGCGAATGCTTGGAGTCTAGTGTAGTCTCCTTAGTGGGTCGTGCTCTGATAGATGTAACATCGGGATGGGATGTTTTATGTTGTTGAATAATTTACATGTGAATGTTACATGTTTTACATGATTGAGGAGATCTCTATCCGCTGCGTTTTATGCAAATGTTTATGTTTTGAATTAATAAAAGAGCATGACCGTTATATTGTTGAATGGTGTGAATAATTGTGTGACACCCTTGAATGGCATAATTACTCTGAATTGTTATATGTTTATTATTTTTAATTAAATATTTGGGGTATTTTAGAAGGGTGTTACATTAGTGGTATCAGAGCATAGTTGGTCGAGTCGAGTCGTAATTATTCTGTTTCCCCTGTACGGGATAGGTGTTGTGTAACCCTATCAGTACTCATTGTTTTAGTTTGTTGGGTTTTCAGAATAGAGATGGCTGGAAGAGGTAGAGATGATGTTGCGATTGCTGAGGCTCTGGGTATGCTAGCTGGAGTACTTGGAGGGAACCCGAATGTTGTGGGAATGGGAGCTGCTCGTCAACTGAGTGAGTTCCAGAAGAACAATCCTCCAATGTTCAAGGGAGCATACGATCCAGATGGTGCTCAGAAGTGGTTGAAGGAGATAGAGAGAATCTTCCGAGTAACTGAGTGTGCCGATAACCAGAAGGTCAGGTTCGGTACGCATATGCTGTCAGAAGAAGCTGATGATTGGTGGGTTGCTACCCGCACTGAGTTGGAATCTGCTGGGAATACTGAGATCACTTGGGCTGTGTTCAGAGAGAGATTCCTGAGGAAGTACTTTCCAGAAGATGTCAGAGGAAAGAAAGAGATAGAGTTTTTGGAATTGAAGCAGGGTAACAGGTCTGTTACTGAGTATGCTGCTAAGTTCACAGAACTGTCGAAGTATTACACTCCCTATAATGAGGCTGCTGGAGAATTTTCGAAATGTGTGAAGTTTGAGAACGGGTTGCGTCCTGAGATCAAACAGGCTATTGGATATCAGCGGATCAAAGTGTTTTCTGACTTGGTTGACTGTTGCAGGATTTTTGAACAGGATTCCAAAGCCAGAGCAGAGAGCTATCAGCAACGGGTTGATAGGAAAGGCAAGAATCAGAATGATCGTGGGAAACCGTATGCAGCTGGCAAAGGTTTCCAGAGACAGAGTGGGATGAAGAGGCCTAGTGGGGGAGACTCTAGTGCCCCTGCTAAGTGTTATAGATGTGGTCGGGCTGGACATCGGGTCCATGAGTGTACCAGTGCTGAGATGAAGTGTTTCAAGTGTGGCAAAGGTGGTCATTTGGCTGCAGAGTGTCGGTTGAAGACTGTAACTTGTTTCAACTGTGGAGAGTTGGGTCATATCAGTCCACAGTGTCCTAAGCCGAAGAAAGAGAATCAGTCAGGAGGCAAGGTCTTTGCTTTATCGGGTTCTGAGACTTCTGCAGATGACCGTTTGATCCGAGGTACGTGTTATATTAATGGCTTTCCTCTTGTAGCTATTATTGACACCGGTGCTACTCATTCCTTTATCTCTTTGGATTGTGCTGTGAAACTTAAGTTAGAGATATTTGAGATGCATGGTAGTATGGTGATTGATACTCCTGCAAAGGGTTCAGTGACTACTACTTCAGTTTGTTTGAATTGTCCTTTGAGTATTTTTGGTAGAGACTTTGGGATAGACCTTGTGTGTCTTCCCCTAGTGCAGATTGATGTTATCTTGGGTATGAACTGGTTGGTGTTTAACCGAGTTTCTATCAACTGTTTTGATAAGACTGTGATATTTCCTGAGAGTGAGGAAGGAAAGAGTTTGTTTCTATCAGCAAGGCAGGTGAATGAGGAAGTAGCAGATGGGGCAGAGTTGTTTATGCTGTTAGCGACTTTAGAGGCTAAAGATAAACTGGTGATTGGCGATCTAGCCGTGGTGTGTGATTTTCCTGATGTGTTTCCCGAAGAAGTGAATGAATTACCGCCAGAGCGTGAAGTTGAGTTCTCGATTGAATTGGTACCTGGTACTAGGCCGATATCGATGGCTCCGTATCGTATGTCTGCTGTTGAGTTAGCTAAATTGAAGAGTCAGCTGGAAGATCTGTTGGATAAGAAGTTTATTCGTCCGAGTGTGTCACCGTGGGGTGCGCCAGTGTTATTGGTTAAGAAGAAAGAAGGTACTATGAGGTTGTGTGTGGACTACAGGCAACTGAATAAAGTGACGATCAAGAATCGGTATCCTTTGCCGAGGATTGATGATTTGATGGATCAGTTGGTTGGTGCAAGTGTGTTCAGCAAGATAGATTTGAGATCTGGGTATCATCAGATACGTGTAAAAACTGAGGATATTCAGAAGACGGCTTTCAGAACAAGGTATGGACATTATGAGTATTCTGTAATGCCTTTTGGGGTGACTAATGCGCCTGGAGTATTCATGGAGTATATGAATAGAATTTTCCATCCGTACCTAGACCAGTTTGTTGTGGTGTTTATTGATGACATTTTGGTGTATTCGAAATCTGAAGAAGAGCATGTTGAGCATTTGAGAGTGGTTTTAGAAGTTCTACGAGAAAAGAAGTTATTTGCTAAACTCTCTAAATGTGAATTTTGGTTAGAAGAGGTTAGTTTTCTTGGTCATGTGATTTCAAGAGGTGGTGTTGCTGTTGATCCTTCTAAGATAGACGCGGTATCTAAGTGGGAAGCTCCGAAGTCAGTTTCTGAGATAAGGAGTTTTCTTGGACTTGCAGGGTATTATAGGAAGTTTATTGAGGGATTTTCTAAGTTGGTGTTACCGTTGACGATGTTGACTAGAAAGGGGCAAGCGTTTGTTTGGGACTCAAAATGTGAAGAAGGTTTCCAAGAGTTAAAGAGAAGGTTAACTACTGCTCCTATTCTGATATTACCGAGTCCGTCGGAACCATTTGAGGTTTACTGTGATGCTTCATTGTTGGGTTTGGGTGGTGTGTTGATGCAGAATAAGCAGGTTATAGCTTATGCTTCGAGACAACTGAGGGTTCATGAGAGGAACTATCCGACACACGATTTAGAGTTGGCGGCTGTAGTGTTTGTTCTGAAGTTATGGAGGCATTACTTGTATGGATCAAGATTTGAGGTTTTCAGTGACCATAAAAGTTTAAAGTATTTGTTTGATCAGAAAGAGCTGAATATGAGACAGAGGAGATGGTTAGAATTTCTGAAGGATTATGACTTTGGTTTGAATTACCATCCGGGTAAAGCAAATGTAGTGGCTGATGCATTGAGTCGGAAATCATTACATATGTCTATGTTAATGGTTAAGGAATTGGATTTGATTGAGCAGTTTAGAGACTTGAGTTTGGTGTGTGAGAGTACTCACAATAGTGTTAAATTGGGAATGTTGACATTAACAAGTGGTATTCTGGATGAGATCAGAGAGGGTCAGAAATCCGATGTGTTTTTGGTTGATAAGTTGACTTTAGTGAATCAAGGCCAAGGTGGTGAATTCAGAGTTGATGAGAATGGTGTTTTGAAATTTGGTAATCGGGTGTGTATTCCGGATGTTACCGAACTTAAGAAGAGTATTCTTGAAGAAGGACATCGTAGTGGTTTGAGTATTCATCCTGGAGCTACGAAGATGTATCATGATTTGAAAAAGTTATTTTGGTGGCCGGGAATGAAAAGAGAAATTGCAAGTTTTGTTTATTCCTGTTTGACTTGTCAGAAGTCAAAGATTGAGCATCAGAAGCCGTCTGGGCTAATGCAACCGTTGGCTATTCCAGAGTGGAAGTGGGATAGTATCAGTATGGATTTTGTTTCTGGTTTGCCGAGGACAAATAAGAATTTTGAAGCCATTTGGGTGATTGTGGACAGGTTGACAAAATCGGCTCATTTCATTCCGATCAGAATGGATTATCCGTTAGAGAGATTAGCCGAGTTGTATATTGAGAAGATTGTAAGTTTGCATGGTATTCCGTCTAGTATTGTTTCGGACAGAGATCCTAGATTTACATCGAAGTTCTGGGAAGGTTTGCAGAGAGCTTTGGGAACTAAGCTGAGATTGAGTTCTGCATATCATCCGCAGACTGATGGTCAGACTGAGAGGACGATTCAGTCATTAGAGGATCTTTTGAGAGCTTGTGTTTTGGAAAAAGGAGGTGCTTGGGATTGTTATTTGCCTTTGATTGAGTTTACCTACAACAATAGTTTTCATTCGAGCATTGGTATGGCACCGTTTGAAGCTTTGTATGGTAGGAGATGTCGGACGCCTTTATGTTGGTATGAGTCCGGTGAGAGTGCTGTGGTTGGACCGGAGATTGTTCAACAAACTACAGAAAAGATTAAGATGATTCAGGAGAAGATGAGAATTGCTCAGAGTCGTCAGAAGAGTTATCATGATAAGAGGAGGAAGTCACTTGAGTTCCAAGAGGGAGATCATGTGTTTCTTCGCGTTACTCCGATAACTGGTGTTGGTCGAGCTTTGAAGTCGAAAAAGTTGACACCTCGATTTATTGGTCCTTATCAGATTTTGGAGAGGATAGGGGAAGTAGCCTATCGTGTCGCTTTACCGCCGTCGCTTGCGAATTTGCATGAGGTTTTTCATGTGTCTCAGTTGAGGAGGTACATTCATGATCCGTCGCATGTAGTCCAAGTAGATGATGTACAGGTGAGAGATAACCTGACTGTTGAAACATCACCTATGAGGATCGAGGATCGGGAGTTGAAGCAGTTGCGGGGTAAAGAGATTGCCTTGGTGAAGGTAGCTTGGGGAGGACCAGCAGGTGGCAATGTGACTTGGGAACTTGAGAGTCAGATGAAGGAGTCTTATCCGGAGTTATTCGCTTGAGATATGTTTTCGAGGACGAAAACTCTTTTAGTGGGGGAGAGTTGTAACACCCCGATAATAATATGATAATTATTTAAATTAAGTTAATAATATATTTATTAATTTAATTAGATAATTGGATTATTATTATTATTATTATGTTGGAATTATTGAATTATTATTATTATTGGAATAATAATATAATTTGGAAAATATAAGTGGGAATTAAGGAAAAAGAGTTCATTTTGGAAAATAAGGTTTTTACGTGAAAAGCAGAGAAGCGATCGTGAAAGAGGAAAAAGGGGCAAAGAGGAAGAACCAGAGAGCAAAGGTTGGAGAAGAGCTTGGAGCTTAGAGATTTTGCCGGATTAACTCAGGTAAGGGGGGTTTATCGTCGATTAATGGGTATTATGGGATAATATGTGATGGGTAGTGATAAGCCGTTAATTTGACCCTAATTGGGATTATTGATGCTGAAGAATTATGTTGGATAAATTGTATTTAGACTGTAATTGAATCTGTGTTTGGGTTAGTTGTGAAATTCCGAACGTATAGCTTTTTACGGAATCGGAATCGGAGGTCCGGAAGTCCTCCAACGGCGGAAAATGCGGAGAATTCTGCATTCTGCCTTGTGTTAGCGCAGGAACTGCTGTTTTGTCTGCGTTAACCGGTTAACCCAGGGCGTTAACCGGTTAACACTGTTATAATTTGTGAAAATGTGCTGTTTTGCCTGCGTTAACCGGTTAACCCAGGGCGTTAACCGGTTAACACTGTTACGTTTTGCCAGAAAATGTGTTTTTGCCTGCGTTAACCGGTTAACCCAGGGCGTTAACCGGTTAACACTGTTGCAGAGTGGAAAAATTGGCTTTTTAATGTTGTGTACATAATTGAGAGTTGGCCTATGTTGGCGTATGATGTAATAGGGATTATTTCCCGCTGTTTTGAGCAGTATAGGTATTAGTAGAGTGTGTTAATACTGTGTTTAATTGATTTACATGATAATGATGTATGATGGTATGCATAATGATGTGAATGTATGTATTATGCATGTATGTGTGAATGGACTGTTGTATGGCTTAGAGTGTGAGCATATGTCCGTTGTGAATTGTTGTTGATGCTGCATTGCTAGATGATTAGCGTGCATAGCATAGCCTTTGGGGCTGTAGCTAATTCCCATGGTGAGGAATTAGTGAGTGAATCATTGTGGATTTGTTGTTGATGTTTGCATGCTAGATGATTAGTGTGCATAGTCTAGCCTTCGGGGCTGTAGCTAATTCCCATGGTGAGGAATTAGTGAGTGAGTCACTAGGTCTCAAATGAGTGGGACTAGTGAGCTTAGTAGCCGTATCTGGAGGGATCGGTGAGCTTGAACTATATGTTCAAGAATAGTCGGTACCGCATGTGTGGAGTCTCATTGCATAATGTATGTATGGCGTATAATATGAATGGATGTATTCCAATATTATACGTGTGTTTGTGTTGTTATGGAGTATGATTTAAGATTATACTTGTGTTTTATGTTGGTGTTGAGTATGATGTTGAACTGATGTGCTGTTACTGATTGTATGTTGCGATTAGGGTGATTAATGTGTTAAATTGCTTAACATGACATTATATTCTATAATGCTTATTATATTGATTGAGGAACTCACCCTTACAACTATTTTTCAGGTAACGAGAAATGAGTTGAGTAGAAGCGAATGCTTGGAGTCTAGTGTAGTCTCCTTAGTGGGTCGTGCTCTGATAGATGTAACATCGGGATGGGATGTTTTATGTTGTTGAATAATTTACATGTGAATGTTACATGTTTTACATGATTGAGGAGATCTCTATCCGCTGCGTTTTATGCAAATGTTTATGTTTTGAATTAATAAAAGAGCATGACCGTTATATTGTTGAATGGTGTGAATAATTGTGTGACACCCTTGAATGGCATAATTACTCTGAATTGTTATATGTTTATTATTTTTAATTAAATATTTGGGGTATTTTAGAAGGGTGTTACATTAGTGGTATCAGAGCATAGTTGGTCGAGTCGAGTCGTAATTATTCTGTTTCCCCTGTACGGGATAGGTGTTGTGTAACCCTATCAGTACTCATTGTTTTAGTTTGTTGGGTTTTCAGAATAGAGATGGCTGGAAGAGGTAGAGATGATGTTGCGATTGCTGAGGCTCTGGGTATGCTAGCTGGAGTACTTGGAGGGAACCCGAATGTTGTGGGAATGGGAGCTGCTCGTCAACTGAGTGAGTTCCAGAAGAACAATCCTCCAATGTTCAAGGGAGCATACGATCCAGATGGTGCTCAGAAGTGGTTGAAGGAGATAGAGAGAATCTTCCGAGTAACTGAGTGTGCCGATAACCAGAAGGTCAGGTTCGGTACGCATATGCTGTCAGAAGAAGCTGATGATTGGTGGGTTGCTACCCGCACTGAGTTGGAATCTGCTGGGAATACTGAGATCACTTGGGCTGTGTTCAGAGAGAGATTCCTGAGGAAGTACTTTCCAGAAGATGTCAGAGGAAAGAAAGAGATAGAGTTTTTGGAATTGAAGCAGGGTAACAGGTCTGTTACTGAGTATGCTGCTAAGTTCACAGAACTGTCGAAGTATTACACTCCCTATAATGAGGCTGCTGGAGAATTTTCGAAATGTGTGAAGTTTGAGAACGGGTTGCGTCCTGAGATCAAACAGGCTATTGGATATCAGCGGATCAAAGTGTTTTCTGACTTGGTTGACTGTTGCAGGATTTTTGAACAGGATTCCAAAGCCAGAGCAGAGAGCTATCAGCAACGGGTTGATAGGAAAGGCAAGAATCAGAATGATCGTGGGAAACCGTATGCAGCTGGCAAAGGTTTCCAGAGACAGAGTGGGATGAAGAGGCCTAGTGGGGGAGACTCTAGTGCCCCTGCTAAGTGTTATAGATGTGGTCGGGCTGGACATCGGGTCCATGAGTGTACCAGTGCTGAGATGAAGTGTTTCAAGTGTGGCAAAGGTGGTCATTTGGCTGCAGAGTGTCGGTTGAAGACTGTAACTTGTTTCAACTGTGGAGAGTTGGGTCATATCAGTCCACAGTGTCCTAAGCCGAAGAAAGAGAATCAGTCAGGAGGCAAGGTCTTTGCTTTATCGGGTTCTGAGACTTCTGCAGATGACCGTTTGATCCGAGGTACGTGTTATATTAATGGCTTTCCTCTTGTAGCTATTATTGACACCGGTGCTACTCATTCCTTTATCTCTTTGGATTGTGCTGTGAAACTTAAGTTAGAGATATTTGAGATGCATGGTAGTATGGTGATTGATACTCCTGCAAAGGGTTCAGTGACTACTACTTCAGTTTGTTTGAATTGTCCTTTGAGTATTTTTGGTAGAGACTTTGGGATAGACCTTGTGTGTCTTCCCCTAGTGCAGATTGATGTTATCTTGGGTATGAACTGGTTGGTGTTTAACCGAGTTTCTATCAACTGTTTTGATAAGACTGTGATATTTCCTGAGAGTGAGGAAGGAAAGAGTTTGTTTCTATCAGCAAGGCAGGTGAATGAGGAAGTAGCAGATGGGGCAGAGTTGTTTATGCTGTTAGCGACTTTAGAGGCTAAAGATAAACTGGTGATTGGCGATCTAGCCGTGGTGTGTGATTTTCCTGATGTGTTTCCCGAAGAAGTGAATGAATTACCGCCAGAGCGTGAAGTTGAGTTCTCGATTGAATTGGTACCTGGTACTAGGCCGATATCGATGGCTCCGTATCGTATGTCTGCTGTTGAGTTAGCTAAATTGAAGAGTCAGCTGGAAGATCTGTTGGATAAGAAGTTTATTCGTCCGAGTGTGTCACCGTGGGGTGCGCCAGTGTTATTGGTTAAGAAGAAAGAAGGTACTATGAGGTTGTGTGTGGACTACAGGCAACTGAATAAAGTGACGATCAAGAATCGGTATCCTTTGCCGAGGATTGATGATTTGATGGATCAGTTGGTTGGTGCAAGTGTGTTCAGCAAGATAGATTTGAGATCTGGGTATCATCAGATACGTGTAAAAACTGAGGATATTCAGAAGACGGCTTTCAGAACAAGGTATGGACATTATGAGTATTCTGTAATGCCTTTTGGGGTGACTAATGCGCCTGGAGTATTCATGGAGTATATGAATAGAATTTTCCATCCGTACCTAGACCAGTTTGTTGTGGTGTTTATTGATGACATTTTGGTGTATTCGAAATCTGAAGAAGAGCATGTTGAGCATTTGAGAGTGGTTTTAGAAGTTCTACGAGAAAAGAAGTTATTTGCTAAACTCTCTAAATGTGAATTTTGGTTAGAAGAGGTTAGTTTTCTTGGTCATGTGATTTCAAGAGGTGGTGTTGCTGTTGATCCTTCTAAGATAGACGCGGTATCTAAGTGGGAAGCTCCGAAGTCAGTTTCTGAGATAAGGAGTTTTCTTGGACTTGCAGGGTATTATAGGAAGTTTATTGAGGGATTTTCTAAGTTGGTGTTACCGTTGACGATGTTGACTAGAAAGGGGCAAGCGTTTGTTTGGGACTCAAAATGTGAAGAAGGTTTCCAAGAGTTAAAGAGAAGGTTAACTACTGCTCCTATTCTGATATTACCGAGTCCGTCGGAACCATTTGAGGTTTACTGTGATGCTTCATTGTTGGGTTTGGGTGGTGTGTTGATGCAGAATAAGCAGGTTATAGCTTATGCTTCGAGACAACTGAGGGTTCATGAGAGGAACTATCCGACACACGATTTAGAGTTGGCGGCTGTAGTGTTTGTTCTGAAGTTATGGAGGCATTACTTGTATGGATCAAGATTTGAGGTTTTCAGTGACCATAAAAGTTTAAAGTATTTGTTTGATCAGAAAGAGCTGAATATGAGACAGAGGAGATGGTTAGAATTTCTGAAGGATTATGACTTTGGTTTGAATTACCATCCGGGTAAAGCAAATGTAGTGGCTGATGCATTGAGTCGGAAATCATTACATATGTCTATGTTAATGGTTAAGGAATTGGATTTGATTGAGCAGTTTAGAGACTTGAGTTTGGTGTGTGAGAGTACTCACAATAGTGTTAAATTGGGAATGTTGACATTAACAAGTGGTATTCTGGATGAGATCAGAGAGGGTCAGAAATCCGATGTGTTTTTGGTTGATAAGTTGACTTTAGTGAATCAAGGCCAAGGTGGTGAATTCAGAGTTGATGAGAATGGTGTTTTGAAATTTGGTAATCGGGTGTGTATTCCGGATGTTACCGAACTTAAGAAGAGTATTCTTGAAGAAGGACATCGTAGTGGTTTGAGTATTCATCCTGGAGCTACGAAGATGTATCATGATTTGAAAAAGTTATTTTGGTGGCCGGGAATGAAAAGAGAAATTGCAAGTTTTGTTTATTCCTGTTTGACTTGTCAGAAGTCAAAGATTGAGCATCAGAAGCCGTCTGGGCTAATGCAACCGTTGGCTATTCCAGAGTGGAAGTGGGATAGTATCAGTATGGATTTTGTTTCTGGTTTGCCGAGGACAAATAAGAATTTTGAAGCCATTTGGGTGATTGTGGACAGGTTGACAAAATCGGCTCATTTCATTCCGATCAGAATGGATTATCCGTTAGAGAGATTAGCCGAGTTGTATATTGAGAAGATTGTAAGTTTGCATGGTATTCCGTCTAGTATTGTTTCGGACAGAGATCCTAGATTTACATCGAAGTTCTGGGAAGGTTTGCAGAGAGCTTTGGGAACTAAGCTGAGATTGAGTTCTGCATATCATCCGCAGACTGATGGTCAGACTGAGAGGACGATTCAGTCATTAGAGGATCTTTTGAGAGCTTGTGTTTTGGAAAAAGGAGGTGCTTGGGATTGTTATTTGCCTTTGATTGAGTTTACCTACAACAATAGTTTTCATTCGAGCATTGGTATGGCACCGTTTGAAGCTTTGTATGGTAGGAGATGTCGGACGCCTTTATGTTGGTATGAGTCCGGTGAGAGTGCTGTGGTTGGACCGGAGATTGTTCAACAAACTACAGAAAAGATTAAGATGATTCAGGAGAAGATGAGAATTGCTCAGAGTCGTCAGAAGAGTTATCATGATAAGAGGAGGAAGTCACTTGAGTTCCAAGAGGGAGATCATGTGTTTCTTCGCGTTACTCCGATAACTGGTGTTGGTCGAGCTTTGAAGTCGAAAAAGTTGACACCTCGATTTATTGGTCCTTATCAGATTTTGGAGAGGATAGGGGAAGTAGCCTATCGTGTCGCTTTACCGCCGTCGCTTGCGAATTTGCATGAGGTTTTTCATGTGTCTCAGTTGAGGAGGTACATTCATGATCCGTCGCATGTAGTCCAAGTAGATGATGTACAGGTGAGAGATAACCTGACTGTTGAAACATCACCTATGAGGATCGAGGATCGGGAGTTGAAGCAGTTGCGGGGTAAAGAGATTGCCTTGGTGAAGGTAGCTTGGGGAGGACCAGCAGGTGGCAATGTGACTTGGGAACTTGAGAGTCAGATGAAGGAGTCTTATCCGGAGTTATTCGCTTGAGATATGTTTTCGAGGACGAAAACTCTTTTAGTGGGGGAGAGTTGTAACACCCCGATAATAATATGATAATTATTTAAATTAAGTTAATAATATATTTATTAATTTAATTAGATAATTGGATTATTATTATTATTATTATGTTGGAATTATTGAATTATTATTATTATTGGAATAATAATATAATTTGGAAAATATATAAGTGGGAATTAAGGAAAAAGAGTTCATTTTGGAAAATAAGGTTTTTACGTGAAAAGCAGAGAAGCGATCGTGAAAGAGGAAAAAGGGGCAAAGAGGAAGAACCAGAGAGCAAAGGTTGGAGAAGAGCTTGGAGCTTAGAGATTTTGCCGGATTAACTCAGGTAAGGGGGGTTTATCGTCGATTAATGGGTATTATGGGATAATATGTGATGGGTAGTGATAAGCCGTTAATTTGACCCTAATTGGGATTATTGATGCTGAAGAATTATGTTGGATAAATTGTATTTAGACTGTAATTGAATCTGTGTTTGGGTTAGTTGTGAAATTCCGAACGTATAGCTTTTTACGGAATCGGAATCGGAGGTCCGGAAGTCCTCCAACGGCGGAAAATGCGGAGAATTCTGCATTCTGCCTTGTGTTAGCGCAGGAACTGCTGTTTTGTCTGCGTTAACCGGTTAACCCAGGGCGTTAACCGGTTAACACTGTTATAATTTGTGAAAATGTGCTGTTTTGCCTGCGTTAACCGGTTAACCCAGGGCGTTAACCGGTTAACACTGTTACGTTTTGCCAGAAAATGTGTTTTTGCCTGCGTTAACCGGTTAACCCAGGGCGTTAACCGGTTAACACTGTTGCAGAGTGGAAAAATTGGCTTTTTAATGTTGTGTACATAATTGAGAGTTGGCCTATGTTGGCGTATGATGTAATAGGGATTATTTCCCGCTGTTTTGAGCAGTATAGGTATTAGTAGAGTGTGTTAATACTGTGTTTAATTGATTTACATGATAATGATGTATGATGGTATGCATAATGATGTGAATGTATGTATTATGCATGTATGTGTGAATGGACTGTTGTATGGCTTAGAGTGTGAGCATATGTCCGTTGTGAATTGTTGTTGATGCTGCATTGCTAGATGATTAGCGTGCATAGCATAGCCTTTGGGGCTGTAGCTAATTCCCATGGTGAGGAATTAGTGAGTGAATCATTGTGGATTTGTTGTTGATGTTTGCATGCTAGATGATTAGTGTGCATAGTCTAGCCTTCGGGGCTGTAGCTAATTCCCATGGTGAGGAATTAGTGAGTGAGTCACTAGGTCTCAAATGAGTGGGACTAGTGAGCTTAGTAGCCGTATCTGGAGGGATCGGTGAGCTTGAACTATATGTTCAAGAATAGTCGGTACCGCATGTGTGGAGTCTCATTGCATAATGTATGTATGGCGTATAATATGAATGGATGTATTCCAATATTATACGTGTGTTTGTGTTGTTATGGAGTATGATTTAAGATTATACTTGTGTTTTATGTTGGTGTTGAGTATGATGTTGAACTGATGTGCTGTTACTGATTGTATGTTGCGATTAGGGTGATTAATGTGTTAAATTGCTTAACATGACATTATATTCTATAATGCTTATTATATTGATTGAGGAACTCACCCTTACAACTATTTTTCAGGTAACGAGAAATGAGTTGAGTAGAAGCGAATGCTTGGAGTCTAGTGTAGTCTCCTTAGTGGGTCGTGCTCTGATAGATGTAACATCGGGATGGGATGTTTTATGTTGTTGAATAATTTACATGTGAATGTTACATGTTTTACATGATTGAGGAGATCTGTATCCGCTGCGTTTTATGCAAATGTTTATGTTTTGAATTAATAAAAGAGCATGACCGTTATATTGTTGAATGGTGTGAATAATTGTGTGACACCCTTGAATGGCATAATTACTCTGAATTGTTATATGTTTATTATTTTTAATTAAATATTTGGGGTATTTTAGAAGGGTGTTACATCGTTCGTCCAAAACTCAATCCATAACCCCGTAGTTAGCCGAACTATGTTTTGCTCTGATTCTCAGGCCAGATGAGATACGTAGGCATAAGACGCGATGTCTTAGCGAGCACACATCCCCTAACCCATAGGTCAGCCGAGCTACGAAGACTCTGATTCTCATATTCAGATGAGATACGTATGCAGTGGATGCGACATCCGCGCGAGTCATTTTCATTTAACCCTTTTTTTTTGGTAAACAGCACAAGATAAACCCACACCCTTTAGACAAGAACTACAAAAGTGGATCCCGTAGAGTACTACGGATGCGTAGGGGTGCTAATACCTTCCCTTCGCATAACCGACTCCCGAACCCAAGATTTGGTTGCGAGACCCCGTCTTGTCCTTTCCTTTTTCAGGTTTACTTCGAGCGTTTCCTTTCCCTCCTTTGGGATGAATAACGCACGGTGGCGACTCTTCTGTCTTTTTCTTTCGCCGGTTGTTTTTTTTCGCACTGTATTTTTCAGGTTGCGACACATACCAAGTTAATTAATTCAATTATTCATTATATCTCATATCAACTAAATAATTAATTAACACACCAAATTAATTAATATAATCAATTATTATACTACCTAACAACCAATTAATTAATTAACACTCTAAATAAATAAAATAAAATATAGTAAAAATAATATATGAAATAATTACTAAAATTGGATTGTTACAGGGGTGTGCAAAAAAAAGGTTATCCATAACCAAATTGGTATCCAAATTGATTCACTTTAAAAAAACCAAACCAAATGCTAAAATAAAAATTTGGTTTGTTATTGGTTATCCAAATATAAATCGTTACCCATTATAAAAATTTGGTTTTGTTATTGGTTATCCAAATTTTACTATGTGTTAAAATTTTATTTTTGTATGTTTTCATGTTTTATCACATTATAAATCAATTTTATATATTAAATTTTTTTAAATTTTATAAAAAAATTATTTTAAAAATAAAAATCAGATTTTTTTTCTTTTCACCAAAAATATTATATTTGGATTTTTTTTTCGAAAAAATTATATTTGATATTTTTTTTCAAATAAAATTATTATTTTTTCTAAATAAAAAAGATATTTTTTATCAAAAATATTTTGTATTTTTTTCAGTAAAAAAAATGTTTTTTAAAAAAAATAGATTTTTTTGTTTTTTTTTTATTTTCAGAATATAATTTAAAGTAATTTTTTAAAATAAATATTTTTTTATATAAAATAGTTTTATAATTAATGAAAATAAAAAAGTAAGTTAAAAGAAAATAAAATTATTTTTGATATAAAATTGATTTTTTAAAAATATAGTTTTAAAAACTATTGATTTTATAAAATTGGTTTTGAAATTGATTTTTTTAAGAAAATAAAAAATTGGTTTTAAAGAAATTGATTTAAAACTGTTTTTTTTTAATTGTTTTTAAAAAAAACGGTTTAAAACCGAACCGTTCCACTTATAAATCGATTTCTAAAAAATAAATTGGTTTTATGAAAATGGTTTTAAGAACCAAACCGAACCATATATATGGTTCAATTTGGTTTGGTTCATTATCCATGCACACTCCTAGTGGCAGATATAGTCACAAGAAGGAGTCTTGTACTAAGGTAACCAAAACAATGATAGAGGAAGATACAAAATTAAAAAACCAATAATTAGAGCTTTTTTATTTAATATCATTTTTTATTTTAGTTGGATTTGGGTTCATACTGGTCTCTTAATTTTAAAAAGAGTTATTTACGTCTTCAAATTTACTAATTGATTCAAGTTTGTTTTTTTGTAACTATTTTCTGAAACAGTTTTAAATATTTTAATCTTTCGTCTTTGTCAACAAGACGTGGTATCCACGTTAAGTCACATGTTATAAATCATATAATTGATTCGTAAAATCTTTAGAATTGTTTTGTGAAATTAGGATTCTTGGCTTTCCTCTACAACCTTACTAAAATTATGGCATCTCCATTCTGAAAACGAAGAAGAAGAATATCTTCTATAAATTCTTTTCTCTCTCTCTCTCTCAAGAAGTGACTGATAATGGTGGAGAAGACACTAATAGATCTGAATCGAAAGTTTATTCATATTCTTCGAAGAAGCAATGAAGACCTAAGTATTGGTGTATTAATTTCATTGTGCTTAGAAGGGCTACAAGAATTAATAATTTTGGGAAGCAATTATAGAGATGTCCATAATATAGGTAAGATCTCTCTTCTTATTCACCAATTTCATTTTGACACAGTGGTTTATGTTTTCTTGAATTTATGCGGGGAATACTAAAAATGGATGCGACTATTTTGTTTGGTATTGTCGTGAAGTGAAAGATGATAAGTATGTATTTATCATGAAGAGAAAAAAATATTCTAAGTTTTAGCAAAAGATAATGAATATCAAAATTATAAATTGGTTCAATGTGAAGGAAGAATTGAAAGACAAAAACACGAAAACAAAAGTTAAAAGAACTTGACATGGCTCTCAAGAACACAATGAAGTGAAATAAATTTTGGAAGAATTTATGTTTTGAAATTATAATTATTTTAATATACAATTTAATTTAGTATTATTATTGTGTAATTTTATAATTTTGTTCTGAGTTGATATTGTAAATCTATAATCATGTCCCTGATGATTTATGTCTTTGAGTTAATATTGTAATGGAATTCTGAGATGAATGAAATGGAATTAATGTTTATTTTTGTACCGGTTAATATATGTTTCTAGTATACTCTATTTTTTTAATTGAATTGGATGTATCATTCCGGTATACTCAACTTGACCTGATATACTCAGTTTGATAGACTTAATGAATAATTATATCAACATTAATGAGTTGGATGCATTAGTTTGACAGACCAAGTCAATAATTGTGGTATACTCAATTTGATCCGGTATACTTAGTTTGGCAGACCAACTAGATGCATCATTCTTATATTGTTTCATGATTTGGATGCATTAGTTTTACATCAGTTTAACAGGAATATCAACATCAATGAACAAGCATCAAACTTCATCTATTAATTAGCAACATTGATCAAGGATAAAAATAATGATGGAATTCTAGTAGAACATAAACGAATACATCAGAATGATAGATCAAGTCATTAACTTAATATTAAACTTGTCATAAACAAACAGACGGACCAAGTAAATAACTTAACATTACACTTATCCTAACTTAATAGAAATCTAAGTTGTATTCTTGCTTGTTTGAGATAAAATCAGTCTAGTGGTAGGACTTGTGGCATTTTTTGCTGCACTTAACCTTATTGTAGGACCTGGTGACCCAACACTTCTTGTTGGTCTCCTAATGCATAACTTTTTGATAGCAATTCTTAATGCACTTGCTGGAGTATGAGTTTTTTTAGCAAGTATTTATCCACTTACCATAGATATAGTTTAACTTGCCTGAGTCGCCTGAGATTGACTTTGTTGGGGTTGAGTTGCCTAAGTTGCATGTGATTGACTTATGTACTTGCCAAAAAGTACAGGTGTATGTGTTTCCCCTGCAACGCCGGGGAGACTCAAAGGCACGAGTAGGTTTATAACACGAAGTGGTGGTTAGGGCTTGCCCACGACGGCGAGAAACCCTGCACGGTAATGTTTTGAGGTAATTTACGAG
Source organism: Lathyrus oleraceus (assembly GCF_024323335.1). Lineage (NCBI taxonomy): Eukaryota > Viridiplantae > Streptophyta > Magnoliopsida > Fabales > Fabaceae > Lathyrus > Lathyrus oleraceus. The sequence continues at coordinate 152,905,237 of NC_066583.1, read as the reverse complement.
TCCTGCTCACGTGAGGTAAGAGACTTTGCAGGTGGCCAGTGACGCTTGGGAGAAAGCGTGTGGTTATAGTCAATCATGCTGTTGTGAATTTAGTAAGCATTATGCTCTTTTGGAGTGTGAAGAATGATTTCCCCCTTTTCCCTTGGGGAATAAGTATTTATAGAAGCTCCTTTGACCTAGGGTTTGAGTCCCCTTGATGGCATCAACCGTTCCCTTTTTATCAGGGGGAGTTATTAACTACCTATCTTTAAGGAGTTAGTGGTGACTCCCTCTTTCTTGACTCACACGTCGGGGATACCTCTGTGTGGGTCTCTGAGTTATCGCCTAGGTGACATGATTCTTAGGCGACGGCGCGCTAGTTTAGGAATTCCATAAATATAATACTACATAGTTTCTCAAGCATGAGGTGTTTTCTAGAGATGAAATATTTTTAAACTCTTGTCCATTCAAAGTGTGCCCCTCTCCATATTAGTGAGCCCCTTAATCGAGAGCGGTCATACTTGCAGAACGAGTCCCTTAACTAGGGGTGAGTCCCTCAGCTGAAGGTATTTATATTAAACAAAGGCAACTCCCTCATCTAGGGGAGAGTCCCTCAGCTGAAGGCGTGTATATAAAAAGGGTGAGTCCTTTGGCTTGGGACAAGTCCCTCAGTTGAAAGTGTCTATTTATCATGACCCTCGACGGATGAGTAAACTGTCAAATGTCCCTCGTTTAACTAAGAAGTGTCATCCAGGGATGTTAATCAATCAGCATGTGTTTGTGCTTACTTTTATCTAATGTAATCAATTATGACCTATTTTTTTAAACCTTAAACGTTAGTGGCATGTGTCAGAAACATGCTGAATTTTTCTAAAACCCTGAGAGGATTCAGAGGTTCTTCTGCATGTTATACTATAAAAGACTTCCCTCTTTGCATTTTGTTCCATTTTGCCCTCTTTCTGTAAATTTTTCTGAGTTATTTTCCCTTGTCATCTCTTTGTTCGCAACCTTTTCTCAGGTATGGATTCCTTCTCTTTTCTTTATTTTATAAAGTGGATTTTTGTGAAGGTATGTTTGACATGGAATTTGTATACTAGATGTAAGGCTTTAGTTCAATGGTCCCTTTCTGACGATTATGACTATAGTGGTGACTTATTTTTGTTCTATTATTTTTTTAGGAGCAAAATGTCTTCCTCCTCTGTCGTTTCGAAGGATGTTGGTGACTTTGTGTCTAGTTACGCATCTAAAGAAAAAATTCATCTTTTACGATCGGGAATGGATGTTTCTTCTTCAGAAGATGAGGATCGGATCATCCTAGAGATTCGCTCTCCATTGGAGAGGGTGACCACACATGTATCCTTCAAACCTCATTTTATACCTCTAGTTTTACCTCCTTTCATCAAAGATATGGGAGTTATTTTTCCTCTTTCCCTTTTTCCATTAAGATATTAAGAGTTCTTAATGTCGCTCCATCTCTGTTGTTTCCCAATAGCTAAGGCTATATCAGGGTCTTCGAGATTAATTGTGAGGATCTAGATATTACTCCAATCGCAGGGGTATTATTCTTCATTTTCATCACTAAACCATCAAAATAAAGTTAGGTGTACCTGAGTAGTCGACCGTCAAGAGACCTTTTCACCTCCCAATCAAATCATTATAAGTATTAGAAGGATAGTTTATCCAGGTGAGATGGCGATAAGATTCCCTCGGGATGTTGGGATCAGATGGTCCCCCCTCCCCTCTTTCCTCTATCCTGGACGGATGATCCAGCAATAATCACGGGGTATAACTCGATGTTCCTTTCCCTCGAGGAGAAGAGGATCATTTGCTTCTTGTGGTAGCCCGATGTTATAGACTCCCAGAAAGTAATTAATCTTTGATTGGGGGAAGGCAAGCATTTTTTCGCCTATATAGGTAAATGGCCTTCTATCTTCCTTTCGCAGACTTTTGTATACGATATATGATCCGTATATTTATTGTAGATTAAATGGAAAGGATTTTGGCCGAGGAACATAGAAAATGATGCGAGAAGCTTAAGTCTTCCAGTTCGGGTCCCAACGGCCCAAAAATCCATCTTGAGGGTTTCATCCTCAAATGGAAAAAAGAGACTAGTTGAGGAGTTGGATCTGGATTCTCCAGATGCCAAGGCTCAAAGGTTAGAAGATGGTTCTCCTTCCTTTATCGAAAAGGCGGGAGCGACAGTGCCCTCTACAGGTGAGGTTCCTTATGCTCGTACGGCTTGGTGGAATGATGTCAACTTTGACACCCTCCGGTTCAAAATCTCTCACCTTCCTTTTTCTAAAGAGTTTCCTATCGATTACCAAGTCATTTTATCTAAACCAGACTCGACCATTATGACCATAAAGGACATTATTTTGTTGAAAACGCTCATGCTACATGATGTTGAGCAGGGAAGGCATGATAATGTAGTGAAATATCTAGAGGAGAAGCTCCAAGAACAAACTGAGGCCTACAATGAGAGTCAAAGGTTGTTATAGTCCCTCCAACAAGACAAGGAGAAAAGGTTGGCAGATGTTCAAGCCAAGGCCAAAGAGATATCTGCTGAGAAGAAATATCTGCAAGACTCCTTGGATATTTAACTCCTTCACAGGCGAGGTTCCTTATGCTCTTACGGTTTGGTGGAATGATGTCGATTTTGGCACCCTCCGATTCAAAATCTCTCACCTTCCTTTTTCTAAAGAGTTTCTTACCGATTACCAAGCCATTTTCTCTAAACCGGTTTCAACCATTGTGATCATAAAGGACACTCTTCTATTGAAGACGCTCATGCTACATGATGTTGAGCAGGGAAGGCATGATAATATAGTGAAATATCTAAAGAAGAAGCTCCGGGAACAAACTGAGGCCTACAATGAGAGTCAAAGGTTGTTCCAGTCCCTCCAACAAGACAAGGAGAAGTGGGAGAATAGGTTGGCAGATGTTTAAGCCAATGCCAAAGAGATATCTGCTGAGAAGAAATATTTGCGAGACTCCTTGGATATTTCACTCCTTCACCATAAGGGTTTGGAAAAGGAAGTGTCGGAGGTAACTGACGAGGTGGTGTTTTCCTTTATCCCAATCTGGATTTGAGTATCTTGGACTTTCTAAAAGTCGTGCTAGATGGTGCATTGGTGGATGAGGAGATAGTGTCCTCTCCTAAAAAACCATGCTCCCGTCGAGGGAACTCATGGATAGAATTGGAAAACTGAGGGTTGTAATTCTGAGGTCCCTCATCCAGAAAACGTTGTTGAGGAGGTGGTGACCCTGGAGGAAGAATTATGGTTTGGTTTACATTTTGCCTCATAGAGACCCTTATATTTTTGTGCCCCTCTGTGGTTTTTTTGTTGTACTTCTATGCCCCTTCAGAGGCTTTTGTAATTGTTTTAAATAGCAGCGTTCCTTGGGCACCTTCTATATTAACTTCTTTTACCATGATATACTTGTTTTTTAACTATTTCTTGGGGGCGTTTGTTGTCGTGATTGCTTATGTGGGCTGAAAGGATGCCACTTTAAGGATCCAGAGAATATGATTGTGTCATTAGGCTACAAAGAACCAACTTAAGGATCCAGTAATTGATCACCTCATTGGGTGGCAAGGAACCTACTTAAGGATCCATTTATTGATTGCCTCATTATGTGGAAGGGATCTCACTTAAGGATCCAGTATATGATCACCTCATTGGATGGAAAGGATCTCACTTAAGGATCCTGCAATTAATCGCCTCATTAGGTGGAAAAGATCCCACTTAAGGATCCAACAATCGATCACCTCATTAGGCGTCAAGGATTCCACTTAAGGATCTAACGATTGCTCGCCTCATTGGGCGGCAAGGATCCCACTTTCGGTTTCAGTGATTGATTTCCTCATTGGTCGAAAATGATCCCACTTAAGAACCAAGCTATTGATCACCTCATTGGGCGGAAAGGATCCCACTTAAGGATCCTGAAATTGATCGCCTCATTAGGTGGCAAGGTTCCGACTTAAGGATCCAGCAGTTGACTGCCTCATTGAGTGGCAAGGATCCCACTTAAGGATCCAATAATTTATCACCTCATTGGATGGTAAGGATCCCACTTTAGGATCCAATTATTGATTGCCTCATTGGGCGGAAATAATCCCACTTAAATCTTCACCTCATAGATGGAATACTTCAAACCTAAGTAGACATACATAGAATAACTCTATCAGTAGAATAATTCGGAAATATTATAAATCTCCCTCATGAAGATCCCATTGTCGAACCCGGAGAGAAAGTGGACAAATACAATCACCAACTCATTACATCCTATGTCATGACCATACTAAATCCCATAACTGCTGGATATATCCTCCCAAAGTGCCATGTGATTCACTATGTCATCAATCACATACTCTTTCCGAGAAAAAGCAACTTCAGCCTCATAACCTATGTTGATGTAGAAACAGTATGCTTACTGGAGAACCAAATCAAGGTGAATTAGGCAGAACAGATGGTCGAGTACATTATGGAAAACAACAAAGAAGGAGTATGGTTGTCATATGGAAATCTGATAACAAAGGTTCTAGAAGAAATTGGATACGATTTTGGAGATGAAGAATTCAAGGAAGAAACAACTAAAATAGGAGAATCAGTTCTAACATCAATGAAGATTGATATGATAAATGGAAAAATAACTTAAAAGCCTCCCTCAAACAAGAAGAAAGGAAGGGAAATAGTCAAGAAGCACCCATAGAGTTAGACGACTTCGACTCCTCTATTCCTCAACTGCCCACAACCAATGATCTTCTCAATGTCATAACTGGAAAGATAAATATGATGAATGATAAATTTGACTTCATAACCTAACACTTCATCTCAGACTAAACACAACTACATAAAGCCATGTTCTTATATGATGATCTTGACATAGAATAGTCTCACTTATGTGTTTGAATTCATATTGTTTCTTACTTTCTGCAACTTTAATTCAGTAATTTGCATTCTTGTACTTTTAATTCCAAGTAATTTCTCTTAATTAATAAAACAATGTTTTTCCCTTTCCTAAATGCTTATTTGCATATGCTTGCATATTTAAAAAAATTGCAATGCATGTTTACTCACCTTTTTTTATTTCGACAAAATGGGAGAATTATACTCTCAAGAGGATTAGAGTATACTCTCTATTTAACTCAGATGGAGTTTAATTACTATAAACACGTTTGTGTTATTTTCTTTTACCACCTCCTTTGAGAGATATGTTGTCATCATCAAAAAGGAGGAGAACGTGGAACCTTGTTTTGCAAGTGATATGCCTTTAATGAGGACAACAACTTTTGATGATGACAACTAACGATTAACATTTAATGATGTCAACTAGTCAGGCATAAGCAGGTAAGCGGTTAAATATGCAAACTAGGAAATTAGGGCTTGATGGACTTGACAATCTGATGATGGAAACCAAATGAAATATAACTCAAGTCTCATCTCAACTGAACTAAAGCAAGTGTCTATAAGAAAGAAAGCATGTGACAAGTCTTGAAGAACAAGAAAGCCCGAACTTGATTAGTTTGAGTGAATAATTTGTAAAGCATAAGATCATTCTCGTAAAAGTGCATAGCTAAATCACACACACACGAAAATATTTTTAAACTGATTTTTCTTAAGAAAACATTTTCAAAAATGTCTTTAAGTCGTACCAAATGAGTTGTAAGTTGTTCGAAAATCTTTGGGCAAATTTTTGTCTTCGCCAATCAATTTGGCACATTAAACCAATCGATTAGTTCAGTCTAAAAATGTGTCCCAAGCAATTAGGTCATCATATTAATGACGTGTAATGGCTAAATATCTTTCTTTCCATTTTTAACTTGGTAATCAATTAAAATGGAGGCAAAAAATCAATTGGTATATGGTGTCAATCGATTGGCAAGTCATAAAATGTCTTTAAGATTATTTCCCTTTTGAGACAACCTTTAACCTATAAATAGAGGTCTCTTCCATCATTTCAAATCATCCATAATCGTGTTTTATTTCACACTTCTCACACACAAACTCTCTCTCTCTCTAAACTTTTCTTTTGTTTACTTTATCTCACTAAGATTTAGCCAAAGTGTTTTTCGAGAAAGTCTTTTTACAAGTAAGAAAACTGTAATTTTGGAAAAGTGGATTTGTAAGTTCGCTAAGGAAATTTTGTTTATACCTTGGGTGAAAATTTTATCCAATTAGGGATTCTTTATTTTGGTTCGAAGCTAAACTCGTAAAAAGCTTTGATTTGGGGATTGTGTGATCAAGCCCTTGTTTAGGTTCGAAAGTTCATCCCGTGATAAAAGCATTTATAGTTTCTTGGTTAGCCCGTGGTAAAACCAAGTTTAGGTTAAAGTTTAGCCCATGATAAAAGCTTTTTTCGATTCGAGACCATCCTGATGGTAAAATCTCACAAGTTATTGGTTAGCCTAGTATAAAATCAAGATTTAAGTTCGTGAGCTCATCCCGGTGTAAAAAGCTCTCAAGGTTTTTTTAGAAACTTGAAGAGTAATTGTTCCAAGATTCTTGTGGAAAGGAGAATAACCTCTTTGATTCGTCATTTGGAAGAAAGACTCACCATTTCACTCCATAGTTTGATATTTGGTTGGAAGTTAATCTTAAACTTCATTTTTCCTTGTATAAGGGTGTTCGTGAGTATAACCTACTAAAAGCTCTCAAGTTTATTGGATAATCTAAAGATCAATTCTTGGGGAGAGAAGTAGATCTTTTTTTTGTTTAGTCGAACCTCTATAACTTCCGGTGTCCTCTCTTTTTCCTTAACTCATTATTTTTCGCACTTTACATTCTACAATTTTATTTTTCAAAATGTTTTCAAACTCTAATTTTAATTTCAAAAGTTTTTCAAAATCAAATTTTTATTAAACACACAATTCACACCCCTCTTGTGTGTGAAGTCACATGTCCAACACATTTCACTCACTTTCTTCTTTATAAATAATCTTAACCCTTCATTTGTCTTTTTTAGAGAACTTAAGATCCATGCTTGACTGGAGTGCATATGTAGTGATTGCTTCCTTGAAATCAGAATTAGTAGCAAAAAAATGTTCCTAATTCCCATTTATTGTCTTCCTTGTTTTTTGGCAATTTAAAAATTGGATATTTCTTTATATTACATCCACTTTCTTCATTTGTTTCACACCTACTTTCCAATTTCTCACCATCATTTTCACTCTCTTTAAAATCCCCTTTTTATTTATGTTTTTTACAAGTACTCTTTGTATCATTAGCATAACCTAATATATTTTTTATACCATCTTCCATAAAATCATCATTACCTTCATCTAAGTATTCAAAGGCACTAAGGCACTTTCATAATGAAAACTTACATCTTCACTATCATCATTAGTTTCAATATGAACAATTCCACAATCATTCACCTCAAAAATTGTCACCTCAACATGATTAGCCTCACCGTCATTCAAATCACCATCATTCATCTCATCCTCATTCATCTCAACACTCATTCACCCCAACCGCATTGCCTCGATTCAAACCAACCTCATGAAATCCAACTTCATTCCTTTCAGTTATACCCTCACTAAAATCATCCTCACCCTCACTAAAATCATCCTCATTCATTCCAACCTCGTTAACTTCAGTTTCATTCATCTCAACTATGTGTTCATTTAAATAAACATCATTCATCCCAAACGCATTAACTCCAACTACATTCATCTCAAAACCACCCTAATCCAAATCAATATCATTCATCCCAAACTCATTAACTCCAACTTCATTCAACTCAGTTACATCACATGTTGTACCTTTCACAACATCCTCATATAGTTTTCCAATCTCATCCTTTTCATCAAGGATAACAACATCATTTTAGCTTATAGTTTCATCCTTTATAGGGACATCATAATATTCAGGTTGAGAAAGTGGATGTTATACATAAATATGAACACGCATATGTACCTTACATAAATTAGTTATATCTTGGGTACCTTTGTCATCACTCAAATTAAGCATGCCAAATGTTGGATCATTATATAATATAGTTCCAACTTCTTTATATCCCGATTCTTTAATTGCTCTTACCACCTCAAAATAGCTCCACTTATATATAG